>NC_084825.1:25099808-25423798 GCF_958449725.1 Rosa rugosa
TTATAGTGGAGGAAGAAAAGGGTACTGCTAAACACATGAGCTCCTATGTTCAAACTAGAGAGAATGGAAAAATGAAAAACTTGGTTTACTGAAGGAGGGATGCTCCTTATATAGGTCTTGAAGTCCGGATTTTACGGACAGGGAATCTGCTTTTATTGGAAAAAGGCCAAAAACCGGAAGTAACACGATTAGCTATGTTTTTGTCTCGTGAATGAACAGTAAAAGTTACTATTTAGTAAATAGTAACTTGTCTTGGTAGTGGCTACTCGAACTCTGCATATGAGTCTTGACTATCTTGGTAATCAGCCCACTTGACTGGTTTACCTGGAGTACCGGGATGACTGTGAGATGATGATAAGGATCAGGAAGAGGTTTCTTCTTCATCTTCATCATTACTTAAATTAGCTGCTTGCTCCAAGAGTTTTTTGGCTAACTTTTTTAATTCTGCTGACGTGGAGGACGTATCTGATTTTGCTTTCCCCTTGGACTTGGAGGAGGACTGTAGCTTGGAGATTGTGGTTGTGACTGTGAGGTGGATGCTTGTTGAGGTCATTTTGTATTAACTGGCGAACTTGACTGAGGGGATTGTGATAGAGTAACTGAAAATTCTTCATTTACTTGGGAGATGATTCTTTCTATGATGAACTTATCCTACCATTTGACTAGGAAATGTCTTGATACCACATTTTCTTTTAATTCATAATGCCATTTGAAGATCCAAGGAAGTTTGTATTTGGGCCATAAAATGCAGTGTGATAGGGAAATTTGTGTCATAGTTTGTGAGGTTCATGATTGTTGAGAAATAGGTAACTGCATCTTTTATAGGTTGCGGAAGAATATCAAATGGGCATCCATGAGCCCTCCACCAACCAAGGAACCACATTGGAAACTGTCTATTGAATTTTTTTATCAAAATTTAAGAACCAGGAGTGACTGAAATCTTCAGTTTGGTGCAGGAAGATTTTGTTCCAGCTTCTTCATAATCATAGTAATTAAATGATAGATCTCCCAATTTGTGGTAGGTGTGCGGAGGATCATCCTATTGGGATAGAGAAATAATACGGACTATGTAAAGAGAATGATACAGGATTTTGGTTGGATTCCGCTGGTTGGGAATAGGTTTAATTGTTAGGGAAAATGATCATTTACCCAATTTTGGGGTTAATTAACCCCACTTACCCAAACACTCTAAGAGATCATATTTCCCTAATACCCAATTAAGTAATTTTTTTATTCATTTTTATTTATTTTTGGGACAATTTTGCCCTCTTCTTCTTTGTCACTTGTAGAGAGAAGTCATTGGAGACCTTGCCGGACTCCGGTGACCAATGGCCGGTTGCGGACTCTGGCGATCGGTGACCGGAATCCCAAATCCGGCTACCGGACTGGTGACCGGATTCCGGCGTCTAAATTTATTGCCCCCTAATAATACCCAGTAACCATATTATTGCCCCCCCATAATCACATATTATTGCCTCCCAATACTCTTTTTATTGCCTCCCAATAATCATATTATTGCCTCCCAATACTCTTTTTATTGCCTCCCAATAATCTAATTATTGCCCCAATAAACATTTTATTGCCCCTCAATAATCTTATTATTGCTCGCAATAAAATACCAACAAGACGATTAAAACAGTTAAACATTAGTATAGGCAATCACCAATCTACAAAATCTACCAAACAGATGCTATTCGAGTACATAATTGGAATGAAAACATCTTTTCTGCATATTTTCACATACTAGACAACCTGTGGCATGTGTTCTGCCCAAAAAAGAAAAGAAAAAAAAGAAGACAGCATGTGTTGGGCTCGACGTCGTGGTCCTCCATACTGGCCACCAAATCCAGCATCTCAACCGGAGAGGCTCCACTCATGAGATTAGCCCTGAGGTAGTGATTATAAGAGCTCACATCGTACTTATTGGGCTTGCCGCTGTTGTCCAGCGACCTTATCCACAGCTTAGACAACTGCTTCATCTCCGTCCACCTCTGTGACGTCATCCAATTGGCGAAGAGGTTGAGCAGTCCCAGCGAGTCTAGGTCTTGCGAGAGTGATTGGATTTGGAAGCTTGGGGATTGCTCGAGGAACTCTAGGAGGAGCAGAGACTGAGCCGCCGAGGCGGAGGCCGGCGAAGTGTGCCAGTTTTAGCCAGGGATCGGGTCTCGTGAACGGAGGGGTTTATCTCGATCTCGAATAGCTCGTCGGATTGGGTTAATCGGGCTCGATGGGCTATGTTGGAGACTCTAAGTGAAGAATCGGGCCCGGTGCAGCCATAGGATAAGAAGCTCTTCCATACCTAGGGCAGAGCTGCTGTGTGTGGTTATAGTGGTTTTAGATCTAGATGTGAGAGAGAGAGAGAGAGAGAGAGAGAGAGAGAGAGAGAGAGAGAGAGAGAGAGAGAGAGAGAGAGAGAGAGAGAGAGAGAGAGAGAGAGAGAGAGAGAGAGAGAGAGAGTTGGAGGGGTTTGTTAATTAAAATGAGGGTAACATTGTCATTCATGTTTAAATTGGGTAAAAGGGATTAAAAAAATCTTAGTGGAGTAGTAAGTGGGCAATTTTTAGGCTGAAATTGGGTAAGTGGTCACGGCCCCTTATGTTACTGATTGTGTTTCAAAAAGGATATCTTTATAAAATTTCAATGGCTGGGTAGGATGACTAGGTTGGAAGTGAAAACCAGGAGGGTAATAGGCCTTAACTAAGGACATTGGATTTTTGAAGTGACTCATGTTTGGTTCAACATAAAAAAGATTGTGATTAGTTCGCTGGAAATAAGGGGAGGTTTTTTTTTTAATTAATTTGGGTTTGAGAGTCAGGTTTGAATGGGTCATATTGGTTTCCTGATAATTGAGACAACTATTACCAAGGGTACTACCAATGGTATTGAATATATTATTGATTGGGATTGGTGGGTGCCCACCGTATGGGATCAGACTAGAGGATGACTCTTGTTTGACTGGTGTTGGTGACTCTGTTTTTACTGTATTTCTGGGAGCACCAGTGTCACGCCCCTGATTTTTAACACAAATAAAAATCGATATATAACCCCATAATTATATATGCGTGAACGTTCAGTCATCAATATCAAATACTTCGAAACTTTTTCCCTTTTTAACTACATACATATTGATGCCCTGAACCTACTATGTCAATATTGACCCGCCCACAGAGTCATATACACAGAGTCATATATTACATAAGTTTACGAATTAAATTGCCAACACAAAATAAAATGTAACTGCTCCTCAGAGTTTACTACTTAGCGGAAGTCATAACAATGGCAAAGACAACAAAATTTTCTTCCTACCCATTCTGCTGCCAACAAGCTACCGCAGCTTCAGCCACGATTACCCTGACCTGCAGGATTAACCCCTACACCGTTTGAATAGTGTACCGGGTTACCACACAACAAACCCGGTAAGCTTTTGCAAGCCCGTGTGAGTAACTCAAAACAACTCACACCAAATTACGGGATAAAAGGCTGCACAACTCACACCAAACACGAGGAAAACCTTTCAACTCGAGAATAAGGAAAACATACCATGCTTCCCAAAACAATACTCTTTTCCCAAAAGAAAACAACGAAAGTCACACCGTGACAAAATCATATGAATTGTTAACCTAACAATTCAAATATGATAAATCGATCCAACCTGGATAAAACATCAATTCGGTCCAACTTGGACAAAACACATTAAATCGGTCCAACCTGGACAAAACAACAAATCAATCCAACCTGGATAAAACATCAATTCGGTCCAACCTGGACAAAACACATCAAATCGGTCCAACTTGGACAAAACAACAAATCAATCCAACCTGGATAAAACCACAAATTGGTCCAACCTGGACAAAACACCAACACACATCAATCATACATATCGTTAACCTAACAAATAGAATATGATTCTTTTAGTCCAACCTGGACAAAATACGTACCCAGGAGTCGTAAGTAACCTACTTAGATCCATGAGGTACCATGGCAGATAGACTAGAGCTCTAACTGAATATATCGTAACCTGTCACCTCAGTGATAGCTAAATTTATAAGCTATTGATTTTCCTTATTCACACTTAAGATTGTCAATTGTAGCAAGGGTAAACAAGAGTCTTTCCCGCAGAGGAAGGTTATAACTACTCAAAACAATGTCACAAAAGTGACCACTGTTCCTATCGAACAGCAGTCGAAAACCTAATTAAAAACCTAATCTAAACTACTCAGAAAATTACAAAAATTTACAGAGATATACTAGACACACAGGGCGTCTTGCACACGAAATTTGGTATTATTCGGATTTGATTTACTATTCTAAAAAAATACGAAAATATAGAGTACAGAATCTGAAAATAACAAAACCTGGTTTTAAGATGGTTTGAAAACAATATGATGAAGATAGTTAGGGAAGATGCATCCACCCCGGACAATCGCACACAAGATAATTTGTTCAATCCTAATTCAATTATCTAGATGAAGATCCTCAGGTTGGCTCGGTACGCTTAAACACAATGTTAACGTTTGGATCCGTGGGGATCTCTAGTTAGCTTAAATGAGAGAGAGAGAGAGAGATTGACACGAGATGTATAGTGGTTCGCCTCCGCATGAGCGGGAGACTACGTCCACTTGAAAGCTATACTAGTGTGTCGAGCCTTGTGGCCTAACAAGATTACAAAGTCTGTAATGGAATGAATGGTGTTTAAGTGGGAGGAGAGTTCCTTTTATAGGTGAAGGAGTGCTCTTCCTCTACTTATTCTTCGATGTGGGACAAGCTTCCACATATTCCTAGTCTATTTAACATGTAGAAAGCCATGTTGTGGAGGCATCTTGGCAAGGGTGGAAAGGTGGCTTCCCGGTGGCGGATTTGTGACTTCCGGATACCGCCGCGTAGCCTGAACATAGGGCTACACGATGCATGTCTCGGTTGGGCCTTGCCATGTCTTGTGGATGTCCCAAAGTGGGTGTTACTTATGCTTGGTGAGGTAGTAAATACTCCATATTATTGGAGGTATGTACAAGTCCCCGAGTAAGAGTAGCTTCTTGGTTGGGGAGTTCAAATCATGAAGTCATCAAGCATAAGTAACCGGGCGGTATGGAGCCCCTACAAGTCCCCGAACTCCGTAAGCAAGAAGGGACTCGTTAACTTTCACAACAAAAACAAAAAGCAGGCATACGTAGAATGCTCGTTGCATTGAGCAACAAAATGTGAATTGTATGGATATGTGTGGGCATATATAAACGTATGGGGAGCGTGATACATGTTGATGTATACACGCGAATGGCGCCGAGTACGATCGATTATGACGGACAAACTCGAGAGCGCGTATGGTCGTGTGAGCATATGGATTGCATATGATAAATGTAAGTTGTATGAGCGCTGCGAAGGTAAGCGTTTGTAACGTGTAAATGATAAGTACGTGAACGCTTGTGTTGGTTTGGTTGTCGCTCGTATTAATGGAACGCGAAAAGAATTCAATTTGTCGGGAGCGACAAATGGTAGAAAAATTCAATGTTCCATTAACGTGTGGTGGGATGAGCGGAAGCTCAATGGGATGCCGGGAAGGCATGAGCGGGAAGCTCCATGGGGTGCCGGGAAGGCATAAGCGGAAGCTCGTGAGCGGAAGCTCAATGGGGTTGCCGGGAAGGCATGAGCGGAAGCTCGTGAGCGGAAGCTCAATGGGGCGCCGGGAAGGCAAGAGCGGGAAGCTCAATGGGGTGCCGGGAAGGCATGAGCGGAAGCTCGTGAGCGGAAGCTCAATGGGGTTGCCGGGAAGGCATGAGCGGAAGCTCGTGAGCGGAAGCTCAATGGGGTTGCCGGGAAGGCATGAGCGGAAGCTCGTGAGCGGAAGCTCAATGGGGCGCCGGGAAGGCATGAGCGGGAAGCTCAATGGGGTGCCGGGAAGGCATGAGCGGAAGCTCGTGAGCGGAAGCTCAATGGGGTTGCCGGGAAGGCATGAGCGGAAGCTCGTGAGCGGAAGCTCAATGGGGCGCCGGGAAGGCATGAGCGGAAGCTCAATGGGGTGCCGGGAAGGCATGAGCGGAAGCTCGTGAGCGGAAGCTCAATGGGGTTGCCGGGAAGGCATGAGTGGATGCTCGTGAGCGGAAGCTCAATGGGGTTGCCGGGAAGGCATGAGCGGAAGCTCGTGAGCGGAAGCTCAATGGGGCGCCGGGAAGGCATGAGCGGGAAGCTCAATGGGGTGCCGGGAAGGCATGAGCGGAAGCTCAATGGGGTTGCCGGGAAGGCATGAGCGGAAGCTCAATGGGGCGCCGGGAAGGCATGAGCGGGAAGCTCAATGGGGTGCCGGGAAGGCATGAGCGGAAGCTCGTGAGCGGAAGCTCAATGGGGTTGCCGGGAAGGCATGAGCGGAAGCTCGTGAGCGGAAGCTCAATGGGGCGCCGGGAAGGCATGAGCGGGAAGCTCAATGGGGTGCCGGGAAGGCGTGAGCGGAAGCTCGTGAGCGGAAGCTCGTGAGCGGAAGCTCAATGGTTGGGCCCCTGCTAGGCCCGCTTGAGAGTCCCCGACTCTCCAGCCATGTTTGTTGAGGGGGAGCTGCACGGAGCAGAGAGTGTTGGGAAGCGATCCCAATCTTTAGTACCCAAGCGTCGGGGTTAACTGCCGGATCAATGGCTGCCGTAGGCTGTGTTAACTAGTCCCTTTGCTGCCGGATCAATGGCTATTATGAGGCGTTGCCTGACCGCTTGGCGGTTTTGGTCGTAGACCGTGGATGTGTACAGTATGTATTTGCATGAAAAAATGACAAACACATAGAGCAAGCATGTACAAGTAGTAAAGTGGCCAAGAACATGTCGTAGACATGCGTAAGGGTCATGGAGACATGTATAGACATGGCATCGGCGGTAGCTCAAATTGCAAGAGCGTAAGAGATAAGAGGAATGCACTTATCTTGTGCCGATTTGGAGCGAGTTGAAGTTGGAGTTGTCCAAGCATGACGGTCCGTCGCTTTGGTTGGCCAGCGGAGGTTATCCGGCGGAGGATGTCTGGCGGAGGTGGATAGCCAGCAGCGGATGTCCAGCGGAGGTTGTCCGGCGGAGGATGTCCAGCGGAGGTGGATAGCTAGCTGAGGTTGTCCACTGGAAGTGGATAGCTAGCGGAGGATGTTCAGCAGTGGACGTCCAGCGGAGGTGGAAGGCTGGCGGAGGAAGCTCGCCCAGCTGAGGAGAAATCTGTGCTAGCTGAGAAGTCCGGCGGAGAAAACTCGTCAGCGGAGGAAGAAGGTCGGCGGAACTCGGAGCTCAGCGGAGGTTTTGAGTTCGGCGGAGCGGAGCTGGGTGCTGATATGGAAGCTTGGTGGAGAACGAGCTCAGCGGTGAAGCTCGAAGTTCGGCAGAGAACTTCCAGCGGTGCCGCTCGGCGATGAAGTTCGAAGGTCGGTGGTGAACTTCCAGCGGTGCCTCTCGGTGGTGATGAGGCTGGCGGAGCGGAGCGTGGTTAGCGGATGTCTGCCAGTGGAGCTCTTGGACGGTGGAGTGGAGCTTTTGTCCAGCGGTGTGGATGACGGTCAGCGGAGGGACCGTGGCATAGGGAGGCTCGGAGGAGGCCTAGAGCTCAGCTGAAGTGGCAGTGACTTTGAGCTCGGCGGAGGCTCAAAGTTCGGCTGAGGATGTCTAGTGGTGGCAGCTGGTTGGCGGAGCAGATCTTTGCTCGTGGTCTTGTAACCTGGCAAAGTTTGGCGGAAGATGCCGGCGGTGAACAGTACAGCTGAGCGGAGCATGGTGCTCGGCGAAGCACTTGGCCGGTGAAGTCTTGGCCAGACGTGGACCTCTGGACAAGCTTGGTGGAGCGTTAGGCGCTGGATACGCGTGGCGGATCACTAGCCGCTAGGGCTGGGCTGTCGGTGCTGGAACTGATGCTTGACGTTTGTCGGCGACAGGCGAGAGTCAAGAACCGCTGGGTGATGAACGACAGGTGCTGGGTGACGAGCGAACCGCTAGGTCTGCTTGCCATATTAACGCCAATGTTTGGAGTCAGACACTGCAATTTGAACACTAGCGGTAGGGGTTGCTGGCGGTGCGGAGCGTGTGCTGTGGTGGCGCTGATGCTGGCGTGCTGGCAATGGGCGCTGCCTGCTCTAGGCTGGGCTGGCGGAGGAAAGGCTCAGCAGGTGTATAGTCCGACGGAGGCTGTCCGGTGGAGGAGTTCAGCGGAGGCTCTACACTTGGAGCTCAGTAGAGATTGGAAGTTCGGCGGAGACTCAAGAGTTCGGTGGGGCTTGAGCTCAGCGGAGGTTTTTGCTGGTCAGCTGAGGCTTGCTGGTGGTGCCTTGACCGGCGGTAGCTGCTGTTACTTAGCGGCGGTTGTGAGCTCAGCGGAGGCATTGCTTGCCGTGGGCCCTGGCATGCCGGCGCTGGGCCGGGCTGGCGGGGCTGGCGGTCCGGTGGTGACCTGGTCTGGCTGCTCAATGGTGCAGCGAAGTTTGCTAGCGGAGGTGCCTGGGTGCCATGGCAGCGAGTTGTCAACTGGAGCTGGCGGAGGATGATGCTTGGAGGTGGCCGGTGTCCAGAGCAAATCTCTGTGTGTCCAGAGAAGATTTGCCGCCAAATTTTTTTTTCAGAGTTGGTTGGCGTTGACCAAGCGTTGACCGGACGCTGACGGGCCAAAGCTCGTGGTAGGTGACGAAGCCTTTGTGTTGGCTTCCCACAGACGGCGCCAATGTTAACGTTTGGATCCGTGGGGATCTCTAGTTAGCTTAAATGAGAGAGAGAGAGAGATTGACACGAGATGTATAGTGGTTCGCCTCCGCATGAGCGGGAGACTACGTCCACTTGAAAGCTATACTAGTGTGTCGAGCCTTGTGGCCTAACAAGATTACAAAGTATGTAATGGAATGAATGGTGTTTAAGTGGGAGGAGAGTTCCTTTTATAGGTGAAGGAGTGCTCTTCCTCTACTTATTCTTCGATGTGGGACAAGCCAGAGCCGGCCCTGGGCATAGGCCCAATAGGCACAGGCCTAGGGCCCCCAGTTTCATGGGCCCCAAAAAAAAAAAAAGCTCCTTTTATATATATGTAAAAAAAAAAAAAAATTATCTGATACTTATTTGATTGTTTGATCGCCTCTTCAGTTCTTCTCACCTTAACAACGACGCCGCATGTCTTGGCTCTTGCGCCGAACTGCCGTCTCCAAATCTCTCTCCTTCTCACTTTTCAGACGAAACTTGTCCAGGTAATTCTCTCTTGCTCAAATTTCAGGCTTTGCTTCGACTCTTCCTCTTGTCGAGGCGGAAGAAGGAGACGAGTTCTTCTTCAATTGGGTAGAAACAAAAGGTCGAACCTGTTGTTCTTCATCCATTATTGCAGTCTTGTTTTATCTTTTGTTTCTGGGATTCTAGGTGATGATAATTTTATGTTAAGACTTAATCTTGTTCTTCAATTCTTCTTTAATTTTGTATCTGGGGCTGTGGGTCACTGGGACCTGGGAGAAGGAGACGACGAGTTTTTAATTTGTGTTTGGGTTATTGGGTAGGACGGTACTCGGTAGGACTATAGGAGAGGAAGAACACGAGTCTCTGGACTGGTTCTCCTTTATTCTTTAATCCTCAAATTGATTGTTTGTGCTACCGTGCTACTGAGACTACAAAACAATGAACTAGCACTTTCAATTGAAAATTGTTAATATTAGGATAATGGTCTTGTATAGTTGTATCAATTGAAAAGTGTTCTACTTTGTTGACTATCATTTGGGTTTAATATTAGGATAATATTATTGTATCATTTGTATGGCAGTAAGGTTGAATTGAAAATGGTTTTGTCAGTTTGATACATTGGTAATTGTATTATATGGCAATATGTTCCAATTACAAATTTCATGTGTTTATCTTTTGCAGGTTGTTATCATGGCTCCAATTAGGAAGTATCCTTCTGGGGCTAAAAAAAGAAAAGAGAAGCAAAAAAGAGATGCATTAGTCAAGCTTCAAGTTGGGTCTCTACGTAAGTACTTTAATGCACATAGTGAACAACTACATGAGAATGAGACTGAGGCTGAGAATGTGAATGAGAATGAGACTGAGAATATGAATGAGAATGAGAATGAGACTGAGAATATGAATGAGAATGAGACTGAGAATGATAGTGTAGAAGCAAGTCAAGGTATGAATGTCAATGAAAATGTAGAAGCAAGTCAAGGTCTGAATGCCAATGAGAATGCAGAATTTGACTTTCCATTCAATGTTGATGATCCAGGAAATTGGGATAAGACTAAACAAAATGTCAGAGACTTTTTAGTCGAAAGAGGTCCTAAAAGAGAGAATGATTTCACTTTTCCGGTTGATAACTTGGGGAGACATTTCAGTGCCACACATTATTTTCGTGTCTTACCTAATATATGGTGAAAAGAAGAATAGGAGGTGGTTAGTTTACTCAATTTCTTTGGACAAGGTATTCTGCTTTTGTTGTAAATTGTTCAAGCAAGATCACAACAAGACTTTATTGGGTCAATTTGCTAATGAAGGATTGAATGATTGGAAGAATATAAGTGCAAGGCTTGCAGGCCATGAAAGAAATAGTCATCATATCAATTGCTTTACTAGTTGGATTGAATTGGAAACAAGATTGAAAAGGAATGCAACAATTGATCAAGGTGTGGAAGAACAAATAAAGAAGGAGAGAGAACATTGGAGACAAGTACTACTGAGGATCCTAACTGTTGTGAAGAGACTTGCGAAAAATAATTTGGCATTTCGTGGGGATAATGAGAAATTGTATGAGGAGAGCAATGGGAATTTCTTACAAGTTATTGAGATGATTGCTGAATTTGATCCAGTGATGCACGAGCATGTTCGGCGTATTTTAAAAAAAGAAACTCATTACCATTACTTGAGTCACAAGATCCAAAATGAAATGATTCAACTGCTAGCAAATGAGGTGAAAGTTTCCATTGTTACAACAATCAAAGAAGCAAAGTACTTTTCAGTCATACTTGATTGCACTCCAGATGTAAGTCATCAGGAACAAATGTCTCTTGTTGTTCGGTGTGTTGATGTTACATCAAGCCCGATTGTGGTAAGAGAATTCTTTTTGGAATATTTAAAGGTGGATGATACATCGGGGCTTGGACTGTTTAATGAGCTTTCAAATGCACTGAACACTCATACACTTGATATTGGTGATATACGAGGACAAGGGTATGACAATGGATCGCACATGAGAGGAAAACACAAAGGTGTGCAGAAGAGACTTCTTGAGGTAAATCCTAGAGCATTATATACGCCTTGTGGTTGTCATAGTTTGAATCTTGCAATTTGTGATATGGCTAATTGTACTCCTAAAGCCGATTATTTTTTTGGAGTGGTACAACGAATATATTCGTTCTTTTCATCTTCCACAAAGAGATGGCAAGTTTTTAGGGATCATGTTGAAGGACTCTCTCTTAAACCATTGTCTGAAACACGATGGGAAAGTCGTGTTGAAAGTATAAAAGCATTTAGATTCCAAGCTCCCCAAATAAGAGATGCTTTAGCTTACTTGGCAAAACATGGTGATGATTCCAAAACAAGATCTGACGCTGAATGCATGGCAACATATGAAATGGAGAATTTTGAATTCTTGTTGGGTATGGTTATTTGGTACGATTTATTGTTTGCTATCAATATTGTCAGTAAAATTCTTCAAACCGAAGACATGCATATTGATGTTGCTATCGAACAATTGGAAAAGCTTATTTTATTTATGCAAAAGTATAGAGAAACTGGATTTGATGAAGCCTTGATCAAAGCTAAAAACATTGCAAGTGAGATGAAAATTGAAGCCGTATTCCGTGAAAGAAGAACCATTCGGAAAAAGAAGCAATTTGATGATAGTGAAAGCGACAATGAAGAGGTGACACAATCAGCTTTGGAATCATTTAAGGTTGGTTACTTTCTTTATATAATTGATCAAGCTCTTTCTTCACTTCAAAGTAGGTTTGAACAATTTAAGAAATATGAAGAAGATTTTGGATTTTTATTCAAGTTGGAGAAGTTGAAGTCTACAGATAATAAAAGTTTGATGAATTATTGTATGAATCTTGAAGATTTGTTGAAGGATGGTGTTGTTTCTGACATTAATGGGAGTGATTTATTTTCTGAGTTGTGCTACTTGAAAGGAGCTATACCAAATGAAACAAAAAGGGCAGTTGAAGTGTTGAACTATTTGAAGCAAATGGATGGTTGTTACCCAAATGCTTGGATTGCATACAGAATTCTGTTAACCATACCGGTTACTGTTGCCTCTGCTGAGAGAAGCTTTTCAAAATTAAAGTTGATCAAATCTTATCTTCGATCAACTATGTCACAAGAAAGACTAAATGGTTTAGCTATGTTATCTATTGAAAAAGACTTGGTTGAAAAGCTTGACTATTCAAGCTTAATTGAAACTTTTGCGGCCAAGAATGCAAGAAGGGTAATTTTTGAGTAACAAGAGTACTGATTATTGTAATTTCAATACTTTTATTTGAACTAATATAGTATTTTGTTAAATGATATTGAGATCGCTATATTGTTATATTACTTTTTAATTTTATGTTGTTTAAAATTACACAATTTTTTTTTTTTTTTTTTATAAATATATTTGAAGGTAGGGACTAGGGAGCCCCAATTTTTTTTTTTCGCCTAGAGCCCCCGAAATCCCAGGGCCGGCTCTAGGACAAGCTTCCACATATTCCTAGTCTATTTAACATGTAGAAAGCCATGTTGTGGAGGCATCTTGGCAAGGGTGGAAAGGTGGCTTCCCGGTGGCGGATTTGTGCTTCCGGATACCGCCGCGTAGCCTGAACATAGGGCTACACGATGCATGTCTCGGTTGGGCCTTGCCATGTCTTGTGGATGTCCCAAAGTGGGTGTTACTTATGCTTGGTGAGGTAGTAAATACTCCATATTATTGGAGGTATGTACACACAACCTATTACCCTTTCTTACTTCGTACACTAGGCAGGAAGTGCTCTACACCTAGACTATTCCCAAGCAATGCAACCTAAAGGTACGCTTATTAGATTAAACATGCAGAGATCATTAAGGTCTAAAAGAGTTTGAGACATCACTAGGCATCGCAATAAACTTAGCGCCTTGCTAAACCTAGGACTTAGTTTACTTGATAGTGAAAACTAACAATTGCTTCTCTAGAAGGTTTGAGGAATCCAACTATTGACACAGGCATCAAACAATCAAAGCGGTAGAACCCTAACATGCATACTAAGCGTGCACTCAAAGTATACAAGCAAGCATTCATCAATGGAAAAGTAGTAAACAAAAGTCTCTTCTTGGATTAAAAGAAAATAACATCAAAAGTCAAATCATCTTGTAGTTTATGTCTAGGGGCTTCAAGCAGCCCCCTAACTAATAAAAACTAGTTAAACATAAAAGAAACAAAACAAACTAAAGAAGGGGAGGAAGAGAGAGAGCCAGAGAGCTGCTGCAGATTGATCTCCTTTTATATGCTTAGAGGTTAGGAAATCCAAAACCTAAAAGAATTAGGGTTCACGTGCTTAGGTGGAGTTTTCCTATTGGCTCTTGAACTTGATGACTCATTCCAACCATTCACATCATGCCATTTGTCTATATTAAGCTGAAATATGAAGCACAAACTCGTCCTCGGGCTTCTCGGTGTGATTTGGGCCTCGTAACATAAATTCTCGTCCAACCTCAGATTCACGCGCAGCCTGACCTCCTTGTACTAAATCGGCCATAACTTCTTCTAGAAAAATGATATTGATGAGCCGTAAAAAGATTCAGAAACTAGACATCCGAGGCTATCCATCAATATAAAGATCATCCTCTGGATCGTTCTGAGATGGTCTCAGTGCTCTGTCGAAGTTAACTGATCTGCACAGGCAGATTTCCCGATTTTGGTTTTAAATCCCTCTTTTACTTCTTTTCTCCTTCTTTGCTCCAAAATACCTATAAAACAAATAAACAACGTAAATAACGAGAAAATACACTAAACTAACAAAGAAAGTATAGAGATTAACACTATTAACATCGCATAAATATGCTCTTATCACTCAGCCAAGGTTCAACCTTACGATATACATTGCTTGAGAATGCAACCTGCAACCCCGAATCCTTAGGCCAACCTGACCCTTAGATCAAAACATTAAACGAGTCGCACCAGACCCCAAATGTTAAATCAAATCAAACGGAGAAATCACAACCTGTGACTCTCACATCCTCAGACCATCGGTCGTCGGATCAAAACGTTAAATCAACCCAAAAGAAGAAATCACAACCTGTGACTCTCAAATCCTCAAACACTTTTCAAAACAATAGAAATACCATTTCCCACCATTTGTTTTCCGAAAAGCCACAACCCAAAACAATAAAACGTATCATTCATGCATATTGTTTCCATAAATCCACAATCCACCAAAACATATTTATTCCACGTAAATATATATATTTGTAGTCATCCACTCAGGAATGCCTACCAATACCAACTATAGTTTGCAGTTAAATCGATAACTCTCAAAACGATAGAGGTGTTCCGTTCGTAAATGAACCTTGTGAGATTACTCACCTCGAAACTCCCGCTGCGTCTTCAATATAGAACAAAGCAGCCACACCACAACCAACCGTCCAAGGATACTTCGTCAAGTACCTAATCAAAAATCGGTTTCCGCTTAGTAACAATTCACAAACGATTTAAGTCCGAAACCCCTGTTTTGAACTAAAATCCCCAAAGTGACGCCAATCGAGGCGAAACCACATCCGAGACCACCCAATGTCTCCGGAATACACCCACGATCGATACGTCCAACCCACAAGTCGATCGGATGCTCGGATCCTCATGGATCGAATAAATCAACCGGTATGAAACCGTAAAAATCATAACAATTTCATACGAACTCCAAAATTTGTGTATTATATATTGAAACGCTCATATCGACGAGTAGAAGACATATAATACCAGAAACCGCCGCCGGCCAAAACTCAATATTTCCCAAAACTCCCAACATCAAAGTTCTTCATCTAAGCATGCTTGTGAATTTTCATAACTAGCTCGAAGTCAGAAAACAAGCAAAAAGGATCGAAAACTACCTCACAAGCTTTGAATTTTTGCTCAAACCGAGTTGAACCAATTTCCACGTAAATTGATCCAAACAAACACCATAGATCGACCCAGAAAGCTCCGACGAAGCCAAAGAAGGAAAACTTGAAGCTATGCCGTCGCCGGAGCTGTGTTTTTCGGTCGGGTCCGAATACACCTAAGTTCACCGCCTTATAGCGCCGCCACCGTCGAGTATCGGCGCTAGAGGACACCAGAGGGACGACCAGACGGAGGAGACGAACCGATCTGGAAAGTTTCGTCGCCGGAGACCGCCGCAGTTTGCCTGAAAAGCCGGGTCAGCCGGATTTCTTTGATTCTGAAGGTGAGGTCGAGAGAGAAGAGAGAGAGAGGAAAATCAGTTTCCGGAAATGGAAACCAAATGAAAATAGTAAATTTCCCAATCGGGAAACTTCTATTTATACCAAAATGGAAACTTCTTCCAATGGCCATAACTTCTTCATACGAATTCCGATTCTCGCGTTCCATATGTCCACGAACTCGTATCGACGCATTCTACAACTTTCGTGAAGGAAGTTTTCAGAGAATTTCAACGTATCAAAAGTCAACCTTTGCAACCCCCCCTAAAGTCATACTTTTCGAATAAAAATTTGTCCGAAACACTTCCACTCCGTCCACGAGCCACGAAACCGTCCAATAACCACAAATTAGATTCCAGAAAATCCTCGGAAAATAATTACGAATTTTCGGGGTATCACAACCAGGGCAAAGATTAAAGGGTGCTTCTGTTACTAGGTTTGGGAGAGTTCTCCTGGTGGATGATCTGGTCTTCATGTTTGGAACCCTGTAGAATTCTCGGGTTAGAAAGTCTGGAATATGGTTGTCACTACCTTTAATGAATGCAATTTCAAAATAAAAAATACTTAAGATTGCTTGCCATCTGGCAAAGATTTATTTAATGGTGATATTTTGAACATCTTTTTCTAAAACATCTTTAACACTTTTGCAATCAACTATGACAAAAAACTTTTGATTTAATAAATCATCTTGAAATTTACTAATACATAAAACAATAAATAAAATCTTTTTTTTTTTTGTAGTACTGTGATTGCTTTGTGATTGGGTCAAGACTCCGGAGTAATATCTAACAATTTGCTCAGGATGAGTGGGAGAGATTTGTTGTTTTAAGACACCTCCGTAACCCACCTCAGAAGCATCAGTTTCAACTATTTTGAAAGAATTGGCGAGAGGAATGCCAAGACATGGTAGAGTTTTGACATAACTTTTAATTTCTTTGACTAAAGAAGTATGAACTGACGACCAAGCTAGGAGGGGGTTTGTTTGTAATCTATCGAACAAAGGTTTGCATTTTTTTCTTAGATTTTGGTAAAACTCTGCCACATAATTTAATGAACCTAAGAATCTTTGTAACTGATTTTTGTCCAAGATTATATCAGGAAATTTATCAGCAAACTGGATTACTCGATCTATTGGACCAATTTGGAGATGATGGGTATTGAATCCTAAAAATCTGATATTTGTTTGGAAGAGTTTGATTTTTGAAGCTGAAACTACAAAACCATTGTTTTTTATGATCATGAAGAATTGATGTAAATGTTTCTTGTGTTGAGCGATGGATTGTGAAAAAATGAGGACATCATCAATGTAAATGATGGAGAAATTACTATATGAATTAAAAATATTGATCATTCATACTATTATGAAATTCAGTAGGGGCATTTTTGAGACCGAATGACATTACATTTCATTCATAATGACCAAAGGGTGTGACAAAAGTAGTTTTGTATTTATCTTCTTCACTAATTTGATTTGCCAGAAGCCTGATTTCATATCAAATTTGGAGAAAATGACGGAGTTATTTAATCTATTAATGAGATCACGTTTGTTGGGGATATGATATTGTATCCATTCTAGTACGGTATTGAGAGGTTTATAATTGATGACTAAGTGTGGATTTTCTATTTCTAGTTCAACATTTTTCTAGACATAAAAGGCAGGACACGACGAAGGGGATTTACTTTGTCTAATAATTCCTTTATGGAGTAAATCTTTTATTTTTGTTTTGCGAAATTCCATGACTTCTTAATTCATTTGGATTGGGCGAGCCTTGGTAGGAATGTTTTTCTCATTGAATCCTTTAGTATAGGGGAGAGTAACAATATATATTTTTTTCTATGCCAGAAGGTAGTAGGAATATCCGAACATAATTCTTTAATGATTTTTTCTTCAAAAGTCTTGATTCTTTGTTGAAGGAAATGTTCTTGTAGTTGGGCATCAATTCGTTTGAAGTTGATTTCTTCTTTAAGGAAGGTTGTCTGCTTATATTTTGCCTGAATATAATTGAGTGTTTTTGAAATAGAATTTTCTTGGAAAGCTTTTAGTGTATGGATTTCAGGGCTAGATGAAAAAGTAAATTTGACTGGTTCACCAAATGGATAGGTGGTAATACCATCGTGTTCTGTTGTAAAAGGGTATATTAAAGTGATGAAAGGAAGACCGAGAATTACTTTGTAGGTTAAGTTTTTGACTAGGACAAATGGTGTTTTGAAGAATACATTGTTTTGACAGACATGTGCTTTGGGAATTTCATATTTCATATCCATTTTGGTTCCATTAGCTGATCTTAATGTTTCTTTTGTTTTTTCAAAATATTTGGAAGGTATTAGACCTTCTTGTATGCAATTGAGATTTGCACCTGAATTAATAAGTGCTGTTGTTATTAATTGAAAGTCTTTGATTTTAAGGTGTACTTAGGCATACCATTTTTTGAGTTGGATTTGACGCATAATACTAATGGTTTTTTTGCTTAGCTAGTTGTTGGTAGGGTTTTAGGGAGGATGGTGTATTTTAAGGTGTACTTAGGCATACCATTTTTTGAGTTGGATTTGACGCATAATACTAAGGGTCTTTGATTTTAAGGTGTACTTAGGCATACCATTTTTTAAGTTGGATTTGACGCATAATACTAAGGGTTTTTTGCTCAGATGATTCCGCATCTTTTTGCTTAGATAGTTGTTGGTAGGGTTTTCGGTAGGATGTTGTATTTTAAGGAATTGATTATCTATTTTAAGAATATTCAAGTCATGTTTTTTTTTTTTTAATTTTTTTTTATAAACTAACGAGGATTATGCAATATTAGCCCCTCTGCAGCGATTTGAAAGGGGTGCCTAAGCACCCACACAACCCCGAAGGGGACCACTACAACCGGGGACCCACCGCCCATCCTTCGCTAGAAAATTTATTAATAATAGGTGACCGAAAGACCAAAGTTGTCATGACTGATTTTTAAATTTGTTTTTTGTAATGATTGTATTTGTATTTTAATTGTCTTTAATTATTTCTTGTTGTAAATCTTGAATTGTTATTTCTTTTTTACTAGTTTTGAATTTGTCAAAGGTGGAAGTAAGGCAAATTCTTTGCTGAGGAATGTTAACAATGTTTTCTTGTGTGATTAGTTTTTTCAACTTCTTGAGGTATTCAGATTTTGATTCTTGGTTATCGATTTTTGCAATTAGGTCAATTAATAATTCTTCTTGTTCTTCTTGTTTGGAAAGAACATTTATTGTTTTGCAACAAGTATCTTTGCACCCAAAAGTGAGATCTGGTGAAGAATGTTCATCAGAATCAGCTGAGGTGGAAGATTCTATTGATGTAAAATTATTTTCACTATGTTTATTTTCGGAATCAGTGCTTCTTAATTCTAAAAGCCAGATAAGATTTTCACGTTTTTCATTACTGATTTTTAATTGTATAATAGTATTTTTTTACCGGCCAATTATTTGAAAACTGACCGGCTTTGTTATATTTATAACATTGTCTTTTACTTTTGTCAGAAAATTTTCTGTTTAGGTGGCGGCCTGTTTGTTTTGGCTAGGGTTTTCGGAATTTGTTTTCAGAGTAAAATTTGTTTGGTTTGAAATTATTTCTGTTTCTTGAGTAAAATTTATTGGGGGTAAATTTTCGTTTTGTATGATGATAATCAAATTCATTGTTTTTCTTTTTATGTCGGCGTGATGGAGGTAGAGGTGGTAGACCATATTGTTCACAAAAGTTGCCTAATTCATATTTGGCTGCTTTCTTATCTGATTTTACTTGAGAGTTTAATTTCATGTCTATGCACATTTTTAATCCTTCTTTTTGAATAACTGTAATAATATTTCCATAAGTAAATGTATCGTAATTAATGTGCCCTGTTTTATTACTCAGGACTTGTCTAATTTTGTGAGCAAATAGTTTGGGCAAGCCATTTGTGAATTTTTCTTTCCAGAAGGGTTGGTTACTATCATCTCTAAGCATAACTCTAGAAATGAAAACATCTTTATACCATTTAAAATCACTTAAGGTTGGACATCTGAGATTGCCAAGTTGATCATGGATTCTGTTGGTAATGTGACTAGGTGTGCCTATGAAATGTTGAATAATTGTGTAAAACAAAGTGTTGACAACATCAGAAATTCCCATCCTGATGTTTTCATCAAAGATTGGAAGTCCTTCCTCGTCATGTTTAACTGCTTGTTTAATGGCTACTCTAGAATCAGGTGTGAGATGTTTCTCCCACCAGGAATGAATAGCATTCCTGTGAATCCTGTGGAGAGGATGTCAATAATTTCAGGCTAACTAAAATTATGATTGGTGACATAGCCATTGGCCGCCATGGACATATGATGTAATTTATTTAATATTTCTTGTTCTGATAGATTATCAATGTTCCATTCGTATGTTTTATCGGAAGAGACAAAAAACTGATTACTGGGATATGTACCGGGTTGAATATCTAATGGCAGAGGACGTTCTATCTAGTTTTTGAAATTTTGTTTTTTTGGGTGAGCTATCCTATATATATATACAGATCCTATCCAAAGTCAGGCCTCGCTCTGAAATTAAAGTACGAGGTTAGAGTTTAGGGTCACTTTTCAGTCTCATATCCACATCTCGACCGTTCAGTTTTTAGGTATTAATGTATAGATCATCTCTGCAAAATTTAAGCCAAATTGATGATCTTTAAGGTATCTAACTCGCTTAAACCAATGAATGAACTGAATCTGTCCAACCTGAATCGTACTAGCTTTAAGGCAGTTATCAATACATTCGACATCAATTTGGCTGAAATTTTGCAGAGATGATCTATACATTAGTACCTAAAAAAACTGAACGGTCGAGATGTGGATATGAGACCGAAAAGTGACCCTAAACTCTAACATCACACTTTAATTTCAGGGCGAGGCCTCGCTCTGGATAAATGTTATATATTAGGTTATATATATAATATAACAATTTGAGAGGAATGAAAAAAATGGAGACAATCACAATTTGGTGTAATATAGTTGATGGTAGAAATAAAAAAATGTAATTTATTTCTTATGCAGATGATATAATTTTTACAACACATTTTGCTCAGCTCGAAGAAATGGAAAAGCATCTCTCTAGCTAGTTTCACCGCAAGCAATGTTTGTCTTACCGAAATAAGTGGCCCAATATCATATGGTCTAAATGCGTTCGTCTCGATCCCATTTGAAAGTGGGAAGTTCTGAGTTCCACTCACGAGTTTATATTGCATTAACAGTTCTATATAATAATTAAAGATAGATTTTACCGAAATAAGTTATACGACTTATCCCATTCATCTTTACTTTATTAGTTTATTAGCCCACACACTGATATTTCCGAAAATGATCAGACTCCAAGTTCAGCTTGCCTAATATTTTCATTTTGGTCATCTCCTCCCTTTGCTTCAAACTTGATATATTTGTACCACTTGGCACAAACTATATAGACCAGGAGATCAGCAGTAGTCAAAGCTGCTAAGAGAAAGTAAAACCTTTCCAGATGACCTTTGTTAAGGTTTCCAGGGATCCATCCACTCATATCATCCCTACTAGAAAACTTCATCACTATCGTAACCAGTAAACTACTCACATAGTTTCCAAGTGATATTGAAGTCATGCAAAGTGCACTACCAAAGCTCTTTAACCCATCAGGTGCTTGACTGTTGAAGAATTCAAGCTGACCCACGTACATGAACACTTCGGAAGCTCCGACGAGCACATATTGAGGAACTTGCCAAAATATGCTCAACGAACTTGAACTCTCACAATCGGTAGCGGCGCAATTTGTTCTTGCATATTTTAACCTAAAACACTCCACAACTCCTGCTGAGATCATAGCCATGATGGCAATGACAAGACCAATCCCCATTCTTTGAAGCTCGGTGAGTCCTTTTTTCCGTACGCTGGCAACGAGTGGGTCGAGAACTCGCCGGTAAATGAAGATAAAAGTTGCCACGCTGAGGATGTCGAAAGTTGACATGCTCGCTGGGGGAATGTGGAACTTGGAGATGGTGGTTTTCATTACAGCACCTTGTTCTACAAAGAGGGAGGCCATTTGTGTGAAAACAACTGAGTATAGTATTGTACATAGCCAAATTGGAAGTAATCTCAATACGCATTTAACTTCTTCTACTTGTGTCACTGTACAAAGGCGCCATGGATTTGGAGAACATCTGTCTATTTGGTTCAACTCGTCTGTGACGATTGCTGCCCTATCCAAGAACCTGTTTAATAACAAGCATGAATCTTGTTTAGAAATAGATCAAGAATTAATTAATCAAGATCCGCAGACCGGGACCTGAGGCGAGTCCCAAGAGACTGTTGCCTCAGACCCAAATATTTTGAATATTACGTTTTGTTTGCTATTTTATTGTTTGATTTTGAGTTTATTAATTTATTTCAGGAAAATTCTTATGGAAAAAAAAAGGAGGGAAAAAAAGAAAGAATGCATACTACCATTAGAGGGTTCAACTTTTAAAGTTCTTCGAAAATCTCTGGTTCGGCCCTGAAGATCCGACAACTATAATGGTTACTAAGTTTAAATTTCAATAGAACTTAAAAAATGTGAACTCACTTGATTCCTCGGGTGTGAAGTATTTTCCTACTCTGATTTTCAAAGCATTGTTTCCCATGTTCCTCATACAAATGGTCATCTCCATCTGACGTGATCTTCACCTTCCATTTTCTTGTTGCAGCAACCAGTACGTGACATAACCTAGAAAGCGGATTGCCCTGAGGCTTAAAATGCCTATACCTTGGAGTTCCGCAAAGAAACAAAATCAATGCCATGCCAGCAGAGCCTGTAGATGCCCAAAACCCTACAGTCCATAGTCCTTTATCCTCAAAATACCCTAATATTGTGTTAGAGAAGAGGGAACCAAGATTCAAAGCCAAGTAGAAATAGCTGAAGAAGGCAATTTTCGAGTGACCTTCTTTGAGGTCGTCCTCATCAAACTGGTCCGCTCCAAATGTAGCTATGTTAGGTTGGTAGCCGCCATTCCCTAGTGCAATGAGATATATGGAGAAGTAAAACATTGCGAATTCAAAATTCGAATGGTCTCCACATGGAGATTGCTCATCACCGCAACCTTTAGGCTTGAGCAGGAATAGGTACGTTGTTAGTGACAATAATGTCAAGCCCTGTAAAAGATATTAATTACATGAATATATACTAGAAAGACTTTTTGTATAAATAACGGTAACTGGATAATTCTGTGTACCAAAAGAAAAAAGAAAAAACCTATTTTTTACCAACACAGGAACCATATATTTGCTTAATTATATCATCTATATATGCTCATATCATCTATGGAGAAAATTTTATCGTAGACGAATTTATGATTAGGATTTTGATTGGTAATGAGAAACTTACAATGACAAAAATAACTTGAAAGATAGCACAAGTTTTGTATCTCCCCCAGTAAGAATCACTGAGAAAAGCCCCAAGAAGAGAGAACATGTAAACTGTTCCGGTCCATTTGCTGACATTGTTTGCAGCCTCAGCGTTGTCTTGTCCCAGTACCCTTGTCAAGAACAATACCAAGTTCACTCCTACTCCAAAGAATGCCAATGTTGCCAATCCTTGATTCACTAATATTAGAGAAAAAATATACTGTATATAAGTTTAATCAATAATGAAACATCAATTTGACCAGAGAAAGAAAACTATATGAAACATATAACGATACGATATACCATAATGAATTATGGTTTAGAATATTATCATAATGTTAAGGAACAAATAATTGATCTTTGAATATGTGATTAGCCTTGTTTATTTTGTGAAACATGTGAGATCTATCCATCTAAAATAAAAAATAAAATAAAAATTAAACTTCACGCTGATGATGGAGAAAAGAATCCAAACTACTATTCCAACTTTTGACAATAGAGACTCATTGAGACCCAAATTTGCAGGTTTAATTAGTACAGACGTGGCTTTTGGTACAATCACATAAAGCATGTCGAGATTAAATAGATAAATTCATGTTGTAATTAGTTTATCTATATACATGGAGCTTAATTAGCTAGGGTTAATTATGTACCTAATATGAGAATTGCAGCAACCCAAGAACCAGTTCTCCCTCGGATTGCAGGGCGGCCATTCCAATCAACGGCTCCATCCATTGTCGTACAAGTTTCTGTCATCGTTTGGTTTTTTTCTTCTTCATAGCCCTGAAATAATTAATATTGATTAAAGTTTTTATTTATAAGTAGTACATCTAGCAATTAATGACTAGATGCGCGCATTGCCCTACTACAGGTAAATGGCAGTTTTAATAAACACATTCATGACAAACCCTAGTATGGAAATGAGTACAAATGGGGACAGTAAAGAAGAAAAAAAATCGATCATCACAAACCTGCTGGTCTTTGAAAGTATCTAAGCCGGCCATTGCTATCTATATAGCTGATTGAAGGGACCTCAGAAGAACTAGCTAGCTCTAGCTTAGTAGCGCCACCCAGAAAAGTTGTAGTGTGATATAAGTACTCAAGAGGAAAGAAGCGCTAACTAGACAAGATGGGTGTTTGCTTTGAGTTGAGGGGAGTGGGAGCAGGGATAGTTGGGTATATATAGAGGGTGGCCAAATTTGAAGAACGGCTGTGATTGTTACATGTACTGTGCTGTGAGCACACGTGTAAGAAAGATGAAGATAAAGGAAAACCCTACGCAGGTTGATTTCACAGGAAAAGTGAGCAAGTAATTAATTAGGTACGTGGTGAGAAGGATATGTGTAGGAAGAAGCTATCAAACATACTTATTGAGAGAGAAACGTGAAATTGTTGGATACAGTCATCCACAGCAAACCATATTGATATCCTTATCGATCTGTGTCGACGTGTGAAGACATTGAATTTGTCGGCTGTGAATCGATTTGGCTGATCTGTCATGATATCGACATGTTTGAAACAGATTCATCTTTTAAATTTCTACGAACCATTTTCTCTGCTGTTGTTGAACTTGATTTCTGCACGACTTCTTTGTGGTTTTAGAATTTGTTTCTTTCTGTGAAGTGCCAACAAATTAAGGGAAATTCTAGTGTAGTGGTGGGTATCTCATACCCACATTTACAAAAGTGAGAACAAATTTTGTTGTCAAAGTTGTAATTTGAGTCCTACTTTGTGTAATTTTAGTTCTAATAATGGTAATTACACCTCTTACGACATTTTACAAGTTTTTGAACAAATTTGTTGTCAATGTTGTAATCTTAGTTCTAATAATGGTAATTACACCTCTTACGACATTTTTACAAGCTTTTGAACAAATTCGTTGTCAATGTTGTAATTTTTGTTTAATTATATGTAAATAGTGTAAATGAATATGGTAACTTTTGTTCTCAATGTTGTAATTTTGATTCAAATACTTGTAAATTTTTGTTCAAATAATTGTAAATGAGGGTATCTCATACCCACCAGTACACTAGCTTGTCTCACAAATTAAATGCAGCGCTTGTCCACTTTATCTGGGATGCTTTTGGGGACTTAGACTTAACATCATCGAAACCTTTTCTTTAGATTGATGGATATAGCAGCCCTTTATGGTCAGTTTGTATGACAATATATACAGTAGTAGCGACTGGTTACCTTGTTACTATTAGTGTAAATGTCAATTAATACCATTACATATGAAGTGATAAATGTTCCGAGAGCTAAAAATTTTGGACACGAGAAAGTTAAACAAACTCTTTTTAGTTCGACAATAACTAGTCATCCACTAATCGAACTCACCTCAAAACTACTCACTCACGAAAACGAGATAGCTTTATTTTTCTTGCAGATTTGAGTCAAAGTTTTTAACGGCAGCGGGGCTGATGAAGCACTGAAACAAAGACCAAATGGTCATTTCATTGGACCCCTTTATGTTGCTAATTGACCAGACATGCTTGCAACACAAATATGTGTGGCAGATTCATGAATTTAATACATGGCCACAAAAGCAGCAGTCATGCAGCACTTAAATGAGGACTATCTTGAACAAAACTATCTAGATATGATTACAATTTGCAAGCTGATTAATATATTAATCGTTTGAATGCATAAACAAATGAAAGATTAATGTTCAGCTAACAATTTCTTAGTTCTGCTTTCCGGGCCTTTAGCCTCCATTGTACACCGTACCAGAAGAAGAAAAACTAAATTTCTTAGGTGTAAAGAAGAGGAAATTTATGCTAAATATTGCCTAATGATCAAGACTAGTACTGCTCTTTGGTGGCGGTAGGTAAAGTGGAGTGACATACTAGAGCTTAAAGTGGAGAGTAGCTATCAGCCTAGCAACTAGATAAAGCGTCATGTTTGAAAATTTTCTGAAGAGGAGCCAGCCAACCGGCACTAGCTAATTGTCTTATTTAGTTAAAAGCATTTGGACACATTCTCTAGTTTTAGTGCTAGATTTTCCAAACCCCAATTTACTTTTGGACTTCTTTAACTAGGCTTAGTGGCATATAACTTACTGACATATTGCACTTATTCCGGCCATCATCGATAGTAAAATCGACTTCAACCTCATTCTTCCTGAGTCTACAAATTAAAAGAAATATATCAAATAATACCATGTTTACGGCAGACGGAGCATTTGTTATTCGAAAGCGGAAGGTTTGAGAATAACAGTCTAATTTGCTATATGTAGCTGTAGGTGAAGCAGTTAATTTCTTCATCAATTAATTGGTGTTTGAAGGCTTAGCTAGCTTTTGGCTCTATTATGTATGAAACTGATTACCTTTTCACTTAATATATGAAAACAACTTATATGGTCACATTAAACTTCAATGGCTCTATTCATAAGCTAGCTGGTCATCAAATTAAGTTTGGCAGCTAGGCCATTTTCAATTTTTCATCGTCTTAATTATTTTTTGGAATTGTTGCTTTCGATCGAAACTACCTGCTGACACAATCAAAAACGAGATATTTCTTGGTCTCAGGCATCGACTTTTCTTCGATCAGCCTACATAGTTAAGCTGAAATAAAAGTCCAAGTCCATTGATAATATCATTTCATGGTTTCGTCTCCAATAAATAGGCCTTGTTTTTATGAGCTATTCCAAGTTTTTCAGGAAATTAGCCTTTTAAAACTTATACGTCAGGCAATTACAATTGAACTAATCTAACAATCTAATATATTAATTTTCTATATTAAAGTAAGCTATACTTGCCTTCGGAGCAAGGCAAAAAGGCTAATTTCACATATCCAAGCATTTTTAAGACATGGGAATGGTCTAAGTGTTATTATTTTTTCAGTTTATATATGATGTATATTTAGATTTTTCTAAACATTCACGACAATCGAAGGAAGTGTTTTTATCATGCTTGAAGCGAAAGTTAACGCATGCTCAATTTTCTCACAATAAGTTAGCAACATTTGATGCATATAGGTCAACATGAGTCACTTTCATGCAAAATTTTCAATATAGCTGTCTCATCGATCCAGCTGTGAATGGGCGTTAGACTTGGAGCCCATATCCGCTTTGAAAATAAGAGGACCTGAAAAGCAAGTGCTCCTATATACTCAATTCACGCACGACTCATTGTTTGTCCAATTGTCCATCATATTGCTTATCACTTTTACAGCATGATAAACCATTTGATAATTGATTCATGAATGAGTAATTGATACATGAATAAGCAGGGGCATTTATATAATAAAATATAAAGATAAATTTTATTTTACCTCTTTGATCTTTAGACTTTAAATTATTTGTGGCCCTGCACTTTTAATTTCATCACGGGTGTCCATATACTTACAAATTTCAATCAATCTTGTCTAATCGTTGGCTTTCTTCCCAACTTTTGTGTGATGTATTTTGAAATTGTAGTAAGATATAATATAATTTTGCATGCCACAATAGTGAATCATCATCATACATTAGACCTACATTTTTAATTTTACAAAATATTTGACAAAAAAATTAATGATTGGACATGATTGATTAAATTAGAGAGCACATGAGATGAAATTAAAAGTATAGGGTTAATACAACTGATTTAACGTGTAAAGGTTAGAGAGGTAAAATGAAATTAGCTCTAAATATAATATGTATACACGATGATAATATATACAGTATGCCCATATCATGATCTCAAGGGGCAAAAACTGCATCATCAGCATCCTGTAATCTCGATCGGAACCTCCTCTTTCGATCGGCTTAAGCAAATTGTGGAATGGTTAGAGTTTTGATGATGAAGATGTTCATTTTGTTGTCCTATGCATGTGTACTTGGCATGATATGGTTGAACACGAGCAGGTTGCATGTGGAACCATCACCGCCCAAGTATGTAGATCGATAAAGTTTTGTCATCTCGGGTTGAATTGGAGACAGAATTTGTTGCTGCCTAGCCTATATGGAGAAAGGTGAGGTAGCAATGCATGATGATGATCGTTCTGGTGAGTTTTGTCCAAAAGCTTGGAGAAAATTCACAAGGTTGTCAAACAATAAAAATCTAAATCTCATCATTTAGTATCAAGTGCATGGTCATTAATTATCATGCTCAAATAGGATACCTACGGTGAAAGTATATCTTTGAATCTTTGATACGGGCCTAGCTACTGCTTCATTCTTTTTTGTCGTAAGGAGTTTTCATTTTCATGTCTCCCCTCTCTATTTGAACATTTTTCTTCTTTTTTCTAATAAATCTTGAATTTAGCTTAAAAATACAACCGAGTATCTTAGTCTTTTGTTTTGTTTTTTTTTTTCCTTTTTTGACATAAGACAATTTCACATAAAAGTAACCTAATAGAGTAATATCTGCAGAGCACGTCTCTCACGCTAATTATATATATGTGAGTACGTCTAGCTCTTACGCTAATTATATATACGTTTTGCTGCTCACATGTAATTTGCATGTTTGCTATTCCTGTTATTTTGGGTTTTTTTTGGGGGGGGGGGGGGTATAAATGTCAAATTTTATTAAAATTGTTGGTCTGAGGGTGAATAGAAAAGTCACATTGAAGCCAGGTTGCAAATTTAATGGAAAATTTTCCATTAAGCGCTGGCCCAAACAAAGTCATCACCACCATCAAAACAATGGATAGTGTTTGGCTCCAGTTTTTCTTGAGCTGGTTAACAGTCTCTTTTCTTGCGTGGGCGTGCCAGCACCGTTCGGGTGCGGTTGTCGGGGGTGTCCCTTGACCTGACTTCTTTTCAGCGATTGTGGACAAGGAGAGCACCAACCTCGTCGCAGTATTCTTTGTGCCTCGTGGTGAGGACTTTTGCTAAGCTTCTTCGAAATTGCACAATTGATACTCGACGTCGTAGATCGAGCAGAGCGAAAATCACTGGGAAGTGGGGAGAACTTGCTAAAGCGTGACTTTAGCTTTGCTGGTTTGCGAGGGCATTACCCTTGCTTGGCTGGTTCCGTAACCGTTGTGGTCGCGGTACTACAGTCGGCTCCCGAGGAGACTAGGACCGAAGCACGTTGACAGAGGGTTTGGTGGCACTGACAGTCGGCTCCTGAGGATTCTGGGACTGGAGTGTGATCACCGGTAAGAGAAAGAGAGGGGTTCTCCGGAGAGACTTGAGTAGTCGTAGATGAATTGTGTGTTTTGTTACTTCATCGTAGCCTCTATATATAGGCTGCAATACCATAGTGGTTGGCCTTAAACAAATCATGATGGAGCACTTAATGGGATTATGGAGCACTTATTAGGATTATGGAGTACTTATGGGATTATGGAGCACTTATTAGGATTATGGTGGGTTAAGCACTTAAGCCCTAATGGAGATGAGCTTAACCATTTTGGGTTCAAACAGATAGGAATACTCGTAATAGTCTTACCACATCATTATCAAGATACGAAGAAAATTTATAAACATTCCAATGTCCATTACCAATATAGAGAGAGAGAAGACTGGTGGTAATGACGTTGGATGGAGAGAGAGAAGAGAGAGGCAACGTATTGATAAAATAAGACAAAATGAAATTAAACACATGTCATGTCTTCATTGGTATTGGGCAGCCAAGACTGACCATGGCTGGTCAGGCAAGTATCTTCCCTTTCTAATATGCAAGGACTCAACATAGAAATGTACCCATCTCCTCAATTTTTAAATTAAACCACCACCACGTGGTGCACAGAAGTTTAAATGCTTTCACATAGACGCCATACCCAATCTTCATCTGGTACAATTTACACACATATGCACTTGATTAATGGCTTTACTTCAGAAGCCTAAAGGTGTATTTTATGTTGAGTTTCATATATTGCCGTACATATGCTTGGGCTCTACACCTCGCTCCATGTGAATGCACATTTTGCCATTCAAAATGATAGTGAGTTCCAGTTCAAACCAAATCTGGTCATTCTAGACCAATATTTGTATCACTATGCGCAAATATAGTTATGCATAACTCTCTATAGAGGCTCGATCCAATGCCTACAAGCCCTATTTTATTACAAATATCTCCTTAATTTTTATTACAAAGCGCTGATTGCTTACTTATTTTTGAGGAGGTATACTTACCCAATCGGACATATTCTTATATGAACAAGCTCAAGCAGACTATTGATGATCATTTGTCAATCACATGGAGCATCATACTTGGACAACTCCAACATGATTCGGGTATTCACACCACTTCCGATTCACACCACTTGAGATAATCTCATACTTTACTTGCTTCAATAGCGATTACTATAATCCAAGCATGCCTACAAAATGTGATAATTCTAGTAGTATATTTACCATGCCTAAATGTTGATTTTAGGCTCATACTTTACTTGCTTCAATAGCGATTACTATAATCCAAGCATGCCTACAAAATGTGATAATTCTAGTAGTATATTTACCATGCCTAAATGTTGATACCATGCTTCAAATGTCTCCATGATTATTAAACCTGCCTACAAATTAGCATCTTCACTATAGATACATGTGTAACACATGCCATGCTTTTATCTTGATTACAATACTACATGTATACGTGCGATACTCACTTCGAAAACTGTGACATCCATAGATATTTGTTATCATTATGAACTTAGACTTGTTTGGATTAGGACTCACTTGGGTATCGAGCATAGCCACACTATTGCTTGGGTCACGCAAACATGCTCAACGCCTAATAGTCATGCCTCACGGTCACGCCTAACAGTCACGCCTAACAGTCACGTCTCTCGGCTACACCTAAACAACTACACCTAATGGCTACACCTAATGACTCCAGCTCTCGGCTACACCTCACAGCACTATAACTTATCGGTGACCCACCGTTATTATGATTCTCTTTCATACTCATTGCATCCCTTATAGTAACCCCTTTTGACATTGCACGCCAATAACTTAGTAATTCGGCAATGACCAAAGTCAGTTTTAAGTATTCTCCATACCGTGGGTGTCACACCCCGATTTTTTTAAACACAATTAAAAATCAATATAATCCTAGAATTATACATGCGTGATGGTTCAGCCATCAATATACAATATACCTAAATTTTTTTTTCCTTTTAAACCAAGTACAAACTGATACCCTGAACCCATAATGTCAATATAGACCCGCTCCGTAGAGTCATATATTACACAAGTTTATGAATTAAGTTGCCACAACAAAATAATAAGTAAATTCTCCTCAGAGCTTACTATATAGCGGAAGTCTTAACAACGGTAAAGTCACAAAATTAGTTTCCTACCGTAAAGTTGCAATTATCAGATCTCTGCTTCAGCCACGATTACCCTGACCTACAGGATTAACCCCTACACCATTGAATAGTGCACCGGGTTGTCACACACAACAAACCCGATAAGCTTATAAAAGCTTGTATGAGTAAACTCAAATACAAAAACCCACACAACTCAAGAAAACAAAAAACTCATTCTTTTCCCAAAAGAAATAACACAAATCACATCGTGACAAAATCATATAAAATGTTATCCAACACTTAAATTTGAAAATCAGGACCACCCCTAGTCAATAGCTAGAACTCAAAGAAGCAACTCACATAAGCAACACACGCAATGAATCCTTCCAACACTCAACACCTTTTCCCAAAAGGACAATACAACAAGTCACTCCATGACAAATCATATAAATTGTTGCCTCAACAATTAAATATGGAAAACAAGTCCACTCTGGACAATAAAAGAAAGAATACCCTGAGACTCCCTTTTAAAATACATACTCATAAGTCTCAAATAACTCCCAGCTACCCCCCCCCCCCTCCGGGCGCGAGATACAATGGCAACAGACTAGAGCTCTAACTGATCGTAACCACTCACCCGGCCAAAGGTGTGATGTCCCGATATATTTGCCTAAGGTCACTCCCAGCGACCTCGGATCCTCAGGTCACCCGACCTTTAGACGTCCAAAACATTTAAAAGCAGTCACTCATGACCAAAATGTTACTCAATTCTCAAAGGAGACATCACAATCTGTGACCCCTAATCCTCATACCCCAGGTCGTCAGTTCAAAACATTAAGCAAGTCGCTCTGGACTCAAAATGTTAAAGCAATTCTCAAAGGAGATGTCACTACCCGTGATCTCCAAATCCGGAGACCTCTGATTGTCGGATTCAAAACATTAAAGTCTCGTTAAAGCAACTCAAGCTAAAATCAAGAAATTACCCATTCACGTAAGGAAGAAACTCACACCAAATCTTGATACTTTTCAAACAATAGAAAATTTTCAATTCCTAATACATTGTCTCCCGAAAAGTCACGTCTCAAAACAATAAAATGAAACCCATCATACATACTATTTAAATCATATATATATATATATATATATATATATATATATATATATATCATTCACTTAGGAATGCCACTAATACCAACTATAGTTTGTAGCTAAATAAATAAATAACTCCCAAAATGATAAGGTAACTCTGTTTGTAAATGAACATTGTGAGATCACTCACCTCTGAATCTCGATGCTTCTTCTTACAGAATCAAGATAACAAAATCACAGAATATCTGTCCAAGAAAACTTTGTCAAGTATCTACACATACGGTCTCATCTCAGTACACGAAACACAAAGCGGTTAAAGTTCAAACCCCTCTTTGAACTAAAACATGAAAGTAACGCCAATTGAGGCGAAACTTCATCCGAGACCATCCAAAGTCTCAGGAATACTTCTAGGATCGATATGTAAGAACGACAAGTCGATCCAACAGTCAGATCCCCACAGATTGAAAACTGAGCAAATTGAAATGGCTAAAAAACCCTAACATGCTCATACAATCTCCAAATGCTACAAACCATATATCAAAATGATCACATCAACGAGTAGATGATATTGGTGAAAGAACCTGCCCCAACTATGGCCGATTGCACCGCCACAGGCGTCTGTACGTGACCCCACTCGCTGTGTGCCAAACTCCAAACCAACAAGATCCAATCGCCCAAAATGGAGTTTACACAACGAGGATCAACTTTAATACCTAGGACTTGAACCAATTAGGCCTAGATCGCTGCCGTAAGTCAAAAACCATTGTTCACTGTGAGTTGAAGCTCTTCCAGTGTAAATCATTCAACAACACCACCTAGGATCGAAAGAGGATGTTGCCATGAGTAAAACGAGACCAATTTTGTGCTTAGTCGTAGCCGGATGAGAGAATTCCGGCCGGGTTAGTCCCCGTTGATCCTTGCCGCTTCGATCTGCCGTGGTGGATGCGAATTAGAGCGAGCCGCCACCGCAGTGAGGATGAGCAAGTGACAGCGAGTCGATCTAGGTTGGTTTCACCGTTGGGGATCGCCGAAAAATGAAACGCCAGCCGGGTCGGTAATCCGGGTCCTGGTCAGGTCTGGGTTTTGAGAAGAGAGAACAGAGAGAAGGAAAATTCTGGAAACCTTCCGAAAAGGGAAACTCCGGAATTTTTGGGGTTTTTTTCCTATTTATACACAAATTTTTGAAAATGAAAATAACTTAAGCTGACCATAACTTTCTCATAAAAACTTCGAATGACGTGTGTCACATGTCTGTGAACTCATGTCGACGCGCTCTATAACTTTCGTGAAGGAATTTTTTATAGAAACTCAACGAACAAAAAATCAACTCCTTGACCCCTCAAAAATAAAACGTTTTGAGTAATTATTCCTCCGAAACACTTCCACTCCATCCCCGAACCACAAAATCATTCTAGCAATCAACTTAATAATTTTCAGAAAATCATCAAAAATTAATAATGAATTTTCCAGACATCACAATGGGGGACTTGTACATACTACCCTCCATGCCTCAATGGCATCTACTAGCCAAGTGTACTTGCCATGCTTCAGCGGCGTACTCTGACAAGACCCGCCCCGGATTTCACCCCGAAATCCGAAGTGGCCCTGCGGGACCCACCTTAGAAGAAATTCTACCAAAAATTTGGCGGAACTTCCCCTAAAAGTATGCTACCCAAAACCTGTAGGAAAACATTTACACTTCTAAATCACTCATTCTTATTCTCCTGGAGCCATCTGCTCCCCTAAACACAACTCCAATTTCACAAATACCAATCTCAACCCAAAAACAATATTAATTCCACAGGTTATCAGAGCAATACTAATCCACTAGGTAACAAAGAAAACAGAAATAGAATGAATACGCGGAAGCAATGCTATTGGCTATGCCTCGACTCCATGTACGCCCGACCTCAACTAACCTAGCCTACAAACTGGGCATTTAAAACCGAAAGGCCCAGGGGAAAGTAGACGAAAAAAACACGTTAATGTGAGTGGACAAAAATAAATAATTAAGATGATTTAAATGAAGCAAACTTAAATACTTTCCCACTTATTTAAATTTATAAAACTTCGATGCATGCCACGTTTGTAAAACTTTATTTCTTAAAATCAGGAAACTGGAAACTGTAAATCAAACCCGCTGAGTATCGTATCATCGGACTAGACCCCGCTAGCCCATAAATAATATAAAAGTAGGGGAAGAAGGTAGCCATATGAATGAGCCTCCCAGGCTAAAGTACTCCCATATACTCCCGTTATATACCCACACGCCACTAAGTGTAGCGATTAGGATACTGGGCTTCAGCATTACTGTCACAAAGACAGTAACCAGCGCCACAAAGGCGGACGGGCTTCGGTGATCCCATCACCTCGCCATAAAGGCGGATGAATCAATGCTAGCAATGATAATAGTCACCCAAAGTATGGCAAAAGAAAATCCGAAAACCACATAAATCCATAAAGCTTCCCCAACTCTCGCAATGAATTTCCAACGACGTGTCCCACACGCCAAGAGTATCTCAAATCAATAGCAAAAATGCGAAAAATAATAATAAATCATAATTTCCATAAATCGAAACAAAACCAATTCCAAAATCATCATCAAGGCATTCCCAATGCCAAATCCGAAAGTCGATAAATAAATAAGAAATATAACTCTATCGAAATCCCATTTCGAAAATCCTTTAAAAATCTCAAATCGACGAATAGAAATATAATATGAAATTCCAGAAATCACCTCAGAAAATAATTCATCGAAAATCAACATAAATTATAAATTCGAATCCTAGCATAACAAAATAATATCCGCAAGTCATAATCGAGATAAATCGTAATCAATCTCTGAAAATCATTAGTGAAAGCAAATCCACGAGATAAACCGAAATCAAATTCCGAAATCAATTCATATGCTCGACAAGTAATTTGTTAATTAAATAAAGCATTAATTCAAGAAAATAAGCGCATGCATCATTATTTAAAATAAAATTCCACTCACAGTACTATTTAGGCGATCACGCGTACGAGTTCCTTCGTCGAGCAATGGCTCGGTACGACGCCAATTTGTTAATTAAATAAAGCATTAATTCAAGAAAATAAGCGCATGCATCATTATTTAAAATAAAATTCCACTCACAGTACTATTTAGGCGATCACGCGTACGAGTTCCTTCGTCGAGCAATGGCTCGGTACGACGCCCTGTACATAAATATAATTCGTGAATAACTATTCTAATTAAATACGATTCTCAAAATCGAATCCTCATAAATCATCTCTCCAATTCTTCTCGGATTCAACCCACATTCTACCACTAATACCAATTCGTTATCTTAAAGGTTCCAAGTCAGAACCGAGAGATATCTGACGGTCGGATTCTCATAATTCGATAATCGAAACCCTAAACTTCAAAAATTCATAATTAATTCCAAGCTTCTCCAAAATTCACCAAATTTCATATACAGGCTCTAAAACAATTATAGGATTTAATGGACTAAAACCTGAAGTCAAATGGCAGCCGGAGGCGCCGCCACGCGCCTGCTACAGTGGCGGCGCGTGGGATTCACGTGCCGCCTCCACCAGCTCCGATGGCTGCCAAATTTTGGCAGCAACACCTACTCATCAAACCTAACATTTTTCTCAACTACAACAAGTTCTAATTTTACCTTGAAGAGTTCCAATTCGAAAGGTGAAAATTTTCCAGAAAATTCAAAGCCCTAGGATCGGGTTTTGATCGATTCTCCCTCTACACTTAAAATCGTGGCTCAAGGCTAGGGGGAAAATGATCCTTGGCGAAAACCGCACCTTCGACGCCGGTTTGGTGGCTGGAGACGGTCGGAACCGCCGGAAATCGACGAAAGTTCCGATTTGCTACAGTGGGCTTCACGGCTCAAATCCGAGCTCCTCCGGCCGAGCCACCGCAAAACACCACCACAGGCATGACAAGGAGGGGGAGGCGAGCTTGCCGGTGCCCGAATTCCGTCGTGGGTCGGCCAGAGAAGGGAGAAATCGGAGGAAGAAGAAACCGGACCGAAGAGGAAGAAAGGGTCGGGGGAGAGGAGAGAGAAAAGCCGGTAAGTTTCCAAAAATGGAAACTTACCACAGTAACTCGACTATTTATAGATAAATTATCATAAACAGTAACTTTTACATTTTCGCTTATAACTTTCACTTACGAACTCCGATTTTTACGTACCACATATGCACGCGCTCGGTTTAACGTCCTCTACAAATTTCATGCAGAACATTTTCTCAAATTTTGACCCGAACAAAAAGTCATCTTTTAGGGCCACTAAAAGTTCTGAAACAGAGTAAAAGGTGAAAGTGGTTGTCGTTTACCGTCCAAATGACTAGTAAACGGATAAATTAAGATACGGGACGTTACATACTCGCCATGCCTCAGTGGTACATACTCGCCATGTTTCAATGGTATATTATATGTTTCAGCAGTATCTTATCTATGCTTCAGTGTATATTATCCATGTTTCAGCAGCGAACTCGCCATATTTCAGCGGTATATTATCTATGCTTCAGCGGTTTAGTATCCATGCTTCAACGATATATTATCCATGCTTCAGCGGTATATTACCTATATTTCAGCGGTATATTATCTATGGTTCAGCGGTATATTATCTATGGTTCAACGATATATTATCTATGTTTCAGTGGTATATTACCTATGCTTCAGCGGGTATATTATTTATGCTTTAGCGATATCTTATCTATGCTTTAGCAGTATATTATCTATGCTTCAACGATATATTATCCATGCTTAAGCGGTATCTTATCCATGTTTCAGCGGTATACTTGCTATGTTTCAATGGCGTACTCTATATGTTTCAGCGATAAACTCGATCGCCATATTTCAGCAGTATACTCGCCATGTTTCAGTGGCATAATTGCCATGTTTCAATAGTGTATTGGCCATGCCCGAGCGGCATATATTCGCCATGCCTCAGCGGCATATACTCGCCAGGCCTCAATGGCACATACTCACTACGCCTCAGCGGCATATACTTGCCAAAGGCATGGGTACGTTGTATAGCAAACCCTCAGTAATGCCAAAGGCATGGTTACATTGACATAACTTAAGCGCTATCCCAGCAAACACCAAAATATCGTCAAAGGCATGGGTACGTTGTATAGCAAATCCTTAGTATTGTCGAAGGCAAATTTACGCTAACATAGCTTAAGCGTTATCCCAGCAAACACCAAAGTATTGCGAAAGGCATGGTTATGTTGACATAGCTTAACGTTATCCTAGCAAACCTTTAGTATTGCCAAAGGCATGGTTATGCTGACATAGGTTAGTGCTATCCCAGCAAACACGAAATATCGCCACAGGCATGGTTATGTTGACATAGCTTTAGCGCTATCCCAGCAATAAATCCTTAGTATTGCCAAAGACATGGTTATGATGACATAGGTTAGCGCTATCCCAGCAAACACCCAGTATCACCACAGGCATCGTTAGGACATACTCTCTCTCTATTATATGATATTGTCATGTTTTATCTCTCTCCACCATGCGATATCGCCAAGGTTCTAAAAATCGGCTTGGCCAGTGCCTAGGCGCTGGGCGTGACCTTTCCGTTCCGATTACAAGCTGGGCGATCCTTCTGGGCGTTCGGCTCCTCGGCAGTCGCCTAGGCGCTATTAGGTGGTCTCTGGGCGCTCTGCCTTTTTTTGTTTTTTTTTTCCTAAATCATGGGACAAAACAACATTTAGATCTCGACTTCATCCCGACTTCGACTTTGTCCCGACTTCAACTTGGTTCAGAATCTCATACTCATCTCTCTCTCTCTCTCTCTCACCGTCCCAGAAAACGAAATTGAAGAAGAGAAAACGAAAGTAGAAGAAGAAAGGTATCATCTTTGAGGAGGTCGACTTGATTAGACTTCGTGGTATCGGCTATCAACCCAGTGAGAAAGAAAGCCAGGCAGAGAGACAGCCACAGAGAGAGAGAGAGAGTTCTAATACGGTGGAGATAATGTCTGTTTGTTTTTTTGGATAAAAGATAATGTTAATCTCAAATACAAAAGTAGTGTAAATTTTTGTGTTTAAGATAATGTTAGTTTCAAATACAAAAGAAATACGTTAAGTTATATTTTGAGGACATAATATAAAAGGAAAAGAAGGTTTTAAAAGAAAAAAAAAAGATAAACACTTGTTTATTTATATAACTATATGTTATAAAAATAAAAATTCAATTAAAAAAAAAAACCGCCTAGTCCCCGCCTAGGCCCCTGGGTGCTAGGCTTCGGGCTACCGCCCGACTAGCGCCTAGCGTTTTTTAGAACCTTGGATATCGCTATGTTTCGTGTCTATCCATTATGATATCACCATGTTTTATCTCTCTAAATTATATGATATAACCATGTTTCATCTCTCTCCATTATATGATATCACCATGTTTTATCTCTCTCCCAGTGCAGGCCTTGAGCCTAGGCGAAGCAGGCCCAGGCCTAGGGCCTCAATTTTAAGGGGCCTAAAAAAAAATTTTAGGTTAGCCTGCAACAAAAAAAAAAGAAAAAAAAAAAAGAAGATATGAAGAGTTGTGTCGCTGTTACACACAAAGGAGCGACAACTCCTCTCCCTTTCTCAAATCTCAATTTAGCCTTTGTTGAAGTCAAGGCCTTTGTAGTTGAAAATTGAATTCAAATATTCAATCTGCAACTTCAGGCATCAAAATCAAAAGGAAATTAAGAGAAAGGAGAAGGAGAGTAGGAGACCGAAACCAGAAGGAGAAGGGCAGAAGGCGACTAGGAAACTAGGAGAGGGCCAGTTGAAAAGGTTGAATTTAAGGATTGAAGAGTTGAATTTATATTTTCTTCTAGAAAGGCAAAAAGATAAGATCTTTGTGTTTAAAATTTTTTAGCTTTTTCCTTCTCTATTTGTGTTTCTGATGCTCTGGCATCCATTCAATACAAGTACTATTTAGTTTTTTGCTATATGCCCGAGGCTTTCTATATATGATTGTAATAAATCATTATAAATTTAATGAAAAAGATATCGTTGGAAAACTTGATTATGTAAATTTGATTAGTACCTTTGCATTTAAAAATGCAAGACGAGTCATATTTTAGTGATACTTTAAAATTGGGATATTGATTTTTTCTTCTTTTGTTTTGAACATTTGGTACTATTCTATGAAATTTTAATTTAATTTTTTTTTCCGGGGCCTTGAAATTTTTTTCTCCTTGAGCCTCTAAACTCACAAGGCCGGCCCTGCTCTTTCCATTATATAATATCATCACATTTTATCTTTTGCCATTATATAATCGCATGCCACAACATGCAAAACAAGAAACAGCCATGGCAGGCTTAACAATAGTGATAACACCACGTTCATTCTAGCCACTATAGGCCTCATGCCAAAATAATTATTACTATCGTCATGTGAAAAAAAGAAGCCAACATAGCCAAGGCTATCCCAACAAGCACCAAGTGTACCAAGTCACTCAACTTGGAACGAGAGCGATACCTCAACTGCGACTCCCGATAGCATTACTAATGCCACACCTCATGGGACCAATAGTCCTAGTAACTCGAATACTTCTATCGCCACCTTCAAGCACAAGAACAAGATAATCACGCTAACTCACCTGGAGTATCAACCCAGTCAAGACTCCTCTTAGCCGGGGACTTAAGGAACTGGGGATAGTCACCGTACAGAAATCACATTCCAAGAGCACTCGCCTTACATTTCCAATATTTGTACCATAACAAACTCCCCACCCAAGAGAACTCTTGACCGGACACTTGGAGTGTGTGTATATATATATATATATTCTCCAGGCATAAATATCAAAAGAACAAGGCTCACTAGCCACTTAGAACAACGCCAATAACACTCAGACATGATGCCGATACCAACGCCGATAACACCCAGACATGATGCCGATATCATACACTTGCGATATCAGGTAGGCCACAATTAGGCCCATATTAGAAAAAGAAAAGGGGTCAAGCCCAAACCTACACTATATATATATATATATATATATATATATATATATATATATATATCTCCACTTACTCCTACCTTTATCTACATTCTTACATGTATCTAACTTAAGCATTGGAGAGTCGAAGGCCGGCAAGCTCGGTCTTCCCTCTGACCTCTGTTCATGGTTGACAGGTATGGAACTCGGAGATGGTTGCTCTCATGGTCATCCTGTTTCTTCCACAAAAACAGCTTCTATTCATACCTCCAAAATTAACATTTAGACCTCTGAATTACTTTTTGAAATATCCAAAATGCTAACTATACCTCCCTAGATTTTCTAAAAAACCCTCAACCCATGAAATTCAACTGAACTCAAGCATAATCCATTTCAACTAAACAAGATCTCGCATGCCTCATTTTAATAGGATAACTTGATCCAAGTTTTATTCTCAACTATGACAATCATGTTTTATTGGAGTACATTTGGTACCCATAATCTTACCAAGAAATTGATCACTCATAATTAGCATTCGAAGGATTATCATGAAGAAGCCAAGACCCAGAAGTATGCCTCACAATAATAATAAAAAAAATTAAAATTATTTATCTGATGTGCACACCTTAATGCTAGAAGATTGAACTAAAGCTTATAAAGCAACACATTACCCATTAAGAATACCGAGCTTGCTTACTGTCGCCATCAAATTTGAGGCATATATTATGGTTTCATATTAGAGGAGATGTAGAAACGAATTGTTATAATTATGGAAAAATCATAAAATTGATTTTGAAACTCAATAATTGAGGAATGTTGTTTGAATATGGAAAACAATAAAATGTCTCGGTCGAACCAATTGAAATATTTTTTCTTCATTTGTGTCTTTATTGGTAATTTTATATAGTTGACTTTGTCAGCTATCGTTTGAAAAAAAATGATAGGTCTAAATATTAATTTTGGAGGTATGAATAGAAGTTACTTTAGACATGCAGCTAAATATCAATTAGCAATACCCTGCCTAGATAACAGTATCAAAATAATAGTTTAATGTGTGATAATGATGTGGAGAATGGTGTCCATCTATTCACTCAATGTTCCTATACAAGGGAAGTGTGGGAGGCTGCCAATGTACCATTGCCAACGTTGGCAATTTCAGAATTGAAGGATGGGCTATTGGAGGTATCTAGACTGCTCAACAAGGAGCAGTTTGCCAAAGCTCTTATGCTAATATGGTCAGTGTGGACTAACCGGAACTCTCAATTATGGGAAGGTAAGAAACATCATCCTACTAAAGCTGCGTTGTTAGCCATGAGTTGGTTTACTGAATTTTCAAAGGCAAATGACAAAGGCACAACACAACGTGCTCAAAGAAAAGAGTGGTCTCACTATGCCAAAATCCTTATCACACTACACTTTTTAGACAACGAAAAAAAAATTTCCGTTGTGTGATCACTGAAACTGCTTCATACAACAGGTTTAGTGAGATTTGGTTGTATAAGGACGTCTGCAATCATAATTTTTTTGGTGCAAGATTATTGTACAACAGTTATAAGGATTTGTCTGTTGTCTGAATGAAAAAAAAATTTCCCTCCCACCTTGCTCAAATTTGGGTCGAAATTTTGACTTACCTTGTACAACAGTATAATTGTTTATGTTGTATGAGCAAAATATCATACAACTCATTTTTTTTGTTTGTGTTGTGCAAGTTTGGAAGAAAATTAGATGTTCCCAAAATGAGTTTTTAGCGCCAAAACGGCCAAGTTTTAGGTGAAATGCAGGTACATGATTGTAAGATCCTACAACGGAATGGCCTGTTTTCGTTGTGTGAATTGAGTTTGTGAGTTTGTGATTCGCACTAGGCGGGAGAAATGAGTTTGTGATTAGCACTAGGCGGGAGATTTGCTTGCTGGGTTCAGAAGTTGAAGTTTCAAGTGTAGACTATCAGACAACCAAAATTATTTATCCGTTGTCTGAATTGATTATACAAAATAAAAAACTAGACTTAATGCACATTATCTCCCACTTAGCCGTTTTCAACACTTACATCTATAGTCTTCGAGAAAAACAGCAAAACCTATCTTCTTCTTCTCAAAGCAGAACCCGTCTTCTTCTCTTAAAGAATTGAACCCATCTTATTCTCAAAACTCATCTTCTCCAACAAGACCCATTTTATTCTCAAAACTCATCTTCTCTGTCTTCGCAAAACACCATCACCATCTTCGCAAAACACATCTTAGCCATCTTCTTCTCAAAATCTGTCTTCGCAAAACACCATCACCATCTTTACAAAACCCATCTTAGCCATCACCATCTTCTCAAAACACTAGATTCAAGTTGAAGATGAGGAGAACAAAAACGGGGTTCTTCTGGGCTACTGGATTAGATTAGGGTTCTTCGATCTTGAGGTTTACAACGACGATTTGGGGATGTGTGGGCTACTCGATTTGGGGGTTTCACGGCTACTCTATTTGGGGTTTTCACGGCTCTTCGTCCTCTCTTCGCAATCACACTCGTCGTCTCATTCATTGCTTCTGGTAACTATTCCTCTTAAATTTGTTCACCATTTAATTCTTTTTTACCTGGGGAATTCTGAAGTTGAATGATAGAGGTATGTGACAATTCTAGTAATTTCTGATTTCTGGGCATGGATCTATAGGTTGGTAACTGGCACAGAAGCTATATATCTCATTAGCCTCATAATCGCCAGTTGCCAACAAACGATAACGAAGAAGAAGATAACCAAATCCCAAGACTCTGCAATTTGCTCACTCTTACTCTCATTCTCTCACTCCAATGGAAGCTTTGGGATTTCCGTCTCTGAATACTCACACCATTTCGTGCTCTAGTTTTCAAAAACGAAAACCCACCAAATTACCATATGAAACAAACCATTTTTCAAGCTCTTCTTCAAAACCAAAAGGACCCTCTTACAGATTCCACCATTTTATATATAAGTAAATTCTCAACCTTTTTTATGTTCTGGTTACTGGGTTTCTCTTCTTATTTAAGTTTTCTTGTCTATTTTCTAACTTGGGTTGTTTCCAATTCATCGTAGGAGTGCTACAAGAATGCAAGCTGACAACGAAGAATTGGAGTTGAAGCAAATGAGAGATATGGTTGCTGCCAAAAAGAATGGTATATATGTTGCTATGGAACTGAGAGTGAAAGAGAGAGACTTGCTCTTTTACTTTACAGATTATAATGTTTTATGTTGCATTTAGATATATTACTATGGTTAGTTTGGAGTTTAGCTGTTTGATATAAATTAGGGACGGAAAGATTAAACCTTTAACACCAAGGGAAGCTGGGTATGCAATTCAGCTATCTAAGTTCTAACAAAACCCTTCTTGATGTTAATTCGTCCCTCTACAGAACACAAAAAGGTAGACACAGCTTAATATAATATAATGTTTCCTTTCTATATTTGTTATTGTGACACCAATTGAAATTTCCCGAACACAGCAAGCTTCAATTAAGCATATTTAACTACATCACCAACTCCATTGTATGCTTTATGTTTCTTTTCCAATGATCTGGACATTAGCTCTTGTCATTTTGCCATTTAATTCCCATTTCAAAATGAAGCTGCAGCATGCTATAGTTTATAGAGTAGGGCTTAATTATATATGAAGTCTTGTCTTCATGTGTCTTGATCACTTTCCACCGCCAAAACTTGTCAACAAAAGACATGACCACGAGGAGATGACTTTGTTGCTGCAAGTTTGGACCACCACCACTTGGTCTGCTTGCTTTATTCCACCGCTTGTCCTTTTTTTGTTTTTTTTTTTAAAAAGCTTATCCACCATGGAAGTAGTAAGACAACTGATTTCATTTTGAGGTGTTAGATTGAGATAAAGTTTAGATTTTTTTGTTGTTCTGAAGTTGGTTTTGGTTTTCGAGTTGCAGGGAGGAATCGATCGAAGTTCTAAGAACAACAAATCTGGGTCGAAATTTGCTTCTGATTCTAAAAGTGGGTCTCGAAAGAAAATCGAATGTCAATGCTGTAGGATACCATTACCCTTTTGTTGAACTTCAGGTATGATTTTTTGGCTCAAGGATTATTAAGCCAAATTGCAGTTCGTTTTCTAATGTATACTAAGCAGTGTTTTCTGGTTTGTAAGTTCATGAGCATATGACAGATTGCTTGATCTGCTTTGAAGAAGATTATGCAGCTCTTGCTTGTTATTATTAATTGTCTGAATGGTCACTTGTATTTATACCTGTTGGCTTCTCTGCAGTTGGGTTGTTGTTTTGCCATGTGGTTCCTGCAAACCTACCAAGCCTTACAAGTTGGAGCTTGCAATATATTCTAGTATGCAGGTACGTAGAGTATGAGGTTATATTTTGTTTACTTGTTCTTAATTTTGTATGCATACATTGAAGTCAAGTCACAAGTAGTGTATGCTTTAGATGATTGCTTGGAGATGATATGGTTAGCACTAGGTTGAGTTAAAGTTCTGGCCACATTTGAAATTATATAACTGTTATCTACTAGAATATTTGTTTTTTTTTTTCCTTTGTTAAAAATGTTAATAAATCATCCCTTAAATTGTGCCATCAAAGTTATTGAAGATATATCAGGAGCACTAAACTATAGTGTTCTCCAATCATATTGTCTTCTAAGGCATTTAGAATTATATCTGTCCTAATTGATGACCAAAGTAAACTTACTTCACCATGTATTTGTTTATTTATTGCTCTGTTGGGTATAAATTATTTGGTTGGCCAAAATCTTGCCTCATGTCCACAGAGTACCTAACTTCCCTATTAGCGAAAACAAACTCATATGAGTAATCTGGACTCAAGTCAATCCCATACTTGAAACTAGCAACGACCAGGATACAACATGATTTGTGGTTGTGATGCTCTAGAAGCTAGCACCATTTTCCTTTTATAAATGGAAATTCAGGGGTGTTAAATTGCCTTTGGGGATAAACTTGGTCAGTAAGTGCATAAACCAACAGCCATTCAACCTCCTGTGACAGAAAGACCTTCATTTTCTTTCAAGTTCAGCCCCTCTTGGCTGAATAATTTTCCCTTGTGATTACCAAGGAGGGCAGAACATTGCTTTGGCTCCTCGTGTCATTTGTTCACCAACTCCGGGCTTACCACCTGTGGTTTGGTCTGAGAATTTAATATTAGGTTTGTACATTTTCTTTAGCAGCTAGGTTGCTGGAATGGTGGCGACGATTTAACCACTGCTCTGATGTCTAACCATATTCAAATACTGTACATTTGTGTTCCCACTTAAAAGCTTCTGGCTTCATAACTTTGAAGTATTATGTCCCTTGTTCTTTCATTTTCAATTTCTACTGTGATGAAGACCATGGACTCGCTATGTAGTGTTCTGTAACATATTTCCATGTTTCATATATTATTGTTGGTTTTTTGGCTGCTAATGCACTTGATTTCCATGTTGGCTCATTTTCTTTCACCTTGTAGTTTTGATAGATTATCCAAATTATTTATATGTACCTTTCTTTACTCTAGATTGAATCATCTTGGTTCACTTATTTTGTGTGTTCTGAATTGTCTAGTAGTTTTGTTATATTCTTATTTTTCGTTTTTTTTTTTTTGAATGTTAATCTCCTTTTTTTTTTTTTTTTTTTTTTTTTTTTTTTCTGATAAGTAGGATGCTCAACCGCATACAGTTATTGGATTGTGGAAAGTTAATCTGGAAGAACCAAAATCTCACCTGTCTGATCCTTCGGTTATAATTCATGATATCTCCACAAGTAATTCCTTTATTCTGAAACAATTCTTATAGTGTTTTAAACCTTATTTTTCTTAGGCCATAAATATGGGAGTTGATGTCACATTCATTCCCCTAGCCATTTTTTAATTGAATTCTATGTCCATGCATAGTCCCACGAGGCAGGAGGCGGAGACAAAGGCATAAAAAAATATGATTTTTGAAAGTGATTTAGAATCAAAGAAATTGGATATTTTTCAGATAAAGTACAGCTGTAATGCTGTGGTACCACTCTCCAGCCTCCTATAGTCCTACTCCTCTTGCTAGGAAGAATTGAAGTTATACTGTTATGGTTTCAAGTTAGTTCTATGTTTATTTTTGGTATTATGTCATTTAAAGTCAGAATTCTTTCTTTGCAGAAGCACGCATTAGACTTGCATCTGCAAATGAAAATGACAAGCAACAACTTCAGTGGTTTAGCAATGCATGCAAAGGAATTCCACAGGTAAAAGTCATCTGCATAAATTTTTCTTTTATTCTTCTCTACTATCTCTCTCAAGCAATGGAATACCTTACACGATAAATAAGCTAGTGTATTTGTTGGTGGCATTGCTGAAGTAGTTGCGAAGTTTATTTGGTCACTAAGATCATTAGTAATTTCAATTCCTCACTTCCGCCACTTAGAAATGAATAATATCACTGAACAGGAGTGGAATAATTGTTGAGACAGTTGAGCTTAACATGATGGGTCATCAAATTTCAGATATTCCCTAAAAGCGGCTTTTGATTACACTTCCAAACAATGTACTGCGTGCTGCCAACATTTAGGATTGTGATCTTTGATGTGAATATGTGCAAAAATGGATTTCTAAACAGCTGAATGGCTCTCATAGTCTCACATACAGATTGGAGTCCTGACTTTTGAGACAATGAAGTACTATCTTACAGACTATTATGTAGGCAACGATATGCTAGATTACAGTCTTGTAGTGCAGATATTTTCTCCATCATTCTAGTCTCTATTTCTGGCAATGTCATATTCTAACACATGAGAGAAATCATTGAGGATAAAGACATGCCATTGTTTCCTTCTAAGGTATCGACATATATAGCTATAAATATAGTCACTTGACTCAATTTCTTAGGGCTTTGTTATTATGTCCATGCTTTATTCACCAAAATGATTAACTAATCCTTTTGACATAATAAACTGATTTCAGTGGGAGAGGAGAGGCAACAGCCAATACACCCAAGCAGATATTGATCAAGTGTGAAATGAGTGAGGGAAGTTTGTTGTCAACACATATGTGCATGAGCCTTGAAGTAGCGCGCTTGTTGCTGGTACAATTTTAATAAGGAAAGCATCTTTTTTGTGCTTCTCTGCTGGTACATTGTCATGCACCATGTGGCATGTTTTGGAACAATACATATATGTGTATCAGCTTTTTGATGTCCCAAGTAGATGGACATGCACTAGAATGCTTTTCTTGTTTAAAATGTTGGCTTTCTTATTTGGAAATGCACCTCTTTTGCTTATGAAGTTTAAAGTATTGGTTAGATTACTCATTTGATGGTTTTCAATATTCGTGTTTGATGGAGTACTGTTCATTTGGTAAATAGACGAAATGAATGAACAATCTAATTCAGGAATGGGGTGTTCAAATGATCACACAACAGAATATATATAATGTCGACTGCCCGTTGTCTGAATGGCCGAAAATGGGGCAGAAACGGATTGCCATCATTCATATCACACATCGGTTTTTAACAAATCAGTGTATTCTAATTTCTACTCACACAACAGAAGCAACTAAACTCAGTTGTCCTAAACACTAATCATACAACAGAAGCAATTGAACTCTGTTGTCCAAAAACTAAATCAGACAACAGTTGCAATTGAACTCCGTTGTCCCAAATGTTGATCATACAACAAATCTATCCAAGCACTGAAGTTTGAGGATCAATCAGACAACACAAAAAATAAAAGTATGTTGTCTGATATGCTTAACAAACAACAGCTTGAAACCAAGCACTGTTGTCTGAAGGCAGCGCTTCAACTGCTGCGCAGCTGCGCATGGCATCTGCCGAGCCATCTGTCGAGCCATCTGTCGAGCCATCACACAACAGTTATACCACATACCCGTTGCCTATTTGTTAATCAGACAACTGTGTTCCACCGTTGTCTGAATTTTCAACAGACAACGGCTCGCTCTACAACGGTGGCACTCCAAATCAGACAACAGTTTCTGTCTGTCGTCTGATAAGTTTTTTGGCATAGTGTCTACTCCAGCAGATGGTTGGCTTAAATGCAATAGTGATGGATCTTTTCTTGCTTCACGTAATAGAGGTGGTTCAGGAGTTGTATTCTACGATGATGCAAGAGTTTTCAAAGTGGCAGCGATGCGAAAATTTGATCAGGTAACTTCTCCTTTTCATGCTGAATTGATAGCATTACATGAGGAAATGAAATTGGAGTATGAACAATGAGAAAGTTGAATTTGAGACGGATTGCATGATGTTGGCTCAAGTTTTGAACCAAGACACCATAGACTGCTTTACTATGGGTTTTCTGCTTGAATATGTACGAGAATTAATGCGGGATAATCCTCACTATAAGCTCTTGTATGCTCCACGTGAAGCCAACAAAATAGCAGATAAATTAGCAAGTCAAGCTTTGTGTACTAGTGATAGCCAAGTTTGGTTTGTAATTGCTCCTGAATTTATAAGGGATGTCATTCTAAACGAGTGTACTCGGTAAAATCTCAATGAAAATCCTTTCTTTCAAAAAAAAATAATAATAATAGTTTATTATATGGTACAACACTCAAAAGAAGTCCATTACTGTTATGCTTTATACCTAAACTTACATATTTACCGGTCATTTGTACGGTAACAATTAAGAATCTTAATTGCACTTGCACTTGGTGTGTACTTCAAATTCAGCTAGCTTACTGGTTTGTTTACCTTCATGGCTTCATAACATCTTTAATTGAAATCCCAAAATCATGGGGCAGTTTAACGATCCCAGAATTTCTGGTTTGTGTTTCCTTGAATATTTGAGTTACATGTTTCAAATATATGTGATTCAACTTTGAAAAATGTCATTCTGAGGTTCAACTAGTCAGCTGAAGATTTACTTTCACTTATTCGAAAGTCATTCCTATTTTGTTTACCTCTTCAAGAAAAGAGCTTTGCTTGTTTTCTCTAAATTAATTTTTCATTTCTAAACTTAGCATCGGATTTGTGTCTGGTCAATCTTCCATGATATTGAAAACTAGTAAGAATGATGTTCTTTGAGACAAGGGTTTAGGGGTATAGAAAGACATTTGGTAGTAGAGGTGGCAAACGGGCCGGCCCGGCCCATTTTAAGCGGGTCTAGTCATGCTTCGTGCCGTGCTTGGGCCGGCCCATTTATTATCGTGCCGGGCTCATGCCGGCCCATTTACTTAAACATTAAGCCCAGTCCGGCCCATGGCCCGAGCCCATATCGTGCCGGGTCAATAAACGGGCCGTGCTCGTGCCTACCCACTATAAAACACGATTTTAAAATCTTAATTTGAATAAATAAAAAATAATTTTATTTAACTATTTAGAAAATTCAAATAAATTAAGTTCTACAATGTTTTTCTCAATCTTAGCTTTTTAAGATTAGTTTTCTAATAATTTTTTATATTCCACTACAAGAAAAAAGAAAGAAAGAAAAAATAACTCAAAATATATTGCTTTTAGTATATTATTGTGAGATTAATCTTTATTAATATAATGAAGATTTAGTATCATATTATTCTTTCCTTCATTCTATAGTTGTATTATTATGAGATTAGTCTTTATTCATAAACATATATTTAATATTTAGACAAAATACTTTATGTCAAAACAAGGATATAATGTTTTTTTTTTCACTATTTTGACAACATAAAAGAAATAGCATTGGTGGAATTGTCATGAGATTTTAAATAAGGAGGTCTAATATTCAAATCTCATCATTGTGGTTTTTTAATATTTTTAAAAACAAAATGAAATTTTGTGTTTAAAACGGGCCGGCCCAAATATGTCGTGCTCGGGCCAGGCCAATGGGCTAATATTCCTAGGCCCAACCCGGCCCGTTATTCTAACGTGCTCGGGTCGTGCTGGGCCACTAACGGGCTTGGGCCGTGCCGGGCCCGTGCCGTGCTCGTGCTTTGCGTCCCGTTTGCCACCTCTATTTGGTAGTGATACCAAGCTGGAAGCATGTTTACTATAGCTAGAATCGACATTTGAATGATTGTGGAATAAAATATTTGCATGCCCAAAAATTATTGAGCAACTCCGAGATGACTGTAAGTCATACATACCTATGACTTTATTGATCGACTTGATTGATCGAGTATTTGTATCACTAACTGCAATTTAAATTGCAACGAATCAATCAGTGTAAACGCGAGATAGTCTATTACCTTTATCAGTGAAGATCTCGTTTTAGTTTTGGAGTTGTCTGGAATTGTCGGTGGATATCGAAATCTCCATGAATATAGATTTCATATCTGTGGAAGGTCTTGTGAAAGAAGTATAAAGGAATTCACCACATGTATTCATATGATTACGATAGTTCATCCAGATTAGGGTCCGTTTGGCCAACGGATCCCCCTAGACATTCTGGAGTTGAATGTTCATTAATTAATAAATACAAATGGTGAAAGAAGCTTTTCATGGTTACATGTCCAATTTATGAAGTGACATTGAGATAATCCTTTATTAAGCGACTTATTTGATCGGTGTTTATATGTCGAGAACCATTTTGTTTGGTTGTTATGTTATTAAACAACATTTGTCATAGTTGGACCCTTGGGTTGTAATACCTCGAAAATTTGTTATTAATTTCTCAGAATTTCTGAAATTAGTAAAGTGTTCATTAGTACGATTTCGTGGTTCGAGTATAGAGTGAAATTGTTTCGGACAATTAATCATTCGAAATACACGTTTGGGGGGGGGGGGTTACGAACTTTGACATTTTATACGTTTGGATTCTGTGAAAACTTCCTTCACGGAAATCGTAGAGTGCGTCGATACAAGTTCGTGCATATGCGGAATGTGAAAATCGGAGTTGGTATGAAGAAGTTATGGCCATCAGAAAAGTTTCCATTTTAGGATATATAGGAAAAATCCGAAAAAAAAATATCAGAAAATCAGAATTTCTAAATCTGGAAACTCCTTCTCTCTCTTCCAGCCCGACCCCATTTCGGCCGCCCGACTTGCGGCGGCGATATCTCTCAGCTCCGGCCACCAATCGACACGATTCTTGTCCCTATCTATTCGCCTCACTCCCATCTACAACTCTGTGAAGTGTCACAACGTGGATTGGCCCGTGCACGATGAAGCAACGCCGAGAAGTGGTGGCGGCGCTAAAACATTTCGCCATCTTGGAACTCACGATTCCGGCCAACTCCGGCCAAATTAGGAGGGGAGACCAATTGGGCTTTGTTCGTCTTGCCATGTTCTACAAACTCACCAACTTTCACATCTCAATTCAACCCGAGGAAGACGAATTTCTGATTTGAGCGATTTCGGCCTCTTTCTTTTTTGAGGTAGACTTGAAATTTGACTTTGGTGTAGTTATGAAAGTTGTAATTGGAGTTGAGATGAAGAAATTTTGTGTTGGAAGTTTTGTCAAATTTTGACTTTGGGCCGGCGGCGGCGCCGCCACTATGGTGGTGTTTCCGACCACCCCAGGAACAGTTTCTGCTCCTATTTTTAATCTACACATCGATACAATCATTTCAATGTATATTTTATAATTTTTGGAAAACGTATGAGCAAGTTATGAATTTTCAAAGTTTTAGGGTTTTTGGTGTGATCGGTTTACTATCTGTGGAGATTCAGCCGTCCAATTGACTTGTAATTTTGATGGATTGATCGTACAAGTATTCCGGAGACCTTGGGTGGTCTCGGATGAAGTTTCGTCTCGATTGACATTACTTTCGAGATTTTTGTGCAAAGGGGGGTAGGTTCGACACTTAATTGTTTTCGATTCGTGTACTAAGTTGTGATGTACATTCCTTAGGTGATTGACGGATACTAGTCGATACCTTATCTCTACGGTAAGAGAAGACACAGCGGGATTTTGAGGTGAGTAAATCTCACGTGGTTCATTTATGAACGAAGTTATTTAAGAGTCGGAATTGATTGATAATTGTAAATCTTTTTTCGAAAATAAAGATTTGTTTGAAATAATATGAACTCGATCGACTACGGTTCATAGGGTTACGGTTCACAGGTAAAAAAATGAATTTAAGTATAAAATGAATTTCTTGATTTTATTAAGTGTGAACTATAGTTGGTATTAGTGGTTATTCTTGCGTGAATGACTACGTGTGTGTGTGTGTGTATATATATATATTTACATGGAATATATATATTTGATGGTGTGACATTGGTGATGTAATGATTGAGAGTTGATTGAATTGTCATTTCAAGTATTTTACTCTTCGTGTCAATACATTATATCATGGAATGGTTGATTATATTGTGTTGAAAGAGTAATCAAGTGTTGGTGTAACAATTTGAGTCGTGTGGGACTTTTAAATGTTTTCTGATCTACGGATCTGGTGTCACAGTGGTGATTGAGGCAATTATATCGGGAGCCACACCTTTGGCCGGTTTAGTGGTTATGATCAGTTAGAGCTCTAGTCTGTCTGCCATTGTACTGCATGGGAGTGACGCGTTGGGTTACTTGAGGCCCATGAGTACACGTGTTTTTAAAAGAAAGTTCGGCTGGGTTCTTTCTTTTATTGTCCAAGAGGAACTTGATTTTCATATTATGGGTGAGTTGTGATAATATGATTTTTTATCACTTTTGTGATGTATGTTACCTTAAGGGGTAAGGATGTCGAGTTTTGGAAACAAGTCATGTTGTGGGATGATTTATTTGGAGTTGATGGGTGATCATTTACCTTAGTGTGAGTTGTTTGACTTCCTTATTGATTTTCCTTTTCATTATAATGGTTGATTTTACTTGTAATATCCTGAACTAAACTATATGCAGGGATTACCGGTTTTCATTTAGAATGATTTGAGTTGTCACGGTTGTGACATGTGTGTTCCTAAAAAGGAAAAGAAAAGGATTTGTTGTTAGAATTAATCATTGTGTTGATTTATTGTTTTTTAGTTGGAAAGACGTTTTTGTGGTTATTTATGTTTACTCACACGAGCTTGCAAAAGCTTACCGAGTTTGTTGTTTCAACCCGGTGCACTATTCCACGGTGTAAGATTTATTGTGTAGGTCGGAGTAACAGTCATCGAAGCTAAGGGTTGGTTGCTGTTGTAGCTTGGACGTTGAAGTGTACGTTAGTTTTATTCTTCCGTTGTGTAGTAAGTGTGTTTATTTATTGAATTGTCGATCAGTTTAATTTGTAAACTCTTTGTACATTAATATGTGACTCTAAAGAATGAATCCGTATTTGATGTTGGTGAGCTCGATTTGTTTTATCACTTAATTTAAATGAAGAAATTTCTATGTGTTTTTCTGTTCTTGTTAAGTTTCGCGTTTCAGATTCGAATTTCTTTATTCGAAATTCGGGGCGTGACATAGGATAGCTTGAGCTGCCCAAGTAGGCAAAGATATTATGAAATGATTCGAGCATGCTCTAGTAATTGGTGATTGTTGAATAAAAGGTTAGTCACCGGAGAAATGTCACACCCTACTATTAGCACTATGATTATTGGGCTAATGCCTCGTATAGTCGTACTATGAAGAATTTGATTGTTTTAAAATCGGATTGTGCATACGTTGAAGAAGAATTATGAGATGAGTCCAATCAAGTCCAAAATGTTGTGATCAGCAACACCACCATGTATTAAGAGATTGTCTTGAGACTTGGATATCGAGATAAATGAAAGATATTCTCATTGATAAAGTGATATTTGTTTAAGGAAAACTGAATTGGGTGAGAATTGAATCGTGCTTTCATTGATAATAGGGGTCTCTTTATATAGAGGATTACAAGCATAGAGATAGAGTTGTACATGGAAACATAATCGTACATTGATTGGATATCTCCTAAGATTCTCCGAGAACATCTCTAATATAAACTCTATTTCAACTAGAGCAAGTAACCTCGAGTTTGGGCCAGACACATATTCTTGATTTACTTGAACACTCCCCCTTGTGTCGCCCAAACGTGGTGCTCCTCTCGTTGCCTCATTAAAAACCTTGTCGAGTAACAAAAACATTGTGGGACAAAAATAACATCGGTTGAAGGGAAAAATGAGCACAACACACCCTTCACGTTTCGAGACCATACATGTAGACATCTCCCCCTGATGACTACGGTCATGGGAGTTCGGATAACTTCTACAAACGATGCTATCGACATGTTTCTTGAAAGTGGAATTTAGGCAATGACTTAGTGAGCAAGTTTGCCACACTGTCTTCAGATCAAACCTTCACTTTGATCTTGAGGAGAGTCTGTTGTTACTGATTATGCTTGGTGTTGTCGCTTTTGATGTAGCCTTTGCTTCATTTGTTCAAAGCAAGCAGCATTATCCTAAATGCTCGTAGGCTCATCTGTGGTAGACTTCAAACCACAATTGTTTCGAATATGCGTAATTATGGATCCAATCCATATACATTCACGAACCACTTTGTGAAGAGCAATAATCTCTGCATTGTTCTAAGATATAGCGACTAGAGTCTGTTATGTAGACCTCCAAGATATCACGGTCTTTACCCATGGTGAACATTTAACCATTTTGGGAATGACCTTTGTGTGGGTCAGAGAGATACCCAACATCAGCAAAACCTTCCAAAACACATGTTGTTTTGGGATGGGGATAGTGGACACAGGCCAGTGTTGATGGCGTTCCTAGTGTGTGATGGGTCCGAATCCTTCGTTTCTCTGTAGGGATAGAACAAGCCCATATCAATCGTAAATCTTAAGTACCGAAAGATATCTTTTACACCAATCCAATGGCGACGCGTTGGCGCAGAGCTATATCTTAGCTAACAAGTTCATTGCAAATGAGATGTCCAGTCTTGTGCATTGAGCTAAGTACAATAATGCGCCTATTGTACTTAAGTAAGGCACTTCTGCCTCTACCACATCTTCGCCGTCATCCTTTGGACAAAGAAGATCATTTTCAGGATCAAGACAACGGTCGATCATGGGGGTGCTTGAAGGCTTGACCTTGTCAAAATGCCTAAGCATTTATCAACACGATGCTCAAGTTCCAAACGGAGATATAATCGTGTTCTCCCAAAATTCTTCATCTCAAACTCGGATTTCAAGTGTTCAGCGGTTTCCCTTAACTCTTTAAGGGCTTCTAATGAAGATCATGTCAAACATAAACCGCGATAGAATCCAAAACTTGTTATGGAAACGCGCGGGCATATCCCTTCCCAATCAAGTAGTCACTTTAGTGAGTGTTTCAATCTTATTGCAAACATGCTCTGTGGTCTAGACCACTTGACTTGGGTAAATGAAGTCCACCATGAACCTTCATGTATATTCTGTATCTAGATCCCCATAAAGATACGTAGTGACCACATTCGTAAGCTGCATGATCAGTTATTTGGAAACTACCAAACTGACAGGATAGTGGAGTGCAATGATATCCATTACGAGAGAAAATATCTCATCGTAGTCGATTCCAGGGCGTTTTGTGAGAAGTCTTGCGCCATAAGGCGAGATTACCATCTCTTTTTGTCATCACGCTTTCTAACGAAGACCCATTAGTCAATAGGTTTGACGAGCTGAAGAAGGCGCTAGGAACAAATGCACGACCGACCCAAAGCGAACACTCCCAAAGCGCAATACTCAGTCTGAGCACGGGGACAAGAATAGCACCGATACCAGTAATCGCAATGGGTGTCGCCCTACACCCAGCTGAACTAGCAGGATTAGGACTAACACCACTGCCACAGTTAGCACAAGAGCAGGTAATGGACTCACAGCTGCAATATAATAATTCATTCAACGCAAGTCAACAAAGGGGAACCGGAAACATGCTGACACCCCGACAGCAGATAGTGGCACCAACCCAACACATGCCTAGATCGACTGTTGACGCTACCACCTTGATACTGGAAAAGATGCGGGAACTAGAGGAAAGATTGCTTAAAGCTGAGGCTGGCACTCTACCGCCAGCACATAATCCACTCTTTGCGACACGACCAGGTCCATTTACTACCAGAATTTTACAAACCGTCAGATCCACATTTGCAAAGACGCCCAAGATAGCCCAATTTGGCGGCTCAACAGATCTATTCGTGCACATGGATACGTTCAAAAAGGTAACCAATAACAAGGGATTTGACGACGCAACTCTTTGTCACCTATTTAGCGAAACGTTGGATGGCGAGGCAATGAGTTGGTTTTTCGAATGCCCACCAGGTTCCATGGATTCATTCTCAGCTCTGTCAAATGCATTTCTGTCAGGATTCATCCTCATGACGGATGGATACCACAACTCCAGCCAACTATTCAGCATCAACCAAGGTATTGATGAGTCATTAAAATCATTTGTCACGAGATGGAGGACCGCCACATCGAGATGTTGGGATCTTGACAAAACAATGGCACTGGCAGCTTTCAAGCAGGGACTCCTCAAGGCAAGTTTTCTATACCATCTCACCATCTCAACTGTAATTGTCCAAACGCCACATATGACTACGTACGTCATGAATGAAGCAGTCCTACATGTCCAACCTGAGTACAAAACTTGAGGCGCCACACCACCACCACCATCACAAACACCACTCAAAACCCCCCAACTTGCCACATTCCAACAAGGAAGCACCACCACCACTCCAAACATCACCACACCGCCCAATGACAAAAAAAAAAAAAAAAGAGTGACAGCCGAGCAATTACCAAGACAAGTGGCAAAAGGATTAGCAATATCACAACAAGGGCAACAGATCTTTTCACAATGATCGCCGCGACAATCGCGACAACCGCCACAATAAGTCCACCACAAATGCTAAAAAGTTTGAGGTTTTCACAGTCTTGACGGCGTCATATGAAGAAATATACGATCAGTGCAAGGATCAAATCCCACCACCACCCCCAAGAAAATACCTCAGAGTAGGAAAACCTAGAAACACCGGCAAATGGTGCAAACACCATGAAGATAGCGGTCATAACACCAACGGCTGCAATGCCCTCAAGACTACAATTGTGTCATTATACCGCGACGGAAAGTTGGAGCAGTACAAAGTTTGACAACCGCCGCCGGTTGTCGCCAACATCGAACCAATGCGGCGGATTAACACCATTGATGCTTTCATAGGCAGCTTATCACAGAGAGCAAGAAAGCGTTATAAGGGCACTAACCACCCAAAAAAAGTATTCAACATCCGCTAAAATGGCCAAAACTGGTTGGCAACCAATCACTTTCTCCGATGAGGAAGAGCGGGGTATTCACTCACCCCATGACGACCCATTTCTGATAGACACAGTCCTCGACAAGTGGTCCGTCTGAAGGGTACTAGTAGATAGCGGGTCCGCTGTCAATGTCATATTTAACGGCTACTACAAGCAACTACAGCACAACAATAAACTTCTGCAAGACCACGAGCCGCTACTCAGTTTCTCCGGAGATGTGACCCAACCCCTGGGGTCAGATTATATGCGCTTATCGATTGGGACAGTCCCTTGTACGGTGGAAATACATAATGAATTTATCGTGGTAGATTGCTTTAGCTCATATAATGCCATTATCGATCGCCCAGCTCTCAACAAACTCAAGTGCATCATCGCAGGGTACATGCTACTCATGGAGTTCCCAACACCTAATGGCACTGGTTCCGTCAGGGGAAGCCAATCAATTGCACGAGAATGTTACTCAACAACGGTGTCAAGGTCAAGAGGTCGCCATGAAATTTCAACGGTAGCTAATACATCACAGTTGAAGGACAGAACCCTAGAGATGACGAGGAAAAATACTACAAAAAGGAGCCCGTCAACCCAGAAACATCGCTCCGCATTGTCACCATCTCAGACGAGCACTCAGAGAGAACTGTGCGTATCGGAGCGCAACTCTCCCCTGAGATAGCGGCTGAACTCACCCAGTTTTTAAAACAAAATGCCGCAGTATTCGCATGGTCGTATGCCGACATGCCAGGGATCTCTCCAGACATAATTCAACATAAGCTCAGCATCAAGCCATCCTTTTACCCAGTCAAACAGAAGCGACAGGCATTTGACGAAGAAAGATATCGGGCCATCAGGGAAGAAATAACCAAGTTGCGGGACATAGACTTCATTCGTCAGGTTCATTATCCACAATGGATTTCCAACGTGGCAATGATGAAGAAACCTAACGGGAAGTGGCAGATGTGTGTCGACTTCAAAAGTTTGAATAAGGCATGCCACAAGGATAGCTTCCCTCTACCTCGAATTGACCAATTGGTTGACGCAACAGCAGGGCATGAGTTACTCAGCATGATGAATGCCTTTTCTGGCTACAACCAGATAAAGATGCACCCCGACGACCAGGAGTGCACAACATTTACCACCAACAAGGGTTTATATTGCTACAATGTCATGCCATTTGGCCTCAAGAATGCCTGAGGCACATATCAACGGGTTGATGAACACAATGTTCGCAAAACACTTGGGTAAGATCATTGAGGTATATGTCGACGACATGCTTGTCAAAAGCGTAAAAGCTGGTGGTCATGTAGCCAATCTCCGCATCATATTTGCCATATTGCTAGCATACGGAATGCTCCTGAATCCGGAAAAATGTTTATTCAGCATTACCGCCAGCAAGTTCCTCGGATATATAGTTAGTGAGCAAGGAATATAGGCTAACCCCGACAAGGTACAGGCGGTCATAAACATGAAATCTCGTGAGAAAAAAGTTGAGGTACAAAGTCTGCAGGGAAAGTTAATAGCTCTTTCCCGGTTTATCTCCAAGCTTACCGACAAGTGCCTACCCTTCTTCAAAGCAATGAAGCGGTCCCATTGCAAAGTGGTAGACTGGACGCCTCATTGTGAAGCAGCATTTCAGGGTCCCAAGGAATACTTGGCCTCCGTCCCGCTACTCTTAACTCCAGTACCGGACGAAATACTATACATCTACCTAGCGGTATCCAAGTCCACCATCAGCTATGCAATTGTTCGCAGGGAAGCATAAGCCATCGGTGGCAGAGAAACTGTTCATAGCGATATTATATCTAATGGTTCTTCGACGTTGCCCCCTGCAGAAGCACCACGACGCAACGAGTCAATCAAATCTCTCTCCAACGAGTTAAGTGACGACACGTCAGATTCTTCGCTACTGGAGATGTTAATAATGGTCGGTATGCCCACAAACAATCTAAACCCAGAAGTTAGCCGGAAAATTAGATCTACACCTACCCCATGCCATTAACCACAAGAACTCATTCAAGAACACAGTCACTCCAAAACCCCAGAAAAATCCCAGAAAGGCCAAAAACCCTAAGACCCTCAAACACAGAATAACACAAAAACCACAAACATATCTTTTCGGTACAAACAGAGTGACAAGACCCGCCCCGAATTTCACCCTGAAATCCGAAGTGGACCTGCGGGGCCCACCTTAGAAGAAATTTTGCCAAAAATTAGGCAGAACTTCCCCTAAAGTGGACAACCCAAAACCTGTAGAAAGAGAATTTACACTTCTAAATCACCCATCCTTATTCTCCTGGAGCCACCCTGCTCCCCCAAACAACATCAACCAAAATCACAACACACAAATCTCGACTTAATAACCTTAATTCCGCAGGTAATCAGAGCAATTCTAATAGAAAGGTAAATGAGGAAAACCTAATTCAAGGCAATCGCGGAAGCCATACTGTTGACTATGACTCGACTCCATGTACGCCCGACCTCAACTAATTTCTCCTGCACACTGGGCATTTGAAACCGAAGGGCCCAGGGGAAAGTACATAAAAACGTTAGCGTGAGTGGACAAAAATAAACAATTTAAAACCAAAAGTATTTTATACTTTCCCACATTTATTTCTTTAAAAATCCCGATGCATGCAACAATTTAAAGAAACACAGCTTTAGTTCAGCTCAAGAAAACCGACTAGCCCCGCTAGCCACAACCAAGCAAAGAGGAAAGAACTCTGATACTCAAGAAAATAAGACCAGCCCCGCTGGTTAAGGGAATCAGACTAGACCCCGCTAGCCCAGCAATAATATAATGAGTAGGGGAAGATGATAGCCATACGAATAAGCCACTCAGGCTTGGGTGATAGCCTCCCAGGCTAAAGAACTCCCATAACTCCCGTAATATACCCTTACGCCACTAAGTGTAGCGATAGGATACTGGGCTACAGAATTACTGTCACAGAGACAGTAACCTGCGCCACAAAGGCGGAAGGGCTACGGTGATCCCATCACCGCGCCACAAAGGCGGAAAATCAATGCTAGCATGATAAAATCACCCCTCAATATGGCACAGGGAAACATAACCGAAAACCAAGTAAATCCATAAATACATAAGGCTTCCCCAACTCTTGCAAATGAATTTCCAACGACGTGTCCCACACGCCAAGAGTATCATCATGATTCGAAACAAAACCAATTCCAAAATCATCATCGAGGCATTCCCAATGCCAAAACCGAAAGTCGATAAACAACCAAGAAATAATTCCATCGAAATCTCATTTCGAAAATCTTTCAGAGATCTCAAATCGGTGAATGAAAAATAAATATGAAATTCCGGAAATCACCTCGGAAAAGAATTCATTGAAAATCACAATATCAGAATTTCAAATAATAATTATAATCAATTTCTGAAAATCAATTCATATTCTCAAAAACAACTCATAAATCCAAATCCGAGCATAATAAGTTCATATCCGAAACTCATGAAAAATCAATGTCAAATTATAATCCAAGACAAAATATCATGCTCGATAAATAAAACGATAATTAAATAAACCAATAATTTCAAAATAAATGCATGCATCATTTACTTAAAAACAAAAGTCCACTCACAGTACTATTCCGACGATCACGTATACAAGTTCCTTCATCGAGCCAGGGCTCGGTACGACATCCTGTACACGATTATATTCCGTGAATAATTATTCAACAATTTAATATAATTCCTAAACTCAATTCCTCATAAATTACATCTCCCATTCTCCTCGGATTCAGCCCAAATTATACCACTAATACCAATTCGTTAATTTAAAGGTTCCAAGGCAGAACCAAGAGATATCCGACGGTCGGATTCTCGTAATTCGATAATCGAAACCCTAAACTTCAGAAATTCATAATTAATTCCAAGTTTCTTCAAAAAAATTACCAAACTTCACATACAAGCTCTACATAATTTATAGGATTTAACTAGCTAAAAAAAATAGAATTTAAATTACTGTTTAAAAGTCACCATTGTTCACGCATGACACTGTTCACGCATGGCACTGTTCATGCCCGGCCAACTCCTCATCCGGCCACCAAATTTCAACCACATAATCATCTCAACATTCTAAGCATTTTTCATAACTGTGACCAAGTGAGAAAATACCTTGAAGTGCTCCAATTTTACCGATAAACACAAACCCGAAAATCTCGAAACCCACCAATTTGGAAATCCTTCAAATTCACCTTCCAAACGTGGAAATTTCAGCTAGAAGTCTTGAGGGAAGATGATCAGTGACTCGAGGCGCTCCTAATAGAACTAATTTTCCCGCCGGAGATAGCTGAAAACTGGAGAATTTCACCGGAGAAGCAAATTACTACAGTAACAATGATTGCATAAATTCGGGGTTTTCCGGCCAAATCACCGATACCCACTGATACCATCGTATAGAGGAGGAAGAGACGGTCCAAGGACAACTGGAATCACATCAATCGGACGCCGAACGGTGAAGAAATCGGAAAAAGAAAAAGGGACGGCGACGCGGGGAAGAGGAAGAGGAGAGAGAGAGAGGGTCAGGGTAAGTTCTGAAATGGGAACTTACCTCGGTAAGTTTCCTTATATATAGAGAGTTACCATGAACAGTAAATTCACATTTTCACTTATAACTTTCACATACGAACTCCGATTTTTACGCACCACATATGCACGCGCTCGGTTTAACGTCCCCTACGACTTCCATGAAGAACATTTTCCCAAATTTTGACCCGAACAAAAAGTCAACTTTTAGGGCCACTAAAGTTGCTGAAAAAGAGTAAAAGTAAAACAAATTACCGTTTACTGTCCAAATGACTAGTAAACCGGTGAATTTGGGTTCGGGACGTTACACAGAGCAAATAAATTCACACACAAAGGCAGACCAAAACAAGAACACAAAAACCCAGAAACATAGAACATACCTTGATTCCGCAAAAACAGAGGATGCAGAGCAATAAACAGGCTAAATGAAGGGCGATCTCGATCTTTCTTCCTTAGCTCGAGATTTTATCCTTTTTGCTTCACCTGATCTTTTCTCTTCCTCCACTCAACCAAACACTGCTCTCTGGTTTGTTTTCTGTTTCTCTCTCTCTCTAGCACTCTCTAAGCAAGGAAGACGAAGAAAGAAAAAGGAAGCAAAGTGAAGGAAACACCACTTCGTTTCTCCCTTAAATACAAACTCTGTCGACAAATCTCAACCGTTGCCGAAAAAGTAACCGCCCGCCATGATCGCGCCACATACCCCCACTAACCGAGACGACGCCTCAGTAAAAATGACATGCTCATAAATGCAACATTTATGATGAAGCCATAACGGCTGCGCAGCGATGTTTCCACGCACGCCATCCCTGTCAACAACCCCCACGTGTCACCCACCTTGTCAGAAGATCATGCAAAATTTGGCCAAATAACCCCAAATTTCAAAAAATCACCGCCATAGTTAATTCTCTCCTGCTAAGTAGCCTCATCCTCCGCTAAGTAACCTTATCCTCCGCTAAGTAACCTCATCCTCCGTTACGAATCACCAGATAACGAATCAACTATCCGCCACAACTTAAGTGTTTCCGCCAACAAAATTATTTCACCACTAACACTTATCTTGTCTCCAACAAGCTTGCAAGACGAATATACCAACTCATCAACCGACATCTACTGAGCAACATGTCTCCCACATCATTACTGCCTCTAACAATCAACAGTCTCTCTACCCGACACAATTTACATTTAGCGGAACATACCCAACGAGGGATATCCCATTTATTATCAATACACCGGCCCCAACGAGGCAGTGCAGTCAAGTTCTTCTCCTCCGGGAAAGAGTAAGGGAACCGTTAACACAGCTTAGGGCAGCCATTGATCCGGTCATTAACTTCCTGACACTAAGGCACCGAAAGAGTAGGATCGCTACCCACCGCCTCATGCTGTTAATCAGCTCCCCTTAACAAACAATCATCCGACCAAATGGAGGTCTTTCTTAGCCGGGGAGTGGGGGACTCCCTGGAGAGCCTAGCAGGGGCCCACCCGAAAGGGAAAAAGCGCTCGCTCAGACAAAGTCCATGGTTGACGACGCACTCGCACTGATTATGCCCGACATGTAACTGAAGGTTCCGCCTTAGTGGTGGTAACTCCCCAACCAAAAATCCCTCCTTGATTGGGGACTTGTGGGACTTGTACATACATAACACTTGCCGGCCATAATCAGTACTCATACTTAATCATGTCACCTTGTCGGAATGACTTCAACGGTGTGATCCCTGCAAACACAGCAAGACAACCTTCACCGGCAAGCCAACTCCAGGCCGAAATATACCTCGACGCGCAGACACGCGCCACCCAAAGTTGTCTCTGCAGAAAGGACTAAAACTCAGTAAATTGAAGTATATCAGTCCCACATCGAATACAAGAGTGAGGTAACTCACTATTTCACCTATAAAAGGTCCACTTCTCTCTATTCATTCATTATGCATTTAATAGCTATCTACCGCTACATTTGTCAATACAAGTACATCGTCTAACTTTAGCATCGGAGGAGCGAAGACTACCAACCGTGACTCCCTTCTTGACGCTGTTGTATTTCTCTTGACAGATTAGCGGGATCTCGTGAACTCTATACATATAGGAAGATTGGACCCTATTCCACGTTATCAGAAGCAGACATCATACGGCGGTATTCTGAACATTAACAATAGTTCTTAGCAACCATCAATGCAGAGATGGGAAAGGTAGAGAGAGTCTTCTCAATCAACATCGCATTTGTGATCTCTTTACCACAGAATTCCATTAAGGATTTAATGCGTAGTGCTTCCGAGTTGTAGTCAAGAAATGACTTGAAATCACAGAAGTGGAGGCTATGCCATCTCACTTTTAGGTTAGGAAGCAGGGAGTCACGGATGTTGCCAAATCTTTCTTCGAGTGAGACCCATAGCCTTCTAGGGTCTTCTTCATTCATACACTCGTACTAGAGCGAATCATCCATATGATAAGTCATTAGGATGATGGCTTTTGCCTTATTTGCCTCTAAGGCTGCTCTATTTGCTTCCAAAGCTTGAGCTTGCTCAATAGTTAGCACGTCTTGGCTAGGCTCGAGAATCGTATCCAGGATTCCATCGGCCTTGAGATGCTGGCGGACATCACGAACCCACCTATGATATCCAGAGCCAGTTGTTCCCAATGGAGCAAAGTCCAATTTGTTCAGGTTAAATCCTGAAAGAGAACAAGAAAAGGGTTAGTTTCGGAGCGGAAAAAGCTACCAGGAAAACATATAAATTTTTTGAGCGTAGTCGCTTCCAAGAAATTAGCAATTTTTTAGCGTAATCGCTTCCAATAAATTTAATTCCAAGAGGTGTTGGATTAGATCGAAACAATGCCGTAAGTGGTCCATCATAAATTCTCTACAAACTCTAAGTTTGGAGATCTCAACAAGCTCTAAGCTTGGAGTGAGCACGAACCCCCACAGTTTGGCTTAATTAGGTCTCCCCTATGGTGAAGAAAGGGGGGTAGAAGAAGGGAGTTTGCAAGTCCCAGAGAAAAAGAAGAGAAATTGAATAAAAACTCAAAAAACGGGAACTTTTAGTAAAAAATTCCTCGAAATAGGTCGCCGGTGTTCAAGTAAATCCTTATTTGTGTGTCTGGCCGAAACTCTAGATTACTTGACCTAGTGGTAATAAGGTTACATTAGAAGGATCTAGATTCCTATTCAATGTAAGATTACTTTCCTTGTATAATTGAGATTTTATGCATTGTAATCCTTTATATAAAGAGGGCCCTATTATCAATGAGAAGACACAACAATTCTCTCTCAATTTCCGTTTCTCTAAAACACGTTATCAGCATGAAGCCCTAACCCTGAAACAAATAGCCAAACCCTGATTCAAGAAGCTAAAAACCTTGAATCCGAATACAAAACCTTGAAGCCTTTTCTGCATCCACCTCACACCTTGAAGAAGTCCATCCCAGGAGTCCAGAACCGGCGGCGCCACCCCAAGAACCGGCCACCGGAAGCTCCATACAACCTGCTGAAAATATTCCACAGGTTCACCATCTTCCGGACATCCAATTTCCACCAAATTTTTTCAGCAGATACATATCATCCTGAAGATTCATGAACCGGAAGAAAATAACCAAAAATCGGTCTAGAAGTTACTGAACCGGCAACCAAAAGTTCCTGCAAAAAACCGGCAGAAAAGAGAAAAAAAAAAAAAAAAGGAGGAGAAGGCAGCCCAAGCCGAGCCCAAGCCGCGGCCCACTACCAAGCCACGTCAGCATACCTGCCACATCAGCACCCGGTCAACTCCGGTCAACCACCGCCGGCGACTTTTTTCAGCCAACTTCCGGCAACTTTTCCGGCGACCTATTTCGAGGTATTTTTTACTAAAAGTTCCCGTTTTTGAAGTTTTTATTTCTTTTCTCTTCTTTTTTCGGGGACTTGCAACCTCCCATCTTCTTACCCCCTTTCTTCATCATAGGAGAGACCTAATTAATCCGAACTGTGGGGGTTTGTGCTCACTCCAAGCTTGGAGCTTGTTGAGATCTCCAAACTTAGAGTTTGTAGAGAATTTATGGATCGACCACTTACGTCATTGGTTCGATCTAATCCAATACCTCTTGGAATTGAATTTATTGGAAGCGATTACGCTCAGAAATTTTTATTGTTTTCGTGGTAGCCTTTTTCGCTCCGAAACTAACCCTAATTTCTTGTTCTCTTTCAGGATGAGTAACCTGAACAAATTAGACTTTGCTCCATTGGGAACAACTAGTTCTGGATATCACAGGTGGGTTCATGATGTCCGCCAGCATCTCAAGGCCGATGAAATCCTGGATACGATTCTCGAGCCTACCCAGGACGTGCTAACTATTGAGCAAGCTCAAGCTTTGGAAGCAAATAGAGCAGCCTTAGAGTCAAATAAGGCGAAAGCCATCATCCTAATGACTCGTCATATGGATGATTCGCTCCAGTACGAGTGTATGAATGAAGAAGACCCCAGAAGGCTGTGGGTCTCACTCGAAGAAAGATTTGGCAACGTCTGTGACTCCCTGCTTCCTGACCTAGAAGTGAGATGGCATAGCCTCCGCTTCGGTGATTTCAAGTCAGTTCTTGACTACAACTCGGAAGCACTTCGCATTAAATCCTTAATGGAATTTTGTGGTAAAGAGATCACAAATGTGATGTTGATTGAGAAGACTCTCTCTACCTTCCCCGTCTCTACATTGATGGTTGCTAAGAACTATCGAATCGATGTTACTGCAGGACGGATCACAAGGTTTCATGAGCTCATTGGAGCTATGAATGTCGCTAAAAAGCATGACAATATCCTTGTGAAGAACTATAATTCGAGATCCGTGGAAATAAAGCATATTCAGGAATCCAATTATAGTCGCGCCACTAAGAGAAGGTGCCAAGAGCGAAACCCTAACCTTAGGGATACTTTTGAACGTTCTGGTCCATATAATCGCTCTACTTGGGAAGGTAACCGCTAAAATAGGCGAACACGGAACCGAAGAGGTCAACGTGGAAAGAGAGAGGGAGGCAACGCATCTGGCCATGTTGGTGGCGCCACCAACACTAAGAGCCATCTAAATTGCGCTTTCAAAGCGCTCTGAGCAAAGAGATGTATGTTCTGGATGTGGATTATCCAATCATTGGGCACACATTTGTAGAGCTCGTGAAGAAATTGTCACCGCCTACAAAGGATATTGTGAATCAAGAGAAGCTCACTATGTGGAACAAGAAGATCAAGAAGATGATCTAGAGTGAAGGGTTGAAGACTACAAATCTGGCTGGGATCAATAGATCGCCAATTCTGTTTAAGTCTTTATTTTTCCAAGAGATGTATAAGGAAAATGCCAATGGTTTAGTCTTTCTTCAAAGTAGGCTCACCCAAAGTAAGTGTGATGTCTAGGAAGGTTCTGAGATTAGTGGTACTTAAGTGAGCCTTACTCCACTGACATCTCTCTACTCACCTAGTCACATTTATTTTGGAATTACCGAAAGAAGTTAGACAACTACCATTGTTTTGAATTAGCTAGCAATTGGATTAGATTCTCCTAATGGTTAGGAGACAATGATGTATTATGTTGGCTTATAAATAAAATTTTGAGTTCTTTTCATTATGACTCCACTTTGATTCTGAGCATATGACTTTGTGACTACTATGGCTGGGCCATCAGTATTGATTCAAGGACATGGAATAGCACAAGTTCCCCTTGCCAAAAGGCACCTTGATTACTGTCGCAAAACTCTCTACGCTCCTAGGGCAAACCGCACCTATGAATAGCCAACGAATTCCATGCAAAAACGCATGTAGAGAACGGAAATGAGTTCCTTTGCAATGCCTATAATGATTACGAACAAAAGCGCATCTTAGAGAAGTTTATGTGTCTCTCTAGTGGACCCTATGTCACTATTCGAGCTATTAAATCCAATGCAATTATGAGAGAAGATCTCTTGGCTTTAAACACATATTGGCTTTGTCACGACAGGATAGGTCATCCTGGTCATGAAATGATGATCCGTTTACTAAAGACTTCACACGGACATCCATTCTCTCGAGCGAAACGAAGCATGAATCAAAAGTTGATTCCTGGACTAAGTGTGACTGACACTGCTGCCTAGGGCACCGCCTCCGTCCACCACCAGCCTAGGGCTGGCACAATCCCTATCCATGACGCCATTGATGGCGTCCATCATGGTGATGGGGCCCCAGGTGATGTTACAATCATCAACTGACTTCAAATAGCGTTTCAGACGCTCAGGCCTAACCAAAATTCTGATTGGTTGCTTCTAAAGCCTCTCGCTCGTTTTACAAAGCCCGTTCCTTAGGGAAATTAGGACTGAGACCGTCCTATGCAAAGGATATGACAATACTCATTCTGTTCTTACATAGAATCCATAGGGATTCTGTGGACTGATTCAACCAACTTGTGGACGTTTAAATATCTCATAATGTTGGTTGACACGCAAACACGCTGGTCACGTGTTGTGCCATTGTCCACTTGTAAAGCTGCTTATGCTACACTCCTAGCACATATCATACAACAACAGGCTCACTCCTCGGATCATTCTATTCCGTGAATTTGACTAAACGATGATTTACAAAGCGCAGCCACTCAATATTGGAAGAGTTGATTGCGGCTTAAGAAGACCGTGAATTTGAAGAAAGTGTTTGACAGATTCCGGAAATACAGTCTTCGTCTTCATCCGTCGATTCAGCAGCTTCAGTGACCCCCATGGTTATTGTATTGCAGGTTCTAATCCTGAGAAGCAGGGAAGGTGGTGGCCTGTCGACCCAACATTGAAGTCCCACCTCCCGATCGACCGTCTACATCAAAACACAAGCTACTCATTCAGTCGAGTCGATCCGATTCGTTCTTATCTATAGATAGCTTTCTAAAAAATTATTATAAAATTTCCTCGGGTCTCTATAAAACAGAATGAAAAGCCCGGGAACCCGTATTTTTTATAGCAGGTAGTTTGCTTAAAAGTGAGTGGGCCACAGGTGAGTGTGGCACATGAACGGTATCCCTTAGATTCTCGAGACTAATGTCAGTGACTAAAAGGTCCACTTTGACTCATAAAGATGTATATGGATGGGCTTCCACTAGTAACTCTTTCCGTTGTGTCCAGGGATGATAGTATGATCTGACCATCCTGTTATCGATTCGACGAATTGCTGTTTTTGTTTCTGTATTCCTGATTTATCCACTAGGTAAGTCCCACAAGGCCAGTGGCAACTTTTCGGGCCAATCTCGACATGTTTCTCCCCTTCTGTTATATGATATATTTTTATGATTTCTCTATCTGTATCAGACCAAAAAGGCAAGAACATGATAGAAGCATCCCTCTCACAAAAACCTACCCGAACGCGCGAGGTACTATCCTTTCTATCGCTTGCGCTTGCTACCTTAAATCGTTTTTTTAGTCTTCATCATTTACTCCCCTTTATTTTAGTAGGATTGGTATGGGGATAGTGCTTTAGTCTTTGTTGCTTTTAAGGGTGGCCTTTCGATGGGAATAACAAAGCAGCAATTATGAAATGAGCACGAAATGTCAATATTCCTATCTGGAGCACTATAAATTGACTTTCCTTTGCACCGAGAAAGAGATGGATTTGAATTCATGACGCAACCCAGCATTTCCCAATCCAGCCCTCTCTAAAGCTAAAACAAAATACTCTGCGTTTATTGGGTTTTTGGAAAGACGTTAACTCTGCCTCCCAGAGATCCCGCCTGAAAAAAACCTAGAAAAGAGGAAAAGTCATGGTTATTGCATTGGGACTGATGTTGGACATTATATTCCCATGAACACACCCAAATGGTCTGGCGGAAACGACTACGATGGTAGTCCGGACATTGGTAATGCGCACCAATCTCCTTATATCCGCTTAGGGTGATGCAATATTGCATGCAGCTATGCTAATCCGTCTACGACCTACCGCCACTCAATCTACCTCTGCGTTACAGCTAGTGACTGGGTACAAGTATCGTACTTACGCACATTTGAGTGAGCCATTTATGTGCCAACTGCACCGCCACAGCGCACTATGATAGGTCCTTACAGACGAATGGTCAACTACGTTGGATTTGAGATTCCAACAATCGTCCGCCTAATGCCCTTGCTAGGCGATCTCATTACCGCTAGATTTGCGGATTGTCACTTTGATGAGACAGTCTTTCCGTTGTTAGGGGGAGATAAGAACACAGATGTTCAGCAGGAATGACAGGAATTGTCGTGGTTTGTCCCCACTATGTCTCATCTCCATCCCTACTAAAGTGACAAGATCACATAAATATACTGCAAACAAGCCTGCAAAGAAGGACGTCCCTACGAAAGGACGTAGCACCACCCTACATGGAGGTAGGCATGGTGCCAACGCCAAAGAGAGTGGCACTCTGGCGTTATAGGCCATGGCCCCAGCTAGGATGCGTGGGAGGCTCGTGAGTTCGAAGGATACTTTGGCACATTTCAATACTTTGATCATCAAGACTCAAAATCCGTCTCATGAGCATCTTCCGGGTTATGGTTATCGTTGGGGGACACCTCAACGTCAGAACCTATTCCTGAGAATATAGAGCATCATAACTAGTGTACATGAGACGTGGGATATAAACTCCATCATAATTGATGATGTAGTTGCGCATTTCGTTGCGCATGAATTTGTTGAGTCTGATGACATCGAACCACGCTCCGTTGATGAATGAATGCCAACGTAGAGAAATTTAGCCTAAATGGAAAGACGCGATCCAGGTTAAGTTGGATTCTCTAACGAAGAGGAAGGTTCTCGAGCCAATGATGCCAACACCTCCTAACATAAAACCTATTGACTAATGGGTCTTCGTTAGAAAGCGTGATGAGAAAAAGAGATGGCAATCTCGCCTTATAGCGCAAGCCTTCTCACAAAACGCCCTGGAGTCGACTACGATGAGACATATTCTCTCGTAATGGATGTCACTGCACTCCACTACCCTGTTAGTTTGGTAGTTTCCAAATAACTGAACATCCAGCTTACAAATGTGGTCACTACGTATCTCTATGGGGATCTAGATAAGGAATATATATGAAGGTTCATGGTGAACTTCATTTACCCAAGTCAAGTGGCTCTAGACCATAGAGCACGTTTACCATAAGGTTGAAACGCTCACTAAGATGACTACTTGATTGGGAAGGGATATGCCCGCGTGTTTCCATAACAAGTTTCTGATTGTATCGCGGTTCATGTTGGACATAATCTTCATTGGAAGCCCTTAAAGAGTTAAGGGAAACCGCTGAACACTTGAAATCCGATTTTGAGATGAAGGATTTTTGGGAGAACACGATTATGTCTCAGTTTGGAACTTGAGCATCGTGTTGATAGATGCTTAGGCATTTTTACAAGGTCAAGCCTTCAAGCACCCCCATGATCATCCGTAGTCTTGATCCTGAAAAGGATCCTCTTCTTTCGGAGGATGATGACAAAGATGCGCTAGGGGCAGAAATGCCCTAGTTAAGTACAATAGGCGCATTATTGTACTTAGCTCAATGCACAAGACCGGACATCTCATTTGCCATGAACTTGTTAGCTAAGGTATAGCTTTGCGCCAACGCGACGCCATTAGATTGGTGTAAAAGATATCTTTTGGTACTTGAGATGTACGATTGATATGGGCTTGTTCTATCCCTACAGAGAGATGATGGATTCGGACCCATCATGATATGGGCTTGTTCTATCCCACACACCAGGAACGCCGCCAACAATGGCCTGCGTCCACTATCCACATCCCAAAACGATATGTGTTTTGGAAGGTTTTGTTGATGTTGGGTATCTCTCTGACCCACACAAAGGTCATTCCCAAACTGGTTAAGTGTTCACCATGGGTAAAAGACCGTGATATCTTGGAGGTCTATAGAACAGAACCTAGTTGCTATATCTTAGAACAATGCAGAGATCATTGCTCTTCACGAAGTGGTTCGTGAATGTATATGGATTGGATCCATAATTACGCATGTTCAAACAATTGTGGTTTGAAGTCTACCACAGATGAGCCTACGAGCATTTAGGATAATGTTGCTTGTTTTGAACAAATGAAGTAAGGCTACATCAAAAGCGACAACGCCAAGCATAATCAGCAACAACAAACTCTCCTCAAGATCAAAGTGACCTAGGTTCAATCTGAGGACAGTGTGGCAGACTTGCTCTCTAAGTCATTGCCTAAATTCCACTTTCGAGAAACATGTTGGTAGCATCGTTTGCAGAAGTTATCTGAACTCCCATGACCGTTGTAATAAGGGGGAGATGCAAACATCAGGGGGAGATGTCTACATGTATGGTCTCGAAACGTGAAGGGTGTGTTGTGCTCTTTTTCCCCTTCGACCGAGGTTATTTTTGTCCCACTGGGTTTTTGTTACTCGGCAAGGTTTTTAGCGAGGCAACGAGAGAAGCACTGCGTTTGGGAGACACAAGGGGGAGTGTTCAAATAAATCTCTATTTGTGTGTTTGGCCCAAACTCTATGTTACTTGACCTAGTGGTAATAGGGTTACATTAGAAGGATCTAGATTTCTATTCAATGTAAGATTACTTTCCTTGTATGATTGAGATTCTATGCATTTTAATCCTCTATATAAAGAGGCCCCTATTATCAATGAGAAGACACAACAATTCTCTCTCAATTTCCGTTTCTCTAAAACGGCTGGAAAATTTGGCCGGTTAAAGTCGTCGGCGGTGTTGACCGAGTTGCTAGTGTCGCAGATATGCTGACGTGGCAGTGGGTCATGGATACTGACGTGGCAGTGGGTCCCGGGTGCTGACGTGGCAGTAGGTCCCTAACTGCTGACGTGGCGAGGATGTCGTGGCAAAAGCTGTGGGTCAGTGGGCCGAGTCGACTATGGGCTTCTAGGCTTCTTCTTGGGCTGCCTCCTCCCTTTTTCTTTTTTTGTTTCCTCTTTCTGCCAGTTTTTCTGCAGTATGTTTTGGCTGCCGGTTCAGTAACTTTTGAACCAGTTTTTGGATTTCTTCTTCCGATTCCTGAATCGTTGGTTCAAGAAGCTTCTGCTGGCAAAATTTGGTCTGAATCGGAAGTCCGGAAGGTGGTGAACCGGTGGAGTATTTGTTGCGGGTGGTTTGGAGCTTCCGGTGGCCGGTTCGGTAGGTTTCCGGCCGGTTCTGGTGGTTCTGCCGCCAGTTCTGGACTCCTGCTGTGTAGGGCTTCAAGGTGTGAGGTGGAGGCAGAAAAGGATTCAAGGTTTTGTATTCGAATTTAGGGTTTTTGCTTCTTGAATCAGGGTTTGGCTATTTGTTTCAGGGTTAGGGCTTCGTGCTGATAAGTTGTTTAAGGAAAACTGAATTGGGAGAGAATTGAATCGTACTTTCATTGATAATAGGGGCCTCTTTATATAGATGATTACAAGCATAGAGATAGAGTTGTACATGGAAACATAATCGTACATTGATTGGATATCTCCTACGATTCTCCGAGAATATCTCTAATATAAATCTTATTTCAGGTAGAGCAAGTAACCTCGAGTTTGGGCCAGATACATATTCTGGTAGGGGTCGTCAACGGGCCGGGCCGGGCCGGGCCTTGTTATATATTTAAAGGGTTTTTTACTTCAACAGTGTCTGAACTCTTCGAGGACTTTTAAAATGATACCTGAACTTTCAAAGTGATCAAAGTGATACCTGGACTCTAATTTTCTTATCAACGGAATACCTACCGTCAATTTCCATCACGGAACTGTTAACTATGACCACGTGAGGCGGCACGTGGGGCACAAATAAGGGTAAAAGACTAATTTACCCTCAAAAGTTTTTTTTTAATTATTTTTTATTCTTTATTTTTTTGCTTTATTTCTTTCTTGTTTTTCTTTTTCAGCTTCTTCTCCCCTCTTCAGACCAAAAAAAAAAAAAAAAGCTTCTTCTTCCCTCTACTTTCTTTCAACTTCTTCGTCAGCGACCCGAAGGTCCGCCAAGTCGGCTTCTTCGCCGCCCCGGAGCCCATCGCTTCCTCCCCTCCAGTCTTCGACATTTCCCCCTCCGGCAACTCTCTCTCCCCCGTCATGATCCCCCCGCCACGTCACTCCTCCAACGTCGCCCGTCCCGTTCTCTTCTCTCCCGTTCCCCTCGCCTCCTCCGGCAGCCGCGACTCCCTCGCCTCCTCTGACCTCTTCCCCGCCTCCTCCCCCACAGCCTCCACTTCCTACGCCGACGCCGACTAATGTGCAGGAACTAAACGCAGAAGAAAAAAGAAGATTAATATGATGTTGATATGTGTTAATTTGATGGGATTAATCTGATGATGATTTGATGGGGATTGGGGAGGAAGAAAAAAGAAAAAAAGATGAAGCAGAATTGCAGGAACTAAACGCAGAAGAAGAAGAAGAAAGGTCGAAGACCATGACAGAGAGAGAGAGAGAGAAGATTCTGTTTGTGTTTAATATCAACTAAGAACAGTATAAATAAAAAGTTTGTAGAGATTATAACACTGGCAGCTCGTGCTCCAGTGGTGTGGAGTTGAACTCTTGTGAAAGAGGTTGTGGGTTCGAATCTCATGTCTTCCAAGGTTATATATTTTGTTTAATTATTGGGTATCGCCTAAAAAGAGTATAAATATAAAGTTTGGGCCCATTATGATGAGGACTGTTCGTGCTCTAGTGGTGGGGAGTTGAGTTGTTGTGAGAGAGGTTGGGGGTTCGAATCTCATGTCTTCCGAAGGTTAATATATTTTGTTTAATTATTCGGTATCGCCTAAAAAGAGTATAAATATAAAGTTTGGAGATATTATATCGAGGACAGTTCGTGCTCCAGTGGTGGGGAGTTGAGTTGTTGTGAGAGAAGTTGGGGGTTCGAAACTCATGTCTACAAGGTTTGTATATTTTGTATAATTATTCGGTATCGGCTAAAAAGAGTATAAATATAAAGTTTGGGCCTATTATGATGAGGACTGTTCGTGCTCCAGTGGTGGGGAGTTGAGTTGTTGTGAGAGAGGTTGGGGGTTCGAACCTCATGTCCTCCAAACTTTGGAAGGAATTAAGTTTTTGATCGATTTTAGGGGGAATTGGAAGAAAAAGTCTGTTTTGCCCTCACTTTTTTGATCACGTGCACCTCACGTGCCCCCGGATAACGGTTTCGTGATGGAAATTGACGGTAGGTATTCCGTTGATAAGAAAATTAGAGTCTTCCGTTGATAAGAAAATTAGAGTCCAGGTATCACTTTGATCACTTTGAAAGTTCAGGTATCATTTTAAAAGTCCTCGAAGAGTTCAGACACTGTTGAAGTAAAAAACCCATTTTTAAATAATAGCGGGCCGGGCCGGGCCAGGCTTTATTAAAAATAGACGGATCCAAGCCCGTCCATATAAAGCGGGCTCTGCGGGCTTTTTCGGGCCGGGCCTTGCGGGCTTTATGTATAAATAAATATTTAAAGACACAAATATTTTTTTTTTTAATCAAGCTTTGGAAATTCATTGGATAATGATCAAATACAATCAAAGATAACATATCTATAATTCTATATTGTACCAAAAAAAATCTTTATTTATATATAGATACTAATTTATTGATAAATACATTTTTAAAGGCACTAATTTTTTATAAATCTATATTTATACATCATACACTCCAAAGAGCAACATATAGCAATTCAAAGAAAATGAGAAAACTGACCGTTTGATGTGATTATTACAATAAAATAAGAGTGTGGTTAAAAATTTAGTCAATTAATTTCACCATAGTTTCAAACCCGATCGGATTTGTCAACTGTAGTCACTTGCATGTTTTCTTGGTTGACCGATGGCGTGATGAACGCAAAACTTGCTTATTTTTTTACATCACGTTTGTAAATATTTCATCGATGGATGTGTGTGGACATAAGATAAAAATTTCAATTTTTAATTACAAATACGTTGGCCTATACTAATTTGTCTCCTAAAGTTGTATGACTTATACATTGCATTTAAATTGTTGAGGTCCATTCTAAAACAACCGTGAAGTGGAAGATGAATTTGGAGAAACCAACCGCTTGATTGAGAGATTGTAATATTTTATGGTGGTTGTAAAAAATCTAGCAAATTTGGTTATCGTTTCGAATTCGATCAACCAGGTCAAACGTTGTTACTCTTATAAACCTATATTTATATAGCATACACTCCAAAGAGCAATCCCTATCAATTCAAAGAAAATGAAAAAACCGACCGTTAGATGAGTTTATTACAATAAATTATGAGTGTGATAAAAAATTTAGCCAATTTCACCATATTTTCGAATTCGATCGGATTGGTCAACCGTAGTCACTTATATGTTTTCTTGGTTGACCGATGGCGTGACAACCGCGAAACGTGCTTATTTTTTAACTTCACGTTTGTATATATTCCATCGATGGATGTGCATGGACATAAGATAAAAAAAATTAATTTTAATTACAAACACATTGGCATATACCAATTTTCTTCCTAAAGTTGTATGACTTATACATTGCATTTAAATTGTTGAGGTCTGTTAATGTCTAAAAGTTCGGCGGTAGCCGAACCTTTGTTAACGTTGATCCGGTGGGCGGATCGATACTTGTGATGCTCTCAAAGCCTCCGCTACCTGTCAAGTAAAATACAAAGGGCGTCAGAGGGAGACCGTACTACTAGAAATCTGTTCATAGACATCGCATGTTTTAAATCGGTCAGACTTGCACACGATGTAAAAACGTAATCTAACATCGTTTTAAGAAAATACCGATTTAAATGTATATCATTAACATCGGGTCTTAAAATGACCGGTGTTAAAAGTTTTGTTTGAAAATTTGCGGAAACCTACTTTTGCAAAACGCGCTAAGTGTTTTAAGTGAATTGAAGAAGCGGGGACTAAATGTAAAAACTTTCACACTTAGACAAAAAAATTAAAGCCCGACCCCAAAACTGAAACACAAACCCTAAGCTCAGTGTCGACTGTCGACCTCCATTCTCAACCCAGACTCGAGCTCCTCCTCCTCCTCACCATCACAATCCTCCCTCCTCCATTCTCAGGCGGAATCTGAAGCGCCGAGATCCCGACCTCGATCTAAAATTGAAGTAACAGCTCTGAATCTTGAGCCCGGCCTCGATCTGAGATTGGCAGAGTTGAAGAAATTAAAGAGGAATGGTTCTTTCCTCTCAAGCCCCACCGAAGTCGGGGTTGGAGCCCTAAACTCGAACACAGCAACCCAGCTGCACTCAACTGCGCTGTTTCTGACTCTCTCCGTGACTCCGTGTCTCCGTCTCCGCCGTTTCTGACTCTCTCCGTCCCCGACTCTCAGTCTCCCGTCTCCGAGTCTCCCGTCTCCGAGCTCCAGGTATCTCTCTCTCCCAGTCTCCCTCTCCGTCTTCTTCTACTCCTCTTCCTCTTCTTCTTCTCTTCTTATCTTCTTCTTCTTAATCTGATTGAATCATGAATCACCCATTTGAAATTGAAATTGAATTCCTCAAAGTAATGAAATTGTATGTATGAATATATCATGATAATCTGAATATGTTGGTCTGGCCCAGATTGGAGCTACTTTCATGGCCAGGCGGCCAGCAGAATCTAGATGACTAGATCGGGAAAATCGATCCCATTGATCTGCTATGATGCTTCTTTGCTTCGGTCAATCTCGACCAAACGATTACCTCAATGAAAATTGAAATCGTAAGTTATTTCTTTTTCTAGAATTCTAGTTCTTTTGGTTTCTTCAGTTTTGACATCCATCCGGATCTTTTAAAACCTCCCGCGAAAGGCTATTTCACTCTTTTGTTTTTGGATCATAGCGCTATCATTCATCTACCCATAAAAGGTAATCGTTAGTGACTTACTCTTGCTTCTTAATCTGGTGTTCGAATGATTGATTACTGATTTGTTGTTGTTTTGTTGTTCGCCCAGCAGAAAGAAAGAGACGAGACGAAACAAAGAGAGAGAAGAGAGAACGGGGAAGAAGGAAAAGAAGGAGAAGAAGGTTTAGGGTCTTGATTCATCTACCCATAAAAGGTTAGATCTTTCTGAGCCGATTTGTCTCTTAATTTCTGGGTTTGGATGATTGGGTGAAAACTAATTTATAATCTACTGACAGGATAATTGATTGATTGATTGTCCTATTTGCACCGACTTCGGCATTTACACCGACTTCAACTTTGTCATCAAGATCGATCTTGATCAAAATTTGGTAAGGTTTTGAATTATTTTATTTTGTATTTTTTGTTTCAGTTCGATTTTTGATATAGTTTGCATCTTTTGTTTGAGGTGAAGGACAACTAGATAGCTATTAGTTCGGTTCTCAGATTATAGGTTGTGAGGGACATGATTGCAGTTTTGTGATTGGCTTTTACCCTTTTGTTCTTTCTTCTCTAATCTGCTACTTGCCCATTTTTCTTGCTTTCGTTAATGTTCATAACAATCATAAAGAGGCTTGCTTTGTCATTTCTATGTAACTTTGATTGCTGTTTTGTTTGGCCATTTGAGTTATTTCAGAGAACACTTCTTATGGTTTGTTTTATATATGAAAATATGTACATATGTACATATATATACATGCACACGTGATGAGTGAAATTTCACTGTCAGGTTTTACTTTTAAACTTCTCATACAACAGTTCCTATTTGGCATATGAATAATCTCTTTACTATTAATTGTTGAAATGAGATTAATATAAAAAGTAAAAGAAAGGGCCAAACACTGATTTGTCATGTGTTTTCTATGAATTTGTTTTGTCGAACTAAGAATGTACTTGTATGAATTAGCAAGTAGGCTTTTCTATACAGATGGCTGAATTTAAAGGGAGTATTTCAATGGTTTGAATTTAGTATCATGTGATTCTAGAATAAGACTTTATTAACTAAAGATATGCATTGGTGTTTGAATAGCTTTATTCAGAATCTTAGGTGGCAGAATCTGCTTTTTGTAAAAATTTTTTTTTTTTTTTTTGTTCTTCTTCTCCTCTGATACCATAAGTAGTGGGATATCGGGTTTGTTAAACAAGACTCAATTAGATTGTGCTGTTTTGTATTACAGTTGACAGGAAGATGGGGCAGATAGTGAATAGGATATTTGTTTTGCACTGAATTGATTGTTATGGAATTTCAACAAAGCTTTGAAGTAACAGTATAGTTAGTTGGTTAAAGGTTTTGTGGTTGTGTTTTGTATTGCTTTATAGGTTTGTTGGAAATAAGATACTAATTTAACTCTTTTTTTGTTTTAGTATCTTTTTTAGCCAAATAATAGTTGCATTATACAATCCCAACTACACTATTTCCTATAGCATCTAAATGGAACAAAAATGTATTATGATTACCTAACAATAAGAATACTAAGTGATAGTATCTTGATGTTTTTTTTTAAGCTCTTGCTTTTGGTTAGACTAACTTTCTGTTTAAGTTAGTTTTTGCAGCTTTATGGTTAATTTTCAAATTTCATTGCTTTTTGTTTAGGTTTTCTAAGTTCTATGCAAAGAAATGTGTGCATTATTCTTCTGCCGCTGTTCCTGTGTACGTTGTTTGGCATTATCTCAGTCTCTTATTCCTATTCAGGTATGTGCTGGATATAGAACTGATATGTTTATATTCGTATTCACTGTTGGTCCTGATGCAGATTAATTAATATATTGAAGATCAGTTGTTAATTTACTTATCATATGTTTGTAGTCAAATTCATGTTGTGTTTATATTAGTTAATGTAGAAGAAATAAACTACAATGCATTGTTTTCAGTTTGAACACTATAATTTTTTGGAATAAAATTAGATAGTCTCATAGAAATGTATCGTCTAATGAAATGTATCGTCTAATGATTGAAATCAGATAAAAAGTTATACTATAGTGAAATGAATTTTAAAGTGAGTAATACTTTGCTTCTGTCCAACACATATTGGAAACATTGTTTCCATGTAAAGCTGTTTATCACGATGCAACAAAATGTATTGGAAATGGTTTGTCCAACACACATTTGTTAAACACATAGTTCGTCCATCTAAAGTGTTATCATATAGTTGGAAATCCTCTTTTGACTGACATTGGAAATGGTTTCATTCTGCAAATATTCAGGACAGCGTGCTGTCAACTTCTTTAGCTGTTTTAAGTGACCGTAAAATATAAAGAGTAGAATTATATGGCTATAGCATTATCTAAGTTTTCAAAATTTGTAGTACAAATAAGTGTTAAACTTAACCATGTGTGACTTTGGTTTTCTTTCAGCAATTATCGGTGACAACAACAGAAAAGGAGCATATCTTATCACTTTTGCTACTGTTCATCCAACTCGATTAGCAAGTGAGTGGCTTTACTACATATTTTTATCTGTATATAACTATATTTAAATTGATTATTTTCTTAGTCATTTTTTGTGGATCAAACTGCAAGACACTAAAATTTTCTTCCCTGTAAACAGTTCATGAACTTTCGACTTTAGGTTTCTAATCCCCTTCAAGTTATTTTCTAGGAAACTCTTTTGGTGCTTTGTTTTTAAAATTGTCATGCTATTGTTTTATTCCCATGTTCAGTCTTTTATTAGATAAAGAGTATTGGAAACTGATACTATAGAAGTAGGTTATGTCATGAGTCAGCTTTGAAGTATGCTTTTTTTTCTCTCTCACACTTTTAAGTTTCAGATTAATTTCTGTAATATATTATATATATATATGTTCAACGAACAAAAGAGATTGTCAGTAAGTGGTGGAGTTTAATGTTTGTTTGTCAATAGATAGAGTTCTTTTTGGTATTTGGTCTAATCATTTGTTGATCGCTGAGTACTATTGAGACAATGAACAAAACTTTGTGTTACTTCCCACCAACTTTGAATTTTGATGAACAGAATCTTGCTTAACTCTTAATAGTTAGGACTTTTCAGGTTTTATGGAAGATGAGCCTACACTGTAGTTAAACTTAGGCATTTGGGATCATTCCATGAAAGTAAATGCAGCTTTACATGAAGAACATGGCTTACATTGCTTCCATATTGGTCTGAAAGTCAATATATAATCTATTAGGGTAGTGTTTACAACTTCTTTGCACTGGTTGTGCTTTCCTTTTCTTTTTTCTTTTTTTGAATTGGTACTCTGTCAACTCCCCCAGAAACATTTAGTTCACAAAATGCTTTTGATTTGTTTGTGAACGTAACCATACAAAGTACCAAAAGCTGGGGCTAACTGAACTCTTTTGTGCAGGTTTAAAGCAGAACAGCAGCTATAGTGTCAAAGCTCCAGAGTTTAAACTCAAGAGTGAGGCCTTGGCATTTGTACAGAGTTTTTTTCTTTGCTTCTAGATCTGCTTCTTTTCAAAAAATTTATCTTCTTTTACTTTCGAATGTTTTCAGGTCATTACTGGATACTTGCTAGCAGGATCTGCCATTGGACCTAGAGGCTTGAATTTTGTCAGTGAAATAGTCCAAGAGGCTTGTCTTTATTCCTATTTTGCTTGATTGATTCTTTCTTTGCGCTTCCCCTATTTTGCCATTCAGTATAGGTGGATCTATAATTTTCTTGTCATTAATTTATGTGTGTTTACATTTGGTAAAGTCCAGTTATATTAGTATTGAGATTCACTGCCTTTTTAGTACCTTTTAAGCTCAGACATGTCGGTATTTCTTTTTGTTGAGTTTAGTAATACTAGAAATCACTGTCATTAGGTTTATGTTGCACTGTGAAACTGACTTTGTCATTCTCTTGCAGGGTCTTCGATTACAAGTTGTGAAATATTTGGCTGCCAAATATGAAGAGCTAGGGTGTGAAGTGAAATGGATGGGCAAGCCTGATAAGGTGATCTAGTCACATTGGTCCTGGTTACCGCTGTTAACTTCACTTCATGTGAACCTTTAGCTTAATACATATTTCTCTTGCACTTGACTACCAAGATGAATTTTGAGCAAGGCTACTTTTTGCTTTGAAGCAAAGTTTGGTGTAGAAATTTTGTAGATTGTTGCTCATATGTTTCTAGGCTATCCTTTGTATGTTTTGGGGTTTTCTTTTGTGACATATGTTCAATCATGAATTTGGAAAGAAAATTAATGGAAAGTCCCAATTTTTGGATGATTATGAAATGCATTTCTTTTTCCAGCATCAGCTAGATGCAAACTTAGCTCATCACGCTTGTCAAAATGAAGTGAAGTATATAAAAGCATAACAAAACAGTAATGCCAAGGAAAACGAAGTCACTTGAGAGATTAGAAATCAGTATCAAAATGAAAATCGATGTCTTATGATTATTAATGTATCGAGTTGTGTCCGCAGAACCGATGTACTCAAAACTAGTGCACATCGATGTTACAAAACAAAACCGATGTCTACAATGAAACAACACATCGGTTCTAGAAAAAGCAAGCGATGTACATAAAACCATTGAACATCGTTTTGCTTAAATGAAAACGATGTGCGGTGTTAAATGAAACATTAATCCTTAAAAAAAAACCGATGACGCCTAAAGATACAGACATTGTTCCTAAGAAAATAATGTGCCAAGCTACATGTAAAAATGGCCAAGAACAAACAATACTTATGGGAACTGATGTCTACAAGTGTACTGGACATCGCTTCTGGAATAGAAATCGATGCAAATGTTCACGTAGGTATTGTTCGACATATACTTTATTAAGCATAAAATGTGAAAATATGAAGAATTAGACATACCTAACATACAAAAATATGATGATTATAACGATTATACATCGATTTGTTTTTTAGAATCGATGTTGGTTGCTGTCTGGGACATCGGTTGAAAACGGGCTTATACTGATGTCTATACTTTTCTCTACACCCACTAAGACATCGGTCGAAAATTAGTTTAACATCGGTCCAGAACCGATGTATATGAACAAAATTCTAGTAGAGCGCGCTGGGCGGTCTTCAACTCTCCGATGCCTAAGTTAGTCAATGTATTTATGTTGACAAAGTAACAGTAGGTAAGTATTGAATGCGTAATTAATGAGGAGAGAGGAGAGAACCTTTTATAGGTGAGGAAGAGGAGGTTCTTCTCTTTGTTTTCTATGTGGGACTGAAGTGTTTCAGTTCCCAGCTCTGGGAGCTATTGATGCCATTTTTTCACGGCGCGTGGCGGCGCGTCGGCGGTGATCTGGGGGTGATCCGACGCTGAGGTTGTAGCACGCCTGGCGGTGTACCTGTATGTCATTCCTTTGGTTGGAATTAGTACATTTAGTGGTACAATGAGCATGGCCCATTATAGCTAATTATGCTTGCAAATGTACATGTATGTACAAGTCCCCCAAGTCCCCAGTCAAGGAGGGCAATCTTGGTTGGGGAGTTGTTCGGCGGTTTGAAGCGTTTTCTTCCGCTAGACTTGCAAGAGCATAATTAGCGTCAGTGCGTTGTCAACCATGGATTTTAGTGAGCAAACGCTTTATACCTTTTCGGGTGGGCCCCTGCTAGGCCCCCCAGGGAGTCCCCCACTCCCCGGCCAAGGTAGACCTCCGGATGGTCGGCGGATTGTTTGTTGAGGGGGAGCTGCACGGAGCAGAGGGTGTTGGGTAGCGAGCCCAATCTTTAGTACCCAAGTGACGGGGGTCAACGTGCCTGATCAGGGCCGTCGTAGACTGTTGACAAGTCCCCGTGTCCCGTAGGGACGGTCTGACCGTAACGCCGCGTGGCGGTCGTTGTCAGAGTGAGGCGTGGCCTCGGGATCCGCCGCTGGCGGATATCCCCCCGCTGACTGCAGCAGGAAGCAGCGTCCAGTAGACGTGCCCGACGGTATTTTATTGAGCGATATTGCGCTGAACAAAGCACGCAGCTTGCAAGATGAAAAGGGGATTCCGCTAGAGTTGTGTAGCGGAAGACGCCCCGCTTGCAGGATGGCAAGGGAGAAGTTCCGCTGGCGGGGTTTCGCTCAGCGGAGACTTTGTCACTTGGGGGATGACAAGGGAGAAGTTCCGCTGGCGGGGTTTCGCTTAGCGGAGACTTTGTCACTTGGGGGATGACAAGGGAGAAGTTCCGCTGGCGGGGTTTCGCTCAGAGGAGACTTCGTCACTTGGAAGGTGACAAGGGAAAAGTTCCGCTGGCGGGGTTACGCTCAGCGGAGACTTCGTCACTTGGAAGCTGACAAGGGAGAAGTTTCGCTGGCGGGGTTTCGCTCAGCGGAGACTTCGTCACTTGGGGGATGACAAGGGAGAAGTTCCGCTGGCGGGGTTTCGCTTATCGGAGGCTTCGGACGGTTGGTGAATTCATCCCAATCAGTTACTTGCACCAGACGCTTCGTCTGGTGGTGGTTGACACGCGTCCAACCCGTAGAGGGTTAGCGTGCGGAGACTTGTCTCCTAAGCCTGGCCGTCTTCTCGCCATTAATGCTAGTGATTATGGATTTCGTAACCGAGGCGACGCCTCGGTTAATCCGGAGAGTAAGTGGAGACCTGCAACAAGTGTACGGCTGGTGTGTGATGTCGTTTTTGAGCGGACGGCTTAGAACGCGTTGATGTTGACATAAAAGGGGGGGGGGAACTTTAGCGAGATTTGACACTTTGTGAAAACTTCAAACCTGGGTCGTCGTCTTCAAGCTCTGTGCGATTTGCGAAGAGAGTTCCGGGGGACGAAATCTGTTAAGTTATCGGATCTTGGGGACGAGGCCTTTACCGGTGAAGACAAGCGCCTTCAATCACACCAAAGATTTCACCTTTGAGGTTGGTGCTCTGAATCTCATCCCTGTTCCATTGAATTTCTGTGTTTGCTTCTGTCAGTTTTTTTTTTGGGTTTCTGGATTTTGGGGTGTTCTGTTCTTGTTTGGCGTGCTCTGAGTGTGTAAAGTGGGTTTTAGGGATGGGTTTTGGTGTTTTTGACACAGTTGGGATTTCGGGATTTACTAGATGGTCGAATCTGGGTTAAGTGTTTGGGGGTTGTTTGTTCTTGTTTTGGTGTTTTCTGGGTAAACTGTTGCTGATGTTCTTGGCTATAACTGATGTAAGAATAGGCTAGATCTGTGTTTGTGCTAACTGGTGTGGGTTTTAGGGTTTGGGATGGCTAACGTCATAGAGATTTCGAGCAGTGAGGATTCCGGGTCTGACGTGTCGTTCAGCGCGGCGGATAAAATATTTATTGACTCGTTGCATCCGTCTGCCCATGCAGGAACCTCACTGCCAGAACCGCTAGAGGTTGAGCCGCTACAGACCATACCTTGGGAAGTAGTCATGGGTCGTGCTCCACGTCCAGAGAGTTCCAGGGCGGGCGAGGCTGCCGCTGCTAAAACTAGGCGCGACGAGCGGTTGGCAAGCAACAACGCTGCCAGCGGCTCTGCTGGGGGAGCAGAAACGGCGGGGGAGGCTGCTGAGTCAGCGTGGTTCCTCCAGGATGGCACCGCCGTTGACGAGGCAGGAGGGCGGATGAATGTTGCCGCCGTCAACCGGGTGAAGCGGATGTTCCGGTTGCCGGGTTCGGTGAAGCTGGGCCCGCCGACGGTGGATGAGAAGGCGTCTATTCTCCCGGAGGGGTTTGCCGCGGTGCACGAGTCTATATTCCGCCAAGGAGTGACACTTCCGTTGGTGTCGAACCTTCAAATCCTGGTGTGCGAATTTGGCCTGGCCTTTGGTCAAATTTGCCCCAACATGTGGCGGTTGATGCTTGCGCTAAACTCTCTGTGGCGGTTGTCCGGATGTTAGGGGCCTACTGTGGCGGAGGTGCTTCACTTCTACGAGCTGGTCTATGTGAAGCGTCAGGGTTGCAGAGGGCAAGTGAACTTGAGCCGCCGCCATGGAGCGCCCAAGCTGATCGAGAATCTAAGGGATTCTATATCCTACTGGCAGGGGACCTTCTGCGTCGCCACAGAGGGGTGGGAGTATCAGGCTGGGTCGAACGAGGGAGGGCCGGCGTTTAGGATTAAGTCAGAGTTCCAACCTATCCGAGGTTGTTAACCGGTTTCAGCTAAACGTAGTTGGCTGGTTCTTGTAATTGCAGACTTGTATTTTTACTAACGACTAATGTGTTTGTGCAGCGGGACTGCGGTATAACCTAAAGCGCGAAGAAGAGTGTCGCGTAGCACGGATCAGAGGTTGCTGGCGAAACCGCAACTTGCTGGACTTCTGACTTCTGATCGGTTGGGAATTGCTGGTTGATCAGCGGCTAACTCGCTCCGTTGGTAAGAAATCTCCGCCGTACTATTTTTTTTTTTTGTAATAAGTAACCCAGGCTGACTGGTTTTTTTTTTTTTTTTTTTTTTTTTAGAACATCCCCGGGTAACAAAGCGAGCCGCGACGCCTTCGAAAAAGCGATGGATAGTGCGGAAGTTGACAACTTCCTGGAGTCGATGTATGCCGAGGGTCTGGCGGCCCAGAAGACTCTGGTGAACCCCGAGACACTGGCGCTGAGCCAGTCCGAGGTTCCTGTGGTGCTGCCAATGCCGCACCACTCCCATCTTGGTGACGACGGCTTGCCTGTCGTCCAGGCGGGGGCCTCCGTGGCCGGCGGGAAAAAGGGGGCCGCAGTAGCGGCTTCTCAGAAGGAGAGGGTACCCGCCAACAGGCGCGGTCCCCATAAAGAAAGAACGGTGCCGTCGGCGGAGACCGTCACCACGCCAAGGGAGGGGCCGCCGGCGAAGGACACGAGGGCCGCTGCCGGGAATCCAAGGGCTGGAGAGAAAGCGCCGGCAGATTGACTCTCCCGACGAGGAAGAGGGGGAGGATGTGGAGACAATCGGGGCCCGTCAGCAGAAGAAGGCCCGTCAAGCTCCGTCGAAAGCTGCCGTGGTGGAGGGAGAGGCGCCCGCCGCCAGTGACTTGGACTCGTTTGCCGCGTATGCGGAGTTTATTACTGATGGTGAGCGGGAGTTCCTCTTCCATCTGTGTGAACGGCTGGGGTTTGGCGGCCTAGCAGGGATCTCACGTCCGACGGCTATTGACCAGTCGCCCTACAGCTCGACGTTTGGTCAAATATCCGCAGGGCTGCACGACATGTACGAGGCGGCGTCAAATCAGCCTCTGGTCGAAAGGGAGCTCAGGGAGGAAATCCATAGTCTCCAGAGGGAGCTGGCGGAGGCGAGGGAGAAGCTGGCGGAGGTGGAACGGCGTCTAGCAAAGGCGGATTGTGACGCCGTGGACTCCCGCGGCAAGCTGACGGTGGCCATCCAGCGGGACTTGGAGAAGAATGAACGCGTCTCCAAGTTGGAGCAGGACATCGCCCTACTACAGGAGCGGGTAGCCGCTAAGGATAAAAAGCTCATTATCGTGCAGCGGGAGTCCGCCGCCAGAATAACTGAGGTGAAGCGGCTGGAGGGTCAGGTTGCCCTCCTGAGGATTGAAGGGAATAACGTCGCGACAGCCGCTGTGGAGGAATTCAAACAGTCGGCGGAGTACAAGAAGGCCCTGACCGAGTCGGCAAAGGCTGGGGCCCTAGCGAACGTAGAACTGCTGAAGCGGAAGGGCGCTATCGACTTCGCGAAAGCGTCCCAGCCCGATGAGCTACCGGCTAAGAGTGCCCCACCGGAGAAGGGTGTCGTACCTGCCCCAGCGGAAGGTGCCCGCTCAGGCAGTGGAGAAAGTGGCGCACGCCCGGCGGAAGGGTCTCAACAGACTCCTCCTCCTACCCAGTCGGAGGTGTCACGTGATGGCTTCCTGGCGAAGGTGTTCGGTATTCCAAGGGTGGGTCGATGTGACGCCATCCTTGCCCATTAAGTAGAAGGTGCCTGGGCTAACGACTTCCACAATTTTGTATGGACCTTCCCACGTTGGGCGGAGTTTTGTTGGCGGTGGAATGACTTCCTTCATTACCCAGTCCCCCAGTTGGAGGTTCCGGGCCTTGACTCTGGCGTTGTAGAAATCTGATACCCGTTGTTTGTTTTGCAAGTTGCGCAAATGGGCCCTGTGTCGTTTTTCCTCCAAGAGGTCCTTGTCTAGGCTGACGCCGTCGCCGTTGGTCTCTGGGCAGTAGCCTTCGATCCTAGTGGTAGGCAAAGTTACCTCAACAGGTAGGACAGCCTCTGTTCCGAACATCATACAAAAAGGGGTTTCACCGGTGGCGGAAGTTGGAGTTGTCCGGATGGCCCATAGAACTTCTGGAAGCTTTTCCGCCCACAAACCCTTGGCGTCGTCGAGTTTCTTTTTTAGCAATTTCTTGATTATCTTGTTTGCTGCTTCAACCTGGCCGTTGGTTTGGGGATGGGCGACAGATGCAAAACTCAACTTAGTGCCCAAGTTGGCGGTAAAGGAGATGAGTTCCTTGTTGTTGAACTGCGTGCCGTTGTCTGTAATGATTGTATATGGGACACCATAGCGGCAGTAGATGTTCTTCCAGAGGAAGTGAATTACCTTGGCGGTAGTTATTGCCGTCAGTGGCTCCGCCTCTATCCACTTGTTGTTGTAGTCGATGGCAACAATGATGTACTTGAACTGGCCCTTGGCGGTTTGGAACTTTCCCATCAAATCGAGGCCCCACGTGGAGTGAATCCAAGGGCCGATGATGACTGACAACGGTTCTACCGGTGCATGTGGGAGATCTGCAAACTGTTGGCATTTGTGGCAAGACCTCGAAATCCGCCGGGCGTCATCACCAAGTGTGGGCCTGAAGTAGCTTTGTCGCATTGTGCGATTGGCCAAGGATCTGGCGCCCGAGTGGTTTCCACATTCTCTGCCGTGGATCTCCGCTAGAACAACTCTTCCCTCCTCCGGGGTTAGACAGCGGAGGTTGGGATGGGTGAATCCCTGGAGGTAAAGCTTGCCATTCTGGATGTTGTAGCGGGTTGCTCTCCGCTTGAGTTGTCGCGCTTGGACGTTGTCCTCCGGCAGTGTCCCGCTGCGCTTGTATGCGATAATCTCATCCATCCAGTTGGGATTGACTTCAATATTGAAGATTTCCGCCAGGGTCTTTGTGATACTTGGCCTGTCAAGGCACTCCACTCTTGTGTCCGCTGGACTCTGATGTGGCTGGGCGGTTGCCAGTCTTGCCAGGGAATCAGCCTTGGCGTTCTTTTCCCTGGGGATTTGTGTGATGGTGTGAAATTTGAACTTTTTAAGCAACGTTTTGACGTACCCCAAATATGCCGCTAATTGCTGGTCCTTGGCTTGGAAGCTGTTGTTGACCTGGTTAACGACAAATTGAGAGTCGCTGAATATGTTGACGCTGTCAGCACCCGAGTCGATGGCAAGGAGTAGGCCGGCAATGAGTGCTTCGTACTCCGCCATATTGTTTGAAGCTTTGAAGTTGAATTTCAACGCGTATTCCGCGTTCAGTCCCCCGGGTACTGTTAAGATGACTCCGGCGCCGCTGGCCTTGGCGCTAGCGGAGCCGTCCACATGCAGGTTCCAATCCGAGTGTGGGGGAGTTGTTTCCTCAGCGGTTCAGGGACTGAATTGATTTTGGACCTAAACCACAGAGTACTAACTAGTATTTAGCCCTAAATAATTCATCGATGGATGTGTGTGGACATAAGATAAAAATTTCAATTTTTAATTACAAATACGTTGGCCTATACTAATTTGTCTTCTAAAGTTGTATGACTTATACATTGCATTTAAATTGTTGAGGTCCATTCTAAAACAACCATGAAGTGGAAGATGAATTTGGAGAAACCAACCGCTCGATTGAGAGATTGTAATATTTTAAGGTGGTTGTAAAAAATCTAGCAAATTTTGTTATCGTTTCGAATTCGATCAACTAGGTCAAACGTAGTTACTCTTATAAACCTATATTTATATATCATACACTCCTAAGAGCAACCCCTATCAATTCAAAGAAAATGGAAAAACCGACCGTTGGATGAGTTTATTACAATAAATTATGAGTGTGGTAAAAAATTTAGCCAATTTCACCATATTTTTGAATCCGATCGAATTGGTCAACCGATATTTAGAATATATATATATATATATATATATATGCACATATTTTATATAGAAGTATAAGAACTTCCACACACACACACACACACACACACACACACACACACACACATATATATATATATATATATATATATATATATATAAACACACACATATTATATATATATATATTATATATATATATATATATATATATATTTATAAACACACACACATATATAGATATATCTATATATAACACACACACACACATATATATATATACAATCCGGCTACACTAAGGACGTCCTTACCTAGCCTTAGGTACGGATTTCCGGTTTTCACCCACTTTCCGATCACATTTTCACATCTTAACCGTTCAGTTTTTAGGTCCTAATGTATAAATCACCTCTGCAAAATTTCAGCCAATTTGGTGATCGTTAAGGCATCAAAAACTGCAATTTACCATTATAAATACGAACGGTTCCGGTTCGACAGATTTGGTCCGTTCGTGTAAATTGCAGTTTTGGACGCCTTAACGATTACCAATTTGGCTGAAATTTTGGAGAGGTGATCTATACATTAGGACCTAAAAACTGAACGGTTAAGATGTGAAAATGTGATCGGAAAGTGGGTGAAAACACCAAATCCGTACCTAAACCTTAGGTAAGGACATCCTTACCTGAGAAAAATCCTATATATATATATATATATATAAATACACACAAATATATATCTATATGTGTGTGTATATATATATTTATAAACACACACACACATATCTACATATATATATATATATATATATATATATATATATATATATATATATATATATATATATATATATATATATATATAATATTTTACGGGCTTTTACGGGCCGGGCCGGGCTTTTGCGGGCTTTTTGAGAGATATTATCGGCCACCTCTGGTCGGCGTACCGGAGGTGCTTGAATCCTCTAGGCGACATGAACCACTCTCAGGTTATTGATTGCTCAACCGACGACATATGAAAGAGAATCGAGGCTCGAAAACATTGAGCTTACCGGCGACTCTGGTTGTCTTTGACTGCAAGTAAGGTCTGCAACTTTATCTCCTCATCGAGCTCTACACGAATATGTAATTGCATTTCGATTTCGGTTAAGTTTTGGAAAAGTTAGTATTTTGGGTTTCTCGGCCATCGCTTGTTTTACTTTGTCTGGCGTTGGTTTTGGTCTTTGCTGACTCAGTTAGGATCACGAATTGGGTCTCAGCATCTATAATGAAGTTTGGTTTTGCTCAATTCACAGAGTTGATCAAATTGGATATAAATCCATCTTTGGGCTATTAACGTTCTATGTTGCTTGGGTTCTGTAAAGGCAGAGGCTGTCGAAGTGATGACATTCAAAGTATGCAGAGAAGATAGTTGGTATATGTGTGCACCCTGCGATTAGTTCAAAGTGAATGGCACAAAGATGATCGAGGCCTCGAGGGCGTTGAAATATGAGGTTGAACAATATGACCAAGGTAAACTACGAGTACTAATCTCTGCGTGATTTTGACATCTGCTAAAATAGTTGGATCATGGTTATGTACATAAATCTATATTGAAGCTTGGTTTTGCTTAAATGACAGAACCTGGGAACGAAGATAGGAAATCTGGGAATTTGGCCGTCTTGGTTAAGGTTGTCAACGAGTAGTTCGTGCTGCTGTTGATACAAATTCCGTAGTGTAAACATGAATGTTCAATTCTACGTGTTGTGAAGGCCAGGAAAACTGAAGGTTGATGCTTGAGAAGTTGAGATCGAGTTTCAATTTGAGGACAAAATGGAATGTGTATAAAAAAAGGTGAACAATGTCCTGTAAGAAATAATTATGAACTCATTACTATCCTGAAGGAAATCTGCATTGATTGTTTGCTTTTCTTGAAGGTTAAGTAATGGGATTGTGATATGAGTTGAATCTTGTAATCTATTGTGTAATCTGGAGCAATAGTTATTTGAGAATCCTATTGCTACTTGTTTTAGGTAAGTAGCATCAGATATGTTTAAGGAATTAAAGGCAGAATATCTATGTAGGCTATGTTGAATAGATTCTCTTTATGGGAGGGGTCTACATACAACTCCTATATAAGAAAGCCTTGGTCCACTACCGCAAAAGAGGCCTAAGGTGACAGACAACGTTTGTTTCTTTTGCTACTTAGAGCAAGTGCAGCGGTCTCGTTTTGATCGGGCACCAGCAGGGAAACATGATGTGGTGACCGGGCATTTCCATTTCCACTCCTCCACCAGGCCTAATTTAGCCAGCCAAAACTTGGCTTTTGATGACCCAGGGGAAGAAAAAGGGCAAAGCCCTGACTGATTTCTTGACTAGTCGAAGGAGAGGCTCAGCTGCCACGTCGGAAATGGAGAGAACAATGGCTGACGTCAGGGCAAAGTGATAGACGCAGAGAAGAGGGAGACTGGAGTGCACAGACGAATGAGGAAGCTCCAGCTGGCGTCTGCATCTTTTTTGTCGCCTAGCACACCAGAATTGGTTGGTTTGGAATTTGAGGGCCCAACGGTCAAATGATCCAGACCGTTGGATTGAATAGTGAAGGCAGATCTGACGGCTAGGCAATTAATATGTATGATTATATATGTGAGGTAACAAAACAAAATAAATTGTAAAAAATTCTAAAAATTTATCTATAAATACCTACCATTTTTTTTACATCTCACACCCAAAAAATTAGAGTTCATAGTTACACTTTCCTCCTCTTCATATAGCTCTCATTATCCAATATGGGCGAACAGTGAATTTAACAGTTAAAATACTCAATGAACAGTGTAAAGTGAACAGAAAAAGCGGATGAACAGTGAAAAGTGAACAGTCTTGACTGGTCAAGAAAAAAACAGGTGGAAATTCATATCCAGTGGCAGTGAACAGTAACTTGACTGGTCGACGCCTTGACTTCTCGACTTTGCATTTTCTTGACTACGGGTGGACTTGCTCTTATATAGGACAGATATCTGTCCTTATTGGTCAAAGGGGACATATGATGGATGTATACCTATTGTAGGTGTTCCTAATAGGAACTTCCTATTGCTAAATGGAACAAATTAGTTATCTGTCCCTAAATACCAGAGTGGGTCCCATTGTTTCTCAAACTACAATAGACTACAAATACATACATTTGTACAAATACAATGCACCGATTGGGGACACCTGAACAATTCAGTAGTACTTGTTCCAATAATGCTTCAACTTCATTTGTAGAATCACAGGTTTCCGCCTGATCAGAACTTGCCACAGATGAATTAATCTTGGAAAACAGTTCAAGAACCAGCTAGTTAATTCTATAAGTACAGCAAGGTCAAGTATGTGGCTTATGTATGACGCACAACTGTAATCAAAATAATCTAAACTTGAACTCTAGACATCAATCCATTAGTAGATTCTTCTATGAACCTCTAATTCTAATTTCCCTCCCCACTAAACTTTAGTTACAAAGCTGAATCATAATCAAACATAGTTGAAAGAAGATAAAATCAAGCTATCCAGCTACAGAAAAATAAATAATCAAACTAAAATTTTGAAGTCGTTAGTTGGACGCAGGGACAGTAACAGTAAATTAATTACCAAATGTAATGGTTTTATTGTAAGAGTTGGACTTACATTAATCACATTATGACTTTAACAATTGTATATGATTACTGTTGAATGAAATAACCGGGATTGCATAGATGATTCTATCCCTGGAACAATAAGGAATTTGTATCTGAAATCCATATTGTATTGGGAAACTTAATGTGCTTGCAATCAAGTAATGTATATTGATACAGGATTTATATGTAGAGGACCTAATTGATTTAGGAAAACTGTTGTGGGAAGTTCCAGATATCATCCTCTATATATAGGTTCAGGTCCTTGCACTCTCTACACACAAGTATTAAGATCTCAGCCCCATAAAGAGAAGACTTGAATCTAGAGCAGTTGCAGAAGACCGGACCAGTTCATCATGGCACACAACTCGTTCACATCTTCAGGTATGTACTATGTTCTTTAATTTAATTGTTCTGGTATGCCTTCAGTAAATTGTGTTTATATATGTGTGATTGTCTCTAGTTGAGTAATCCTCAAGTTTAAGATTATATTTATAACTTCAAAACCAAGATTTGAGACCTGCTCAGGCTCGACCCTCTCTATGAGTCCCTTGACAGTGGCAGAACTGTGTAGTGGGCTACTTGGGCTATAGCCCAATCGAGATTTGGGCTGAAAATGCCTTAAGTATAGGTATATTTGCTCTTACCCTTCAGCCCATAGGAAAAAAAAAAAAATTTACTCGGTGTCTCGGTGACCTGCTGAGTGCAGACCGAGCCCTAGCCTCGTTCTCAATCTTCACTCCTCAGTTATCCATCTCCTCAGTGCTTCGTTCGACTTCCTCCTTCAGTGCTTCGCTCCTCAATACCTCAACAAGCCTTCGTTCTGACGGATCCTCAGTCCTCAGTCTCTCTCTCTCTCAAGTCTCATCTGAAATTTCGCAAATCCACTTCGTTCAACTCAGTACAGCCACTGTACAGGTAAGAATTCTTCAAACAAGCAGTCAAATTTCATGAATTTCATATTAAAATTGATGGGTTTTGCTTGAAATTGAGTATCTTAGTATCTTACCTCTGTGTTTTGGCTTGAAATTGAGGAGCTCAGCCGGCAGCTGCTCAAGAAGACAAGCAGATCGGACTATCGGAGACTCGGAGTCCGGACTTCGGAGGTCGACGGGCCGACGGGGTTACTCGGTGAGTCACCGACTCGGTGTCTTGGAAATTGGAATGTGACTGCATCTGTGACTGTGAGTCTTCCTTTGGAAATTGGAATGAAAATATGAAATTGCTTATTTGCTTTGTTGTTTGATTATGTTTATGTAATTATGTGGCTTGTTGAGTTGTTTTGAGTCTTAATTGTTTGAAAGAGTCAAAACTCAGAGGTAAGTTTGCTTTGCTGTCGAACTGTGGTCTGTGGTCTGTGGAATTGATACATAATATATATATATATATTGATGCTTCAAGTGTTCTAAACCATAAAATTGGTGATTTGTGAGTAATAATCGTGACTTAATTATCAGTCATACATTATACATATTATTTTGTTGTTTTGCATATTATTCTAATATTGATACATATATAATATTATAGGTATTGATTTAAATGACGGATCACCGAAAACCCAAGCGATACAAAAATCTTTTGTCATGGTTTACAAATGATACTCCATCAAGTGGTAGTGGGAGTGAGATTAGGAGTGAGAGTGGGAGTAGAAATGTGACGTCGAATTCTGTGAACGATGTACCTTTAAACTCTTCTCCATCTATTCTAGAAGAATGTCATAATGAAAGAATTGAGAGAGAAGAAATTTTTGATGTTACTTCTCTTGAGCGTGATCCAGGATTACGACGTTCAATATGTAAGTATCCTTTGAATGATCGTGACAGTATTCGAAGAGCTTATGTGGTCTTAGGGCCATATCAACCTCACTTAAGTAGTTATCCATCTTCTTTTGATGGAGGTCAAGGTCGAAAATTTAATTACAAATGGTTCAAAGAGTGGCCTTGGCTTGAGTATTCCATAGAGTTGGACAAAGAATATTGCTCCCCTTGTTTTCTGTTTGATAGTTATCCTTCCCACCATCCGACATTCACTGGTCTGGGTTTCAAGGTTGGAAGAATGTTATGTCAAAACAATCTGGTCTAGTTAATCACATGGGAGCCATAAATTCTCCACATAGTATTGCCATGCACAAGTGGGAGTCCCTAAGAAACCCATCTAAGCATATTGAAAGAGTGATTAGCACACAATCAGCACAAGAACTAGCAGATAACCGACTCCGGCTTATTACTTCTATAGAGAGTGTGAGGTTGTTGGCACACCAAGGATGTGCTTTTAGAGGTCATGATGAATCAGCCGTATCATACAATGCTGGCAATTTCACTGCAGTTGTGAATTCCTTTGGAAGAATGAATATAGAAGTTAACAAAGTCTTACAAAATGCTCCTGAGAATGCCAAGTATACTTCTCCACTTATTCAAAAGCAAATTGCAAATATTCTTGGTAACAAAGTTAGAACTAAGATTCGGGAGGAAGTGGGAGATGCCAAGTTTTGCATCCTTGTTGATGAAGCGGTTGATGTATCTAATAGGGAACAAATGGCTATCATTCTTCGATTTGTTGATTGTGATGGGTTTATTAGAGAACGGTTTTTCAAAGTTATTAGTGTTGCGGACACTTGTTCTCAAACTCCAAAAGATGAGATTTCCAAAGTCCTTGCTCAATATGATCTTCAAGTAGAAAATATGTGTGGCCAAGGATATGATGGTGCTAGTAATATGCGGGGTGAATTTAATGGTTTACAAGCTTTGTTTCGTTAAGAGTGTCCATATGCATATTATGTGCATTGCTTTGCTCATCGGTTACAATTGACTTTAAATGCTGCAGCTAAAGGGGTGCATGATATTTGGGAGTTCTTTTCAACTCTAAATTTGATTGTAAATTTTGTTGATTCTTCTGCAAAACGACATTCAGCATTAAGAGCTATAAGAGAAGAAGAAATTGCAGATTTAGTAGCTGCAGGTGCACTTCAGACAGGTAGAAGGGCTAATCAGACTTGCACTTTGCAACGGGCAGGGGCTACTCGTTGGGGTTCACATCTTCGCTCTATTTCAAGTTTGATTAAATTATTTGGAGCTACCAAAACAACTCTTGCAGATTTGGTTGGTAATGGACCAAATAAAGTACAAGGAGAAGCGAAGAGTGTAGGTAAGGCTATGAAGCGTTTTGATTTTGTGTTTTGCATGATTTTGATGCATGATGTCATGAGGATTACTGACTTTCTTTGTCAGGCATTGCAAAAAAAAGCCATAGACATCTTGAATGCTCTGAATTTTCTTTCAATAACAAAATCAAAACTTCAAGATATAAGAGAAGATGGTTGGGATGATTTGATTATGAAGGTTGAATCATTTTGTTGTGAGCATGATATTATTATGCCGGATATGTCTGCTCCTTACAAGAAAGCTACAAGGGCTTGTGAACAAGGTATTACAAATGAGCATTATTATCGGGTCAATATACTAAATGCTGTGATAGACTTTCAGTTGGCAGAGCTGGATAGTAGATTTACAGATAATTCATTGGAGCTCCTTGTTCTTAGTGCTACATTTGATCCACGTGATAATTTTCGATCATTCAAATCTGAAGATGTTTGCAATATTGCTTTGAAGTTTTATCCTCAAGATTTTACATCATATGATATGCTTGCTCTAGATATGGAGTGTGGGTTTTTTGTAACAGATATTCATAAGGATCCAAGATTTGCCAAGACAACTTTTGTGTCTGATTTATGTAGGCGGTTAGTTGAATCTAGAAAGTCATCATTCTTTCCTATGATTTATAGGTTGATTTGTCTTGTGTTGACTCTGCCAGTTTCTACAGCAACAACAGAGAGAGCATTTTCATCTATGAATATCATAAAAAACAAACTTCGAAATAAGATTGAAGATGAGTTTCTTGATGACTTGATGGTTCTTTACATTGAAAAGGAGTTCGCCGATAGTATTGATAATGATTCTGTGATTGCTGAGTTTGAAGTGAGTGGGCCTCGGAGAGTACGATTTAGTTAGTTGTGGATTTATGCTTGTAACTTTTAATTTACGGGGTTTTGGTTTTATGTCCCCCCCATTGTATGTTTTGAATGAAAAAATAAAGGCGTGAGGATGAGCCTCCCACTGGGTTCCAAACCTCAAAAATATAGAAGTTCGCAAAATTTTTTATGTACTAAAAATTAGCCTAACCCATTTTTAGATCCTGGTTCCGCCACTGTCCCTTGAGCTAGTCTCTAATATCTCTAGCGCGCTTCATACTCCTTACCTCTCCAAGGTGCTATCAGGACTTTGAATACCAAAGCATTCACTTCTGCTCAATCCTTTCCAGGACTTGTCAGTGTCCTATAAGAGCAAATGCACCCCACTGATCTTGGACGTCCAAGACCAGCCAAAATGGCAAAAAATTAAAAAAGCGCTATGCACCGCAAGTGATGTTGGACGATCAGAAGCCTTCCCGACCAAGCCCAATGGCAAGTCTTGGACTTTGACTTGGTCGACCAAAATGGCACATGGGCTGGCACATGCGCTTCACATGGAAGCTGACGAATAGAGGACGATGCATTCTGTAACGTTGACGAAAATCTGAATCTGGGAACACCGGATGCTCGACAAAATAGTCTTCCATGAGATCCTTGCCTCGTGACTCTCGTAATCTGTCCACATTTGGGGAGCGACCTGGCCTTGAACCACGTTGTCGGGGTTGGTCGGAACACTTCATCTCGTACCCAACCGTTGCTGCAACAATGGCTGCTTCATTCGCGAGGCGTCGTGCTTCTTCTTCCTCACTATTATGACGAAATTTTGCCAACAACCTATTCATTGCATATAGAGAAAAAATGAAAAGTAGGGTAAATGTTTTGGATGGGAACGATTGTAGACAAATGGAGAGGCAGAAGATGTTCTTTATTTTTTTTCTTTTGGTGGAGAAGAGGCAGAAGCTAGTGGTTTGAGTGAAAAAGTAGAGCATCTCATATATTGAGTCTTCATTATTGAAAAGGTTGAAGATCATGCACGTGTTTCCTATACAAGTGATGGAATCAAATAAGCAATCCAAAATCTTATCATCTATCAGAAGGAAATCAATTGAAAAATCTTATCAAAATTTTAAATTTTTTGTTATTAAATAATGACACGTGGCACAATGAGATTGGTGGAGATGAGATAAAAAATATTAGTGCATAATAACCATTGGATTACATCTAAAAAAAACAACCATTGGATTAAATAGTGAATGATTGAGAGGCATTGACCTTGCCTATTTGGGGTGCATGAAAAAATTAGAAGGCAAAGGCAATATTAGTGAATAGTGCACAAATAGGAGGCAAGACCTTGCCTTTTGCCTTTGCCTATTGACTCTTGGGGTGCATTTGCTCTAACAATGAAAAATAAGGCTCACAACGGGTCTCACACAATACAATAATAGTCAAATTGCTTTCCTGCAATCAATACATGAAATTCACTAACTAAGAATGATGCAATCTAACTAAATGCTTATACAATTTGAAAATAGAGAATCTTATTTTATAAACTCAACACAACCAATATCATTTACTTGTTCTCTGTTATGCCCATAAAAAGTAAAAATCTACCTCCTGAGCTGGACGTGTTGAGGATGGACTTGATGTTTCTCCACCTATCATCATTAAGTGTTTAACTGTTCTGTAGAATATATTTGGAATCAATATTGTACTATATGTAGGTTCAATCAATCTAGCTAGACAACACAGCTGGAATATTACAAAATCATACAACTCTAACTCAAATTGGACTTCAGAATTCGAAACCCTAGAAGATTTTCAAAATTCTCTTGAACTTAAAATAATTCCGATGTTACAAAGATTCATTTCATGAGAACCACATGCTTCATTCATAAAGTTATGTAGTGCCCTTGTAGTACACAAATCAAACTCAATTGGAAGATTGAAATGAAAAGTAGCATCATTATGAATGCTTGTTAATATTTGGCAAAAACAGAAGCACATGAATGACCTGATGATCAGCTATATGTGGTTTCAAGAAAAATCATGAAATCAACACCACCTATCATCAATGGGAAAGAACCCATTTCAGCAGCCACAGCCCACTAACAAAAATAATAATAATAATAATAATAATAAACTCTAAATTGAACCCAGAGTCTGATCAGGTTCCAAACAAACCAAACCACACTACATGCATTCCTCCAAAAGACAAACTTTAATTCAGTCAGCAAGCAAAGGAACATTCACGGAATAAGAATAAGAAAGCATGAATTCAACCCTAAAAAGGAAAACAACCAGACAGAGCAATAGGATTCCCAAAATTAAAAGAGTTAATTACATATAAGTTAAGTGCATCTTTGAATGTTTTTTTAGCCATAAGGTCACCAATTAATTTTTTCCCTCATAAGACCACTAGAGTAAAAAGTCAACAACCATTCTCTCTCTTCTCTCCGGCGAGGTCTCCGGCCAACTTCTGGCGACTACAAAAGCTACTGTCACTAACACCAAAAGCTACTCTGGTGAGATTTCCGGCAATCTCCGGCGAGCTCACAAAAGCTACTATTACTAGCAATAAAAGCTACTGTTACTAGCAACAAAAGTTACGCTGGTGAGATTTCCGACGGGGTCACAAAAGCTACTATCACTAGCAATAAAAACTACTGTTACTAGCAACAAAAGTTATGCTGGTAAGATTTCCAGCAATGTCACAAAAGCTACTATCACCAGCAACAAAAGCTATTGTCACCAATAAAAGATACGCTCCAAAAAATCAAAAGCCACTAACACTATTAACAAAAGCTACTGTCACCGACACAAAAAGATACGCTCTAAAAAATCAAAAGCCACTAACACTATTAACAAAAGCTACTGTCACCGACACAAAAAGATACTCTCACCAGTAACAAATGGCTACTGTCACCATCACCAGTACCAAAAGCAACTCTCACCATCACCAAAAGCTACTATCAAGCAAAACAAAAACTACACTAACCAACACCAAGACCTACTCTCACAAAAAACCAAAAGCTACTACCAAGTAGAAAAAAAAAAAGCTACTCTCATAGGCTGAGAAAGCTATTCTCAAAGTGTAACGTCCCGAACCTGAATTTACCCGTTTACTAGTCATTTGGACGTTAAACGACCTTTACTTTCATTTTTATTGTCATTTCAGCACTTTTAGTGGCCCTAAAAGTTGACTTTTTGTTCGGGTCAAAATTTGAGAAAATGTTCTTCATGAAAGTTGTAGAGGACGTTAAACCGAGTGCGTGGATATGTGGTACGTAAAAATCGGAGCTCGTATGCAAAAGTTATAAGCGAAAATGTGAAAATTACTTTTCATGGTAAGTAGTATATATTTGAATTTTTCACTGTGGCCGGTAACTTTTTCTTTTTCTCTTTCTCTTCCCCCGCGTGTTCTCTCTCTCGTCCCCGAGCTCTTGCTCTCTCTCTCTGTCACCTTTGCAACTCCGGCTCTCTCTCTGCTCCGACCACCAGATGACGTGAAACAAAGCTTCACCGACGCGTCTCCTCCTCCTCATCACGCTGGTGGTCGTCGGTCGTCACGCCGTGGCCGGAAAGGGAAGAACCGAGGCCGTGAAGTTTACTGTAGCAGTTTGGGGTTTCGTCGATTTCCGGCGATTCCGGCCATCTCCGGACACCAAACCGGCGTCGAAGGTTCGGTTTTTGCCAAGGATCATTTTGCCCCTAGCCTCAAGCCACGATTTGCAGCGTGGAGGAAGAATCGAAGGTTTGAATTTCTTGACACTGTTCAGTTTTCGGGTATAATCTTCACCTTAATTGTTGAGGTAGTTTTAGGCATTTTCTGGCTTTGTTGTAGTTGAAAGAATTAATGGGTGTGTTGAGAAGGTGCTACTACCAAAGTTTGGGGGCCATCGGAGCTGGTGGCGGCGGCGGCAGCGCCGCCACTGTGGGCGGCGGCTGCAGCATGTAGGGCAGTGTTTTGATTCTAGTTTTTAGCCCATTAAATTGTATAAATGTTGTAGAGCTTGTATGTGAAGTTTGGTGAATTATGGAGGAGTTTGGAATTGTTTGTGAATTTTCGAAGTTTGAAGTTTTGTGGTTGCATTGTGGAAAATCCGGCCGTCGGATTTCCGTCGTTTTCTTTGTGGAATATGTAAATTGAGGAATTGGTGTTGTGGAAGAGATTTGGGTGGAATTTGAGAAGTAATGGAGATAGGGATTTTCGGGTTTCGTTTAGGTTCATATTTATTTTATCAGATTGCCGTTTACGGAAATATAATTGTGTACGGGGCAATGTTGCGAGCTACGGCTAGATGAAGGAACTCGTTTGTGTGGTCGCCCAATAGTACAGTGAGTGGACTTTTGTTTTTAAATAATGATGCATGCATTTACTTCGCAATTACGGATTTGTTTAATTATCGTTTTATTTATCGAGCATTTAAATTTGGTTTTGTTTATAAATGGTTATATTTGGAATTGTATTTATGATTTGCATTCGGGTCACGTCATTGGCATATGTATTTTCTTATGAGGTGTTGGGGAAGCCTTATTGGTTTTCAGTTTTCGTATGGATTTTAACCCACCATACCTGGGTCGTCATATTTATTGCTAGCTAGCCTATTAGTACTCCTCCCTGCTTACTATGTGTTTGTGGGTGAGTAAGAGCAGAGCATGGGATGCTCCAGAGTGTGGGACACTCCGACCCGAGCCTGGGAGGCTCCCTTCTTTCGTATGGTGAAACTTCTTCCCCATATTTTATCGTTGCTTGACTAGCGGGGCTAGTCTGATTTTCATTATAGCCAGCGGGGCTGGTCTTATCTTCTTGAGAACCGAGATTTCGATTTTACAATATATTTTTCGAATATTGTGACTAGCGAGGCTAGTCGGTTTACTGTTTTGAAATTCTTGGATTTAAATCTAAATGTGTTTTCTAATTGTTGCATGCATCGGTTTTTAATGAAATAAATGTGGGAAAGTATGAAATCCTTTTTCTCTTAAAATTGTTTATTTTTGTCCACTCACGCTAACGTTTTCGTCTACTTTCCCCTGGGCCTTTCGGTTTCTAATGCCCAGTTTGCAGGCGCTATTAGTTGAGGTCGGGCGTACATGGTTCGAGGCATAGTTGACGAATAGCTTCCGCACTTCTTTGTTTGGCTCTGATCTATTGTGGGTTACTGTTTTGGGTAGTCCACTTTAGGGGTGACTCGACCAGTTCTCGGTAGAGTTATCACTAAGGTGGGCCCCGCAGGGCCACCTCGGATTTCAGGGTGAAATTCGGGGCGGGTCCTGTCACAAAGTCTAACAAAGCTATGAAAATAAAAAGCTACTGTCAATGTGCTAAAAAGTCATTATAACAAAAGCTACTAACATCAGCTTAAAAAGATACTAACGGAGACATAGAAAGCTACGATCACCTTATTGAAAAACCACTATAACAATTATAAAGAGCTACTAACGTAAAATCTATCAAAATCTATCAATATCAAATGCTTCAATTAAAACACTCCAATTTCAACCTGTACATACCTCCAATAATATGGAGTATTTGCTATCTCACCAAGCATAAGTAACTCCCACTTTGGGACATCAACGAGACATGGCAAGGCCCAACCAAGACATGCATCGTGTAGCCCTGTGTTCAGGCTACGCGGCGGTATCCGGAAGTCGCAAATCCGCCACCGGGAAGCCACGTTCCCGCCCTTGCCAGGATGCCCTCACAACTAGGCTTACTAGACTAGAAATATGTGGAAACTTGTCCCACATCGAAGAATAAGTAGAGGAAGGGCATTCCTTCATCTATAAAAGGAACTCTCCTCCCACTCAAACACCATTCATTCATTGACATTTCATTACATCTCTTGTAATCTTGTTAGGCCGCAAGGCTCGACACACTAGTATAGCTTTCAAGTGGACGTAGTCTCCCACTCATGCGGAGGCGAACCACTATACATCTCGTGTCAATCTCTCTCTCTCTTTACTTATCGTTAATTAGATCCCCAACGGATTAAAGCATTAACATTGGCGCCGTCTGTGGGAAGCCAACACAAAGGCTTCGTCACCTACCACGAGCTTTGGCCCGTCAGCGTCCGGTCAACGCTTGGTCAACGCCAACCAACTCTGAAAAAAAAAAATGGCTGGGGAGTAACAGCAGCTATTGCAGCCAGACCAGGTCACCGCCGGACCGCCAGCCCAGCCCAGCGCCGGCATGCCAGCGCCCACTGCAGGCAATGCCTCCGCTGAGCTCACAACCACCGCTGAGTAACAGCAGCTACCGCCGGTCAAGGCACCACCAGCAAGCCTCGGCTGACCAGCAAAAACCTCCGCTGAGCTCAAGCTCCGCCGACCTCTTGAGTCTCCGCCGAACTTCCAATCTCCACTGAGCTCCAAGTGTAGAGCCTCCGTCGAACTTCACCACCGGACAGCCTCCGTCGGACTATACACCTGCTGAGCCTTTCCTCCGCCAGCCCAGCCTAGAGCAGGCAGCGCCCATTGCCAGCACGCCAGCGGCAAGTGCCAGCATCAACGCCACCACAGCACAAGCTCCGCACCGCCAGCAACCCCTACCGCTAGTGTTCAAATTGCAGGGTCTGACTCCAAACATTGGCGTTAATATAGCAAGCAGGCCTAGCGGTTCGCTCGTCACCCAGCACCTGTCGCTCATCACCCAGCGGTTCTTGACTCTCGCCTGTCGCTGACAAACGTCAAGCATCAGTTCTAGCACCGACAGCCCAACCCTAGCGGCTAATGATCCGCCACGCGTATCCAGCGGCTAACGCTCCGCCAAGCTTGTCCAGAGGTCCACGTCTGGCCAAGTGCTCCGCCGAGCACCATGCTCCGCTCAGCTGTACTGTTCACCGCCGGCATCTTCCGCCAAACTTTGCCAGGTTACAAGACCACGAGCAAAGATCCGCTCCGCCAACCAGCTATCCACTTCAGCTGAGCTCTAGGCCTCCTCCGAGCCTCCCTATGCCACGGTACCTCCGCTGACCGTCATCCACACCGCTGGACAAAAGCTCCACTCCGCCGTCCAAGAGCTCCACTGGCAGACATCCGCTAACCACGCTCCGCTCCGCCAGCCTCATCACCACCGAGAGGCACCGCTGGAAGTTCACCACCGACCTTCGAACTTCATTGCCGAGCGGCACCGCTGGGAGTTCACCGCCGAACTTCGAGCTTCACCGCTGAGCTCGTTCTCCACCAAGCTTCCATATCAGCACCCAGCTCCGCTCCGCCGAACTCAAAACCTCCGCTGAGCTCCGAGTTCCGCCGACCTTCTTCCTCCGCTGAGCTCCGAGTTCCGCCAGCCTTCCACCTCCGCTGGACATCCTCCGCCGGACACCCTCCGCTGGACATCCTCTGCTAGCCAAACCTCCGCTGGCCATCCACCGCCGGGCAGCCTCCGCTGGCCATCCATCACTGGCCACCCTCCGCTGGACATCCTCCGCTGGCCAACCAAAGCGATGGACCGTCATGCTTGGACAACTCCAACTTCAACTCGCTCCAAATCGGCACAAGATAAGTGCATTCCTCTTATCTCTTACGCTCTTGCAATTTGAGCTACCGCCGATGCCATGTCTATACATGTCTCCATGACCCTTACGCATGCCTACGACATGTTCTTGGCCACTTTACTACTTGTACATGCTTGCTCTATGTGTTTGTCATTTTTTCATGCAAATACATACTGTACACATCCACGGTCTACGACCAAAACCGCCATGCGGTCAGGCAACGCCTCATAATAGCCATTGATCCGGCAGCAAGGGACTAGTTAACGCAGCCTACGGCAGCCATTGATCCGGCAGTTAACCCCGACGCTTGGGTACCAAAGATTGGGATCGCTTCCCAACACCCTCTGCTCCGTGCAGCTCCCCCTCAACAAACATGGCTGGGGAGTCGGGGACTCTCTAGCGGGGCCTAGCAGGGGCCCACCCCATTGAGCTTCCCGTTCATGCCTTCCCGGCACCCCATTGAGCTTCCGCTCACGAGCTTCCCGCTCATGCCTTCCCGGCACCCCATTGAGCTTCCGCTCACGAGCTTCCCGCTCATGCCTTCCCGGCAACCCATTGAGCTTCCGCTCATCCCCCTTGAGCTTCCCGCTCATGCCTTCCCGGCACCCCATTGAGCTTCCGCTCACGAGCTTCCCGCTCATGCCTTCCCGGCACCCCATTGAGCTTCCGCTCACGAGCTTCCCGCTCATGCCTTCCCGGCAACCCATTGAGCTTCCGCTCATGCCTTCCCGGCACCCCATTGAGCTTCCGCTCACGAGCTTCCCGCTCATGCCTTCCCGGCAACCCATTGAGCTTCCGCTCATCCCCTTTGAGCTTCCCGCTCATGCCTTCCCGGCACCCCATTGAGCTTCCGCTCACGAGCTTCCCGCTCATGCCTTCCCGGCACCCCGAGCTTCCGCTCATGCCTTCCCGGCACCCCATTGAGCTTCCGCTCACGAGCTTCCCGCTCATGCCTTCCCGGCGCCCCATTGAGCTTCCCGCTCATGCCTTCCCAGCAACCCATTGAGCTTCCGCTCATCCCCCTTGAGCTTCCCGCTCATGCCTTCCCGGCACCCCATTGAGCTTCCGCTCACGAGCTTCCCGCTCATGCCTTCCCGGCAACCCATTGAGCTTCCGCTCATCCCCCTTGAGCTTCCCGCTCATGCCTTCCCGGCAATCCTCGAGCTTCCCGCTCACGCCTTCCCGGCATTCCCAATCTTCACATTCATGTCTACTCGACACACCACACGTTAATGGAACATGGAATTCTTCTACCATTTGTCGCTCCCGACAAATTGAATTCTTTTCGCGTTCCATTAATACGAGCGACAACCAAGCCAACACAAGCGTTCACGTACTCATCATTTACACGCTACCCAAACGCTTACCTTCGCAGCGCTCATACAACTTACATTTATCATATGTAATCCATATGCTCACATGGCCATACGCGCTCTCGAGTTTGTCCGTCATAATCGATCGTACTCGGCGCCATTCGCGTGTATACATCCACATGTATCACGCACCCCGTACGTTTGTATATGCCAACGCATATCAATGCACCTCACATTTTGTTGCCCAATGCAACGAGCATTCTACATATGCCTGTCTTCTTGTCTTTGATTGTACAGGTTAACGAGTCCCTTCTTGCTTACGGAGTTCGGGGACTTGTAGGGGCTCCGTACCGCCCGGTTACTTATGCTTGATGACTTCATGATTTGAACTCCCCAACCAAGAAGCTCCTCTTACTTGGGGACTTCGGGGACTTGTACATACCTCCAATAATATGGAGTATTTGCTATCTCACCAAGCATAAGTAACTCCCACTTTGGGACATCAACGAGACATGGCAAGGCCCAACCAAGACATGCATCGTGTAGCCCTGTGTTCAGGCTACGCGGCGGTATCCGGAAGTCGCAAATCCGCCACCGGGAAGCCACGTTCCCGCCCTTGCCAGGATGCCCTCACAACTAGGCTTACTAGACTAGAAATATGTGGAAACTTGTCCCACATCGAAGAATAAGTAGAGGAAGGGCATTCCTTCATCTATAAAAGGAACTCTCCTCCCACTCAAACACCATTCATTCATTGACATTTCATTACATCTCTTGTAATCTTGTTAGGCCGCAAGGCTCGACACACTAGTATAGCTTTCAAGTGGACGTAGTCTCCCACTCATGCGGAGGCGAACCACTATACATCTCGTGTCAATCTCTCTCTCTTTACTTATCGTTAATTAGATCCCCAACGGATTAAAGCATTAACACAACCCAACACAACTCAAAGTAAACAAATGGCAATAGCTAGAATGTCAATCTTTTTGCTTCCTCTGAGCCTAACAGGGAATGCATTCATGCATTGTAAGCTGCAAGACCTCAAAATGCATTTTTCATTTTTGATTTGATTCTAAGAACCCATAGCAGTGAATACTACTCATCGATCATAAACAAAAGTTCGATCCAAATATACTACGAACAATTACTTCACAGTTTTCACTAAGCAATTAAAATCGAGGTTTTCAAAACAATTTGCAGCTACAAATTCAAATTCAAACGAAATGGAAAATGCAAATTACTTGGGAGACGATGCGAATCTGAGACTTGGAGACAACGAAGCCGTAGGCCGAGTTGGTGAGGCAAAAGAAGGCCGCCGGCAACAACTTGCCGGTTCGTAGGGCTTGGGGGAGAGGCCTGGCAAGAAATCTCAATGCCGAAGTACGAGCATGAGATCGAGTTCACAGAGAAACCACAGGCGAGTAGAGAATCGGAGAGATCTGAGTTGGACTCCAGTGAGGTAGCTCCGATCGGAGCTTCTTTGTCGTCGTCGTCGTCTTCAGGCGTGGCAGCGCTGTTTCGAGGTTTTGCAAGCTTGGACCGATTGGAATCTCACCAGATCGGAGGCGGTGGTCGCCAGAATCAGAAGGGGGGAGCGTCATGCCGGTGGTCGTCGAAATCGGAGGCGGAGACCAAAGGTGTGAAAATTTGTGGTTGAGGAGAGAGAGACTGCGATCGGAGAAAGAGAGACTATGATTGGAGAGAGAGAGAGAGAGAGAGAGAGAGAGAGGGGGGTAAAGGGCGTAGACTAATGGAATTAATTGGGTTTCTTAAGTGGGAGGGTAAAATTGTCCGGAATGAATTAATTTGTGGAAGCAAATGGCCCTATGTGTACAAAAACAATTAAGTGGCCTTATCACTAATTAAAGTTTCAAAAGATCACTTGTGTGTAATTTTCTAAAATTTTAAAATGACTATTGAGATATAAAATGGTATAAAAAATATATAAAAAAGGCACCTTTATATGTTCTTGGGATAAGCAGCATTTGAGAAGCTTTTTTAATTAAGTTCTTCAATTTCTCTAATGCCTTCCAAGATCTATGGCCTCACCGCACTAGACACACCCGATCTGCTAAACACAGAGCCACCATCGGGTAACAAACCCCCCCCCCCAGAAAAAAGGCACGAAACCAACATCCTCTCACGCTTGAGGCGCGTTCTAGATGAAACACTAGGTCACCTCGGTAAATGTCAGGACAAGTAGAAGACAGGGTTGAATAAAGGTTATGTACAATTCACAATGGCATCTGTGCCCATTCTGTCTCCATTCATTGCTTAAAAGGCACAGATGAGTATTTGTCCCTATTTGATCTGGGCCTTTTTTGTAGTAGTGATAGCAAGCAATGTTTGTTCTACTGAATTAAGTGGTCCAATACTAAGTTTAGTGGCTTTCGTATCCCATTTTAAAGTGGGAAATCTAGAATTCCACTCATGAGTTGTTGTACAATAACAGTTCTTATATATGTCGTAATAAAAAAGAAATTCTACCGAAATAAGTTGTACGATTTATCCCATGCATCTTTGCTTTATTAGCCCACACACTGCAAATATTTCAGAAACTGATCAGACTCCAAGTTCAGCTTGCCTAATATTTTCATTGTGATCATCTCCTCCCTTTGCTTCAAACTTGATATACTTGTACCACTTGGCACAAACTATATAGACCATGAGATCAGCTGTAGTCAAAGCTGCTAAGAGAAAGTAAAACCTATCCAGATGACCTTTGTTAAGGTTTCCAGGTATCCATCCAAATATATTATCCCTACTAGAAAACTTCATCACTATCGTAACCAGCAAACTACTCACATAGTTTCCAAGTGATATTGAAGTCATGCAAAGTGCACTACCGAAGCTCTTTAACCCATCAGGTGCTTGACTGTTGAAGAATTCTAGCTGACCCACGTACATGAAAACTTCGGAAGCTCCGACGAGCACATATTGAGGAACTTGCCAAAATATGCTCAATGAACTTCGACTCTCACAATCGGCAGTGACGCAATTTGTTCTTGCATATTTTAACCTAAAACACTCCACAACTCCTGCTGAGAGCATAGCCATGATGGCAATGACAAGACCAATCCCCATTCTTTGAAGCTCAGTGAGGCCTTTTTTTTGTAACCTGATAACGAGTGGGTCGAGAACTCGCCGGTAAATGAAGATAAAAGTTGCCACACTGAGGATGTCGAAACTTGACATACCAGCTGGGGGAATGTGGAACTTGGAGATGGTGGTTTTCATTACGGCACCTTGTTCTACAAAGAGGGAGGCCATTTGTGTGAAAACTACAGAGTATAGTATTGTACAGAGCTAAATTGGAAGTAATCTCAGTACGCATTTAACTTCTTCTACTTGTGTCACTGTGCAAAGCCGCCATGGATTTGGAGCACATCCGTCTATTTGGTTGAACTTCTCTGATGTGACGATTGCTGCCCTATCCAAGAACCTGTTGTTCAACATGTATGAATCTTGTTTAAAAATAGATCGAGAATTAATTAATTAAGATCAGCAGACCGGGACCTGAGGCAAGTCCCAAGAAATAGCTGCCTCAGGCCCAGAGTCCAATCATCATCGTTATTTATTATTTTTTTTTTTTCTGAAAGCCTAGAAAGTTAGGGGGGTCCAATAAATTTTCTTTTAGACCATCATATGCTGTTGTGTGTGTGTGTGTATATTAGATGAAAGCCCAATCATCATCATTTAATACATATACACTTTTTTCATAATATATATATATATATATATATATATATATATATATATATATATATATTAAATAAAAGCTATCACCATTAGGAGTAAAAAAATTATTATATTTATATGATAAGTAAACATACATTATATGCAACAATGCAATTACCCCAAGGTTAAAGAAAAGTAAATCTCTCATTTTTGTAGACCATTCCAGCTTTAACTTTTTGGTGTAGAACATCTTTTGAGCATATGCAACAACATAAGCTTTATTTGAAATTAAAATAAATAAAATGTAAAATATAGTTATAGGCTTAACAATTTTGCTGCAGCAATACTAGTTATTTCAAATGTTCTTATCAAATCAAATATTGCCGTTTGGAGGGAAAAAAAATAGGAGATGAAATTATAACTATTCAAAATTCCTAGCTAAACATAGCTACCCATTTTACTATAAATTATATTTTATTTTATTTTAGCTACTTTGTTGGCTATTTTTTATAGTTCAAATTTGTAACATTTTAACTTAATCTTTTAAATTTTGGTTTGGAACATATTCGGCCTTATTATATGAATATAAATATTTTAGATATTATATTTTGTTCGATTTTGAATTTATAGATTTATTTCAGGAAAATTTATATAAAAAAATGCATACTACAATTAGAGAGCCCAACTTTTAAAGACCTTAAAAAATCACAGGTTTGACCTTGAAGATCCGACAACTATAATGACTACTAAGTTTAAATTTCAATAGAACTTAAAAAATGTGAACTTACTTGATTCCTCGGGTGTGAAGTATTTTCCTACTCTGATTTTCAGAGCATTGTTTCCCGTGTTCCTCATACAAGTCATGTCCATCTGACGTGATCTTGACCTTCCATTTTCTTGTTGCAGCAACCAGTACGTGACATAACCTAGAAAGAGGATTGCCCTGAGGCTTAAAATGCCTATACCTTGGAGTTCCGCAAAGAAACAAAATCAATGCCATGCCAGCAGAGCCTGTAGATGCCCAAAACCCTACAGTCCATATTCCTTTATCCTCAAAATACCCTAATCCTGTGTTAGAAAAGAGGGAGCCAAGATTCAAAGCCAAGTAGAAATAGCTGAAGAAGGCAATTTTCCAGTGACCTTCTTTGGGGTCGTCCTCATCAAACTGATCCGCTCCAAATGTAGCTATTGTAGGTTGGTAGCCTCCATTCCCTAGTGCAATGAGATATATGGAGATGTAAAACAAGCCGAATTCAAAATTCGAATGGTCTCCACATGGAGATTGCTCATCACCGCAACCTTTAGGCTTGAGCAGGAATAGGTAGGTTGTTAGTGACAATAATGTCAAGCCCTGTAAAACAAATTAATTACATGAATATATAATTATATACTAGCAAGAATTTTTGTATAAATAAAGCTAACTAGATATTCTGTGTACACGACTACGGCCAAAAGGGAAAGGAAAAAAAAAAAGGTAAAAGTTAGAAATGATCCCTTTGATTTGGGATAATACTCAATATTAATCTTGTAGTTCCAAAATGTTTAATTTTACCCATGTGATTTGCGAAATTAATCACAGTCGGTCCAAAAGCTAATTTTGACAAAAACTTCGCCATGTGAAAGTTATGTATAAGGATAAGTTTGTCATCTCAATAAAAAAAATTAAAACAAAAAAAAATAAATTAGAAATTTTATAGGAAATGAAATTAAAAATAAATAAAAACCAGAATTCCACAACCTCCTATTTTTTTAGTTTCATTTTTCCAATACTATTTAATTTAATTTCTTTTACTATTTTAAATTGAAATGATTATCCTTGCACATGAGGGGTTTTTGTCAAAAATAGCATTTGGACCAATATCAATTACTTTTGCAAACTACAGGGGTAAAATTAAATATTTTTAAACCATAAGGTTAATTTTGAGCATTACTCCAAACTACAAGGACTATTTATAACTTTTACAAAAAAAAAAAAAAAAAAAAAACTAATTTTTTACCAAAGAGGAACCATATATCTGCTCAATTATATCATCTATGCTCATATCATATATTTGGAGAAATTTTATCGTACAGGAATTTATTAATAGGATTTTGATTGGTAATAAGAAACTTACAATAACAAAAATAACTTGAAAGATAGCACAAGTTTTGTATCTCCCCCAGTAAGCATCACTAAGAAAAGCCCCAAGAAGAGAGAAAATGTAAACTGTTCCGGTCCATTTGCTGACATTGTTTGCGGCCTCAGCGTTGTCTTGTCCCAGCACCCTTGTCAAGAACAATACCAAGTTCACTCCTACTCCAAAAAATGCTAATGTTGCCAATCCTTGATTCACTAATTTTAGAGAGAAAATATACTGAATATAAGTGTAACCAATAATGAAACATAAATTTGACTAAAGAAAGAAAACTCTATGAAATATATAACGACATACCATAGTGAATTATGGTTCAGAATATTATCATAATGTTTAGGAACAAATAATTGATATGTGCATATGTGATTAGCCTTGTTTATTTTGTGAAAAATGTGGGATTTATCCATTTAAAATAAAAAAATAAAATAAAAATTAAGAAGTATGTACACTGATGATGGAGAAAATTAAGAACCAAACTACAATCCAAGTTTTGACAATTGAGACTCATCAAGACCCAAATTTGAAAATTTAGTACAGACGTGGCTTTTGGTATAATCACATAAAACATGTCGAGATTAATAAGATAAATACATGTTGTAATTAGTGTGTCTATATATATGGAGCTTAATTAGCTAGGGTTAATTATGTACCTAATATGAGAATTGCAGCAACCCAAGAACCAGTTCTCCCTCGGATTGCAGGGCGGCCATTCCAATCAACGGCTCCATCCATCGTACAAGTTTCTGTCATCCTTTGGTTCTTTTCTTTTTCATAGCCCTGAAATAATTAATATTAATTGAAGTTTTCATTTATAAGAAGTAGTGCATCGATCTAGCAATTAATGACTAGATGCATTGCCCTAGTACAGGTAAATGGCAGTTGTTAAACATATCCATCACAAACCTAGTATGGAAATGAGTAAAAATGGGGACAGTTAGTCAAGAAGAATAAAGAATCGATTATCACAAACCTGCTGGTCTTTGAAAGTATCTAAGCCGGCCATTGCTAGCTATCTATAGGACCTCAGAAGAACTAGCTAGCTCTAGCTTAATAGCACCGGCCACCCAGAAAAGTTGGAGTAGTGATATTAGTACTCGAAGAAGAACGGAAAGCTAGCTAGCCAAGATGGGTGTTTGCTTTGAGTTGAGGGAAGTAGGAGCAGAGATGGTTTGGTATATATAGAAGGTGGCCAAATTTGAAGAACGGCTGTGATTGTTAGATGTACTGTGCTGTGAGCACACGCGTAAGAAAGATGAAGATAAAGGAAAACCCTACGCAGGTTGATTTGACAGGAAAACTGAGCAAGCAATTAGGTGCGTGGTGAGAAGGAAATGCTTACGTAGAAGCTATATATCAAACATATACTGAGAAAGAAACGTGAAATTGTTTGATAGATGCAGTCATCACAGCAAAACCAGGTACCCTTATCGATCTGTGTCGACGTGAAGACATTGAATTAAACGGCTGTGAGTCAATTTGGCTGATCTGTCATGATATCGACATGTTAATTTGAAACAGATTCATCCTTTAAATTTGTACGAACCATATTCTCTGTTGTTACTGAACTTGATTTCTGCACTTCTTCGTGATTTTAGGAAAGTTGTTTCTTTCTGTGAAGTGCCAACAAATTAAACACATTGATTGTCCACTTTATCTTCGTGGTTTTGGGCACTTAGACTTGACATCATCAAAACCTTTGCTTTAGATTGATGGATATAGCAGCCCCATATGGTCGGTTTGTAGGACAGCATAGACAGTAGCAAAGTAGCAACCGGCAACCTTGTTACTATTATTAGTAAATATCAATTAACCCATAACACATGAAGTGGTAAATGTGTCGAGAGCCAAAAATTTTGAACACGAGAACGTTAAACAAATTTTTTTTTTGTTAGTTCGGCACTAACTAGTCATCCACTAATTGAACTCAACTCAAGGCCGCTCACTCACAAAAACGAGGTTTATGCTAATTTATTGGAGATTTGAGTCAAAACTTTTTAATCGCAGTGGGGCCGATGAAGCACTAAAACAGACCAAATGGTCATTTCATTCGACCTCTTAATGTTGCTAATAATTGACCAGACATGCCTGCCAAACAAATTTGTTTTTCGATCGATGACAAGCTTGCCACACAAATATGTGTGGCAGATTCATGACTTTTAATGCATGGCCACAAAAGAAGCAGTCATGCATCACTCAAATGAGGAGGACGTACTATATTGAACAAAGCTAGATAGATATGGTTAAGGTTTGCATGCTGATTAATAAATTAATCTTTTGAATGCATAAACAAATTAATGATTGATTAATGTTCATCTAACAATTCTTTAGTTGTTAGTTCTGGGAATTCAGCCTCTATTGTACACCAGAAGAAGCAAAACTAAACTTCTTAGGTGTAAAGAAGAGAAAATTTATGCTAAATAGAGCCTAATGAAGACTAGTACTGCTCGTTGGTGGTGGCAGCTAGGTAAAGTGGAGAGACATATTAAAGCTTAAAGGGGTAGAGTAGCTATCAGCCTAGCAACTAGATAAAGCGTTATCTATGAGAAAATTCTGAAGAGGAGCCGGCCAACCGGCACTAGCTAATTGTCTTTTTTTTTTTTTGGTGATGGGGATCAATTAAGCTACCCCAACCTAGTCTAAAAGGCTAAAAATAGAACCAACTAGTAAGTCGGATGGACAGGCCTAAACAGACAATAAGGAATAGGAAACTTAATTTCTAACTAGGTTCAGAAAAGCCAGTATAAGGAAACTAACCCTTGTAAAAAAAAAAAACTAATGCATAGGCCCAAAGAACAAGCCCAATCCAAAACAGAAAACCTAGCTACTGCAGACCACCTAGCGCCGCCGACCATGTAGAATCGCCGATGTGTTGCCGGAAGCAGTACACCAAGCAGTTCCATGTTGAATAACAGATGCCAATCAAAACCCAGAACACAAATCATATGAAAACCAACAAGCCAGGGAAGAAGATCCCTCAAAACAACCTTATACTCGCCACCATCAAGACCCAAACCAAGAAAGAGTCGTGGCTGCCGAAAGAGGACCGAGAACCAGAGCCTTGAACCAGAACCATGGAGAATGGGGGGTGACGAACCCATGCGTGAGCACCCATACTCCCCTAGGTAAGTGCCTTGCACTTTATCATTGCAGCCACAATAGCTCTCATGGAGGTTGAGAGTGAAATGAGAAGACTTGTTTTGGGGTTGGGTAAACAAAGATCTGGAAAGATGTGGGATTGATTGACTTTGAGAAAGAAAGAAAAAAAGAGATGAGGAACAATGTCCTCCCGATCTGGACAGTGCCAGGAATGAACTGGACATAGCCAGAAAATACCACAAAGGGAGCAAAAGAACACCACAAAGGTGAGACAAGAGCAGAAGATTCTTGAGGACGCTGATAGGGATGAAGGAGAAGGGACCTCCCCCCAACTCTTAAGGCCTTCAATCTAGATCAAGAGGGATTAAGATTGGGCAAAAGAGAAGGGGGAAGAGGTTTTTTTTTTCAGATCTACTTTCTCTCTCTAGTGTTTAGAGAGAGAGGGTCTCAAAGTATGTAGTAAACAGTTCCAACTCACTCCGTTGGAACTGTTTACTAAGTAGCTAATTGTCTTATTTAGTTCAAAGCATTTGGACACGTACACATTCTCTAGTTCTAGCAATGAATTAAAAGGCGTGCCTCATGTGCACCTTAAGGCGTAAAAAGAGCGAGGCGCTGATAAAATTGAGTTTGTTTTGCTGCCGAGGTGACCAGGCGCAAAAGGTCCGTTGAAAGCAAACGCCCAGAATTTTTTTATTTTATTTTTTTGACACCAAAACGACTGTTTTTTTTTCGATCAATTCGAGTTGTTTTTCTTGTTGGATTTTTGTTTAGACCAGATAGTTGCGATCAATTCGATATAGACAATGACATCCTTACTGGTTCGATTTTTCTTTGGATGGTTTCATGTTCAATGTTTGATTTGTAATGTGTTTTTTGGTTAAAAAGAATATGTATTTCTGATATATGTAGTCAGTATATTATTGAGTTTGTAACATGCTATATGTTTGGGGAATGGGGAGTGACATCAGTGGTGGTGTTCTATCTCAAGGACTTTATGAGTTTCGACACTACAAGATTCCGAGGCTCAACCCAAAAGTTTGCTGGTATTGGTTAGCTGCGGACTGTTTGAATCCAACCTCTGCTTTCAAGATCCTGTAAGCTTCCCATGCCATTATCCTTCTGTTGTTTCATGAATGTCCGGAATTTGGTTATAGTTAGATGATGACATAAGTCATGATATGTTTAAGATAATTACACTTTGATGCATTGTGTTATCCTTCTCCCAGTACTATAGCTCATTTATACGTAAAGCTTACACCTTACACCTCAAGGCGAATGCCGTGCTGAGGCTCTCCCAAAACCGCCTAGACTACGCCTTAGCCTTTTAAAACATTGAGTTTGATCTAGTGCTAGATTGTCCAACCCCTAATTTTCTTTTGGACTTCTTTAACCAGGTTTAGTGACAACAATATAACTTGCTGACATATAGCACTTTATTCCGGCCATCATTGATAGTAAGATCGAGTTCAACCTCCTTCTCCTGAGTCTACATAAAGAACCATATCAAATAATTAGAACCATGTTTAGGGCAGACGGAGCATTGTTATTCCAAAGCGAAAGGTTTGAGAATAACAGTGCTATATGTAGCTGTAGGTGCACTAGGTAATTTCTTCACTTAGTTGTTGTTTGAAGGCTCAGCTAGCTTTTAGCTCTATTATGTATGAAACTGATTTCGCTGAATATATGAAAACAACTTATATGGTCACATTAATCTCAATTAATTTGGCTCTATTCATACGATGTGTAAACTTTAGCTAGCTCGGTTATCAAAGTTTGGCAGGCCATTGTCATTGTCTTTTTGGAAATAGTTGCGCTTTCGATCGACGCTCTGCTCACTTGATCGAAAATGAAATATTTCTTGGTCTCAGGCATCGACATTTCTTCGATCAGCGTACATAGTTAAGCTGAAATAGAAGTCCAAGTCCATTGATAATATCATTTCATTTTTTTTTTTTGAGTTGAAAAGGTCATACTATTATAAAGTTCAGCAAGCAGTACAATAACGACTTGCCCATAGGGCCATTAAAAAAACAATTACATAGCGTACACCAAACAAGCACACCTGGAACCAAGCATACCTCAAAGTATACCCCTAGTACACCTACCTTTTTTGAATAAGTGCAGAAGCAAGAAACTAAATAACTCCGAAATAAAATAAAAAACCTACGAAGCTATTAGTAACTTGCCGATCTTTTCCACTCAAGCAAAAACTAAAATAGTCTCAACACCCTCAGTTGAGGTAATCACCTCCTCAACCGGATGCAGACCCTCTGTAGATGAAACCGAAGCCACTTCCTGCTCCTCCATCTTGTTCCCAGCATTCTGTTCCTTCATCGGTAACTCCGAATCAACCATTGCAGTCATCACCTCTTCAATAGTTTCAGCAGGTTCCTTATCTGTAGGAACATGAGAGACCTCCACCTCATCCTCAAGCCTTTTGAGGAAACGTTTTCTTTCCTTAATCTTAACACGGGGACACAGGACATCATCCACACAACCAACCAATTTGGTTTTGTTTTTGGATCCTTTGGGGCAACCCGCCTTCTTCTTTTTTTGGGGAGAAATTATCAATCTGTCATCCATCTATGGAAGAGAGAGAGAGATAATTCTACAACCCCAGCCAGATTCGGTGCAGGCAACGCCAGCAACTTCTTCCCTGGACGCATCATGATCTCTGCTGGCCTCTTGAGTCCACTAAGAGACCCTGGGTCACTACCCAATCCAGGAGCAGTAGGACCCCCATTCTTGAATGCCTGAATAAATAAAGCACCAGGAGAAACAGTAACATGATTGCTCTCCAGAGCATGCTTAGGCTGCATAGATAAAGGAATCGGCTTGACTATCTTCTTCAACAAACCAGCTGCCTGTAGCCCGGAGTTAAGATGAGCAGAAAAGAATGCAGCTTGGTTTTTGTAATGTGTAGCCCTAACTGCAGCTTCCCTTTGAAGCAACCCCAAACCAGAAGGAACCCTAGGTTCATTCAAACCATTCCTAGGGTTTGATAAAACCCTAACCTCTCCAGACTTAGCCCGAGCACCTCTTACGGAGCCATTAGCTCCACCACCAACTGCAAAGAGCGATAGACCCGCCATAGCATGTACCGGCGGAGGGGATGCAATGTTGCCCTTTCAGTGGCAATCAGCTTGTCACAGCCATCCGTGGAATGCATGAACATCCCACAATCTCTACACAATCCTCTGGTTTTTTCATAGACGATCATGAGATTCACATCGACTGCTGCAGAAAAGGAGAAGCTACGGAAGATCCTAAAGCACCGACGAATATCGACGACCAACCGGATCCTCTGCTCTTCATCCTTCCTATTCAACGCCACTTGATCGAAACGGAGAACCCGTCCAATTGCAGATCCAATCAAGGACAAGGACAGTTTGTTACGTAGACCAAAAGGAAACCCTCTAACAGTAAACCAGAGTTCCAGAGAATGAATTGGGATACCTTCCACATCAGATATACCATCATATGGCACTAAAAAGAGCATAGTATTACGATAAAACCATGGACCCCCATGCAGAATCCGATTCCTGTCATTTTCATTATCAAACTCAAAAACAAATCAATCCCCAACTTCTCTGATTGATAAGCCTTCCCTCATCCTCCAGATCGTTGACATAGTACCAAGAAAACCGGCAGTATTTGGCTACCTCGTCAACAGCCGTCCCACCATGTAGTGATGGGGATCTTGCAGCGCCGCCTCCCCAGCAAAGCCAAGGTCGACGTGTGCGTCGTCAGAGAGGGCAAAGGTAGCAGCAAGGCTGGCAATGGGATCCGACATGGTAGAAGGAAAAGGTATTTTCGAAGAGGAACGACGAAAAAAACCCTAGCTAAGCGAGAGCGGCTAGGTCAGATTTCAATTGCTGAAGAAGTTCAAGGTTTATAAATATCATTTCATGGTTTCGTTTGCAATATATTGGGCTTGTTTTTATGTGGATCCCTTCTAAGGAAGACCACTAAAATGAGGACTAATTGAGGACTTTTACGTTAGACAACCCACTTTTCGATCACATTTCTGCAAATCAACCTTTAAGATGTTTAGATATTTATGTGTAGATCATTTGTGCATTTTTTCAACAAAATTAAAAATCGTTTAGACATTCATAATTGTGATTTATCAGTCATGAACATGAACGGTTCATATTTGACAGTTTTGGTTCGTCCATTATTTTTATCTAGTTTGGTATCTTAACAATTAACAATTTGGAAGAAAATTTTCAGAAGTGATATGCTCGTGCATACATAAATATCTAACAATTGATTTGCCGTAATGTAATTGAAAAGTGGGTCTCCTAAACTGTTGATTAGAACATTTTCAACTAGTCTCATTTTAGTGGTTCTCGTTAGAATGGCTTCCTGTTTTTATGAGAGATTCTAGGTTTTTTCAAGAAGTTAACCTTTTAAATTCATACGTCAAGGGTCAAGCAATTACAATTAAACTAATCTAATAATCTAATATTGTTCAAGTAAATCCAGAATATGTGTCTGGCCCAAACTCTAGGTTACTTGACCTAGTGGTAGTAGAGTTAGAATTAGAGATAATCTTGAAGAATCTTAGTAGATATCCAATCAATGTACAATTATGTTTCCATGTACAACTCTATCTCTATGCTTGTAATCCTCTATATAAAGAGGCCCCTATTATCAATGAAAGCATGACTCTGATCCATTCTCTCCCAATTTCATTTTTCTTTAAACACGTTATCAGCACGAAGCCCTAACCCTAGTTTCAAGAAGCCAAAAACCAAAAAATCCTTTTTCCCATTCACTGCCATTCGCCGTGCACCTCTCCTACGTGTCCGTGTGCCTGTTCCTGCTGCAAGCCTCTGCCACTACTTGACTACGCATAAGTTCGGTCATGTCACGCCCCTGATTTTTAACACAATTAAAAATCGATATATAACCCCATAATTATATATGCGTGAACGTTCAGTCATCAATATCAAATACCTGGAAACTTTTTCCCTTTTAACTACATACATATTGATGCCCTGAACCTACCATGTCAATATTGACCCGTCCACAGAGTCATATATTATACAAGCTTACGAATTAAATTTTCAACAACAAGATAAAACGTAAATGCTCCTCAGAGTTTACTAGATAGCGGAAGTCATAACAATGGCAAAGCCAACAAAATTTGCTTCCTACCCGTTCTGCTGCCAACAAGCTATCTCAGCTTCAACCACGATTATCCTAACCTGCAGGCTTAACCCCTACACCGTTTGAATGGTGCACCGGGTTGTCACACAACAAACCCGGTAAGCTTTTGCAAGCCCGTATGAGTAACTTGAAACAACTCACACCAAATCCCAACCACAACCACACTTAAAAATCGAATTAAGTAAAATCAGTAATCCCCGCATTGAAACTTAGTTCAGGAGATCACATCAAAACAACAATTCAAAAAGCAGTAATCCCTGCATATAACTTAGTTCAGGAGATTACATTAAAACAAACAATAGAAATCATATAATCTCTGCATAGAGTTTAGTTTAGGGATTTACATTAAAGCAATCGATTCAAAAAGCAGTAATCCCTGCATATAACTTAGTTCAGGAGATCACATTAAAACAATCGATAAAATCATAGTAATCCCTGCATAGAAATTTAGTTCAGGAGATTACATTAAAACAATCGATAAAATCATAGTAATCCCTGCATAGAAATTTAGTTCAGGAGATTACATTAAAACATACAACCTCAGTTTAATCATTTTCTCAAAAACAACTCACACCCAATCACAGGATAAAAGTCCGCACAAGTCACGTTTCAATCGAGAAACCAAACACACTTTAATCCCATAAAACACGAAATAAAGGAGAACAACTCACACTTTATTTTCCTTCAAATCGAAATAAAACAAAGCAACTCACTCCTTGGTTTCTTTTAAAACGAAACATAGAAAACAACTCACACCTTAAATTCGATCAAACTAACATAGAAAGCAACTCACTCCTTGATTTCTATCAATCGTACCATAACGTACCATAGAAAGCAACTCACACATTGATTTCTATCAAAATAACATAGAAAGCAACTCACACCTTGATTTCTATCAATCGTACCATAACGTACCATAGAAAGCAACTCACACCTTGATTTCTATCAATCGTTAATAAGGAGGACAACTTGCACCTTGTCTCCCTAAAAACCGTTAATAAGGAAGCAACTCACACTTGTTTCCTAAAAACACGTAATGTCATGAGTTATCAATAACCAGTTCCCGTTACCCCATGAATTACCTATATGGCAGCCAGACTAGAGCTCTATCTTAATATATCGTAACCTGTCACCTCGGCCAAGGTTCAACCTTACGATATACTGCATGCCCAAGGTCATAGACCTCCGTTCCTCGGGCCGCACAGTCCCTTGGAGCAAAACGTTAAAACAGTCGCACAGGACTCAAAACGTTACACAACCTCAACGCTTTTCAAAACAATCGAAATCATCATTCCCATAATCATTGTTTTCCGAAAAGGCATAACACGAAACAATAAAACGCATCATTCTTGCCTATTGTTTTCATACACAAATCCCAACGCTTTTCAAAACAAATCGAAATCAACATTTCCACAATCATTTGTTTTCCAAAAGCCACAACCCAAAACAATAAAACGCATCATTCATGCCTATTGTTTTCATAAATCCACAACCCACTAAAACATATAGTTTGCAGCTAAATCAATAACTCACAAAACGATAAGGTGTTCCGTTTCAAAATGAACCTTGTGAGATTACTCACCTCAAAACTCCCGTTGCGTCTTCAATACAGAACAAAGCAGCCAATCACAATAGCCGTCCAAAGAATACTTCGTCAAGTACCTAAGGAAACACAACTCTGATTCAGTTAACGAATCACAAGGAATAACGTTCGAAACCCTAAATCGAACCAAAATTCCCAAGGTGACGCCAATAGAGGCAAAACCACATCCGAGACCTCCAAAGTCTCTGGAACACTTCCACGATCGATGTGTCCAAGCCACAAGTCGACCCGATACTTAAATCCTCAAGGATTTGAATAAATTCACCGATATGAAACGGTAAAAATCATAACAAATCCATACGGACTCCAAAATCTGCATATTATATATCAAAACGCTCGTATTGACGAGTAGAACATATATAGTACCAGAAACAGTTCCTTACATGGCCGGAACACAGCCAGAACTCCGCCACAGGCGGTGGCGCACCACCACCGGCCAAAACTCAATATTTCACAAAACTCCCAACATTAAAAAGCTTCATCTAAGCATGCTTGTGGACTTTCATAACTAGCTCGAAGTCAGAAAACAAGCATAAAGGGTCGAAAAGTACCTCACATGCCGTGAACAGTAATCCAATGTGAGTTGAACCAAGTTTTACGTGAATCGATCCAAACAACCACCAAAGATCGATCAAGGAGGCTGCTCTGAGCTCCCCAAGCTTGGCCTGAAGCCTCGCCGACGTCGGAGGTGTATTTTCTGGCCGGGTCGAAAAACCACCAACTGTACCGCCTTGCTGCTCTTCCTGCACCGAGAATCGCCACAAGAGGCCACCACAGGGACGACCGGAGCAAGGAGGCGAATTCGTCTGTGCAAGTTTCGCCGGCAGAGGTCACCGGAAAAGCTGGGTCGGATCGCCGGGTTTGGGTCGGGTCAGTAGAAGATTTTTGTTTCTGAAGGTGTCGACCGAGAGAGAAGAGAGAGGGAAGAATTGGCTTCCGGAAATAGAAGGAAATGGAAATAGTAAGTTTCCCACTTGGGAAACTACTATTTATACTAAAATGGAAATTTCTTCCAATAGTCATAACTTCTTCATAAGAACTCCGATTTCCGCGTTCCGCATGTCCACGAACTCGTATCGACGCGCTCTACAACTTTCATGAAGGAACTTTCTGGAGAGTATCAACGTATCAAAAGTCAACCTTTGCAACCCCCCTATAGTCATACTTTTCGAATAAAAATTCATCCGAAACTCTTCCACTCCATCCACGAGCCACGAAACTGTCCAACAACCATAAAATTAATTCCGGAAAATCATCGGAAAATAATTACAAATTTCTGGGGCATCACAGGTCGCTTTCCCATATAGCATCGCATCTACCTAGCACCTGCTTCGCCATCTGCCTCGACCAGAATTGCAAACTGGTTGCAATCCTAGCTTAGGATCGATAGCACGTCGCGAGCCAGCGTGCAACACATGCCCCAAGAAGCACACCGCTCCTGCCATGCACGCCCACAGCATCTGCCTAATGCGCAACCTGCCAGCAGCAGCACCACGCGCCTCTCGTCTGCCAGTTTCAGCAACTAGGATTGATAGCAGCCTGCAATACTATAACATGGATCAAAACCACGATGCAATCCTACAAATCGGTTCGCCTGTATTGGACTGAAGTTCGTGTGCAATTCTACAACTAGGATCGAATACGCTCTGCAATCCTGAGAGGTATGGTTTACTAAAAGTTCCCAGTTTTGAAGTTTTTATTCTTTTTCTCTGAGACTTGCAGCCTCCCTTCTTCTACCCCCCCCCCCCCTTTCTTCTTCATAGGGAAGACCAAAAGCCGAACTGTGGGGGTTAGTGCTCACTCCAAGCTTGGAGCTTGTTGAGATCTCCAAATTTAGAGTTTGTAGAGAATTTATGATCGACCACTTACATCATTGTTTCAATCTAATCCAATACCTCTTGGAATCGGATTTCTTGGAAGCGACTATGCTAAAAAATTCCTAATTTCTTGTAAGCGACTACGCTCAGAAATTTTAATTGCTTTCGTGGTACCTTTTTCGCTCTGTGTACATACCTCCAACAATATGGAATATTTGTTACATCACCAAGCATAAGTAACACCCTCTTTGGGACATCCACAAGCCATGGTGAGGCCCAACCGAGACTTGCATCTTGTAGCCCTATGTTCAAGCTACGCTACGGTATCCGGAAGTCGCAAATCCGTCGCCGGGAAGCCACCTTTCCGGCCTTGCCAAGTTGCCCTCACAAACTAGACTTTCTACACTAGAATAGTGGGTTCTTGTCCCACATCTAAGAAAATGTAAAGGAAGAGCACTCCTTCACCTATAAAAGGAACTCTCCTCCCACTTAAACACCATTCACTCCATTACAACACACTTTGTAATCATGTTAGGCCGTAAGGCTCAACACACACTAGTTAAGCTTTCAAGTGGACATAGTCTCCCGCTAAGGCGGGAGGTGAACCACTATACATCTCGTGTCAATCTCTCTCTCTCTTTCACTAAATCTAACTAGAGGTCCCTCGGATCACTAACGTTAACACTCTGAAACTAACCCTTTTCCTTGTTCTCTTTCAGGATGAGTAACCTAATCAAACTGGACTTCGCTCCATTGGGAACAACTGGCTCTGGATATCATAAGTGGGTTCGTGATGTCCACCAGCATCTCAAGGCCGATGGAATCCTGTATATGATTCTCGAGCCTAGCCAAGATATGTTAACTGTTGAGCAAGCTCAAGCTTTGGAAGCAAATAGAACAACCTTCGAGGCAAATAAGACGAAAGCATCATCCTAATGACTCGTCATATGGATGATTCGCTCCAGTACGAGTATATGAACAAAGAAGACCCCAGAAGGCTGTGGGTCTCACTCGAAGAAAGATTTGGCAACGTCCGTGACTCCTTGCTTCCTGACTTAGAAGTGAGATGGCATAGCCTCCGCTTCTGTGATTTCAAGTCAATTATTGACTACAACTCGGAAGCACTTCGCATTAAATCCTTAATGGAATTCTGTGGAAAATATATCACAGATGCGATGTTGATTGAGAGGACTCTCTCTACCTTCCCTGTCTATGCATTGATGGTTGCTAAGAACTACCAAATCGATATTACTGCAGGACGGATCATAAGGTTTCATGAGCTCATTGGAGCTATGAATGTCGCTGAAAAGTATGACACCATCCTTGTGAAGAACTATAATTTGAGACTCATAGGAAAAGAGCATATTTCGGAGTCCAATTATAGTCACGCCCCTAATGGAGGGCACCAAGAGCGAAATCCTAAATGTAGGGACAATTGTGGACGTTCTGGTCCATATTCTCACTCTAATGAGGAAGGTAACAGCCCAAATAGGCGAACATGGAACCGAAGGGGTCAACGTGGAAAGAGAGAGGGAGGCAACGCCTCTGGCCATGTTGGTGGCACCACCAACACTAAGAGCCATCCAAATGACGCTTTCAAAGCACTTCAATCAATGGAGTTTGAGCACAGAGATGAATGTTCCTGATATGGAGTATCCGGTCATTGGGCACACATTTGTAGAGCTCGTGAAGAAATTGTCACCGCCTATAAAGCATATTGTGAAGCAAGAGAAGCTCATTATGTGGAACAAGAAGATCAAGAAGATGATATAGAGTGAAGGGTTGAAGACTTCAAATCTGGCTAGGATCAATAGATCGTCAATTCTGTTTAAGTCTTTATTTTTCCAAGAGATGTAATAGGCAATTGCCATATATTGTACTAAATGCCATTGGTTTAGTTTTTCTTCAAAGTAGGCTCATCCAAACTCAGTATGATGTCTAGGAAGGTTTTAAGATAAGTGGTACTTAAGTGAGCTTTGCTCTACCGACATCTCTCTACTCACCTGGTCATATTCATTTTGGAGTTACCGAAAGAAGTCAAACGACTACCTTTGTTTTGCATTAGCTAGCATTTGGATTAGATTCTCTTAAATGGTTAAGAGACAATGATGTACTCCGTTGGCTAAATGAATAAAATTTCGAGTTCTTTTCATTATGACTCCATTTTGATTCTGAGCATATTACTTTGTGACTATGATGGCTGGGCCATCAGTATTAGTTCAAGGATATGGAATAGCCCAAGTTCCCCTTGCCAAATGGCACCTTGATTACTGTCATAGAAACTCTCTACGCTCCTAGGGAAAATCGCACCCTATGAATAGCCCACGGATTCCATGTGAAAACGCATGTAGAAAAAGGAAATTAGTTCCTTTGCAATATTGCTAACAAAGGTGCATCTTAGAGAAGTTTATGTGTCTCTCTAGTGGACTCTATGTCACTATTCAAGCTATTAAATCCAATAAAGTCATGAGATAAGATCTCTTGGATTTAGACACATATTGGATTTGCAACGACAGGATAAGTCATCCTGGTCATGATATGATGATCCGTCTACTAAAGACTTCACACAGACATCCATTCTTTCGTGCGAAATAAAGCACGAATCAAAAGTTGATTCCTGGACTAAATATGACCGGCGCCGCTGCCTATGGCACCGCCGCCATCCACCACCAGCCTAGGGTTGGCACAGTCCCTATCCATAACGCCATGGATAACGTCTATCATGATGATGGCGCCCCAGGTGATGCTGGAACCACCAACTTTGCTTCGAATAGCGTTTCAGACGCTTAGGCCCAACCAAAATCATCATTGGTTGCTTCTAAGGCCTCTCACTCGTTTTACAAAACCCATTCCTTAGGGAAATTAGGACTGAGACCGTCCTATGCAAAGGATATGAAAATACTCATTTTGTTCTTACATATAATCATTGGGGATTTTGTGGACTGATTCAACCAACTTGCGGACGTTTAAATATTTCATGATGTTGGTTGACATGCAAACACGCTGGTCGCGTGGTGTGCCATTGTCCACCTGTAAATGCTGCTTATACTACACTCCTAGTACATATCATATGACAACGGGCTCATTCCTCGGATCATCCATATTCAGTTAATTGGACTTGACGATGCTAGAGAGTTTACATTGAAGACTTTCAATATTTATTGCAATGGGACTGATGTTGGACATCATATTCCCATGTACACACCCAAATGGTCTCGTGGAAACGACTACGATGGTAGCCCGAAAATTGGTAATGCGCACTAATCTCCTTATATCCGCTTGGGGTGATGCAATATCGCATCCAGCTATGCTAATTCGTCTACGACCCACTGCCACTCAATCTATCTCTGCGTTACAGCTAGTGACTGGGTACCAGTATCGTACTTACGCATATTTGATTGTACCATTTATGTGCTATTTGCGCCGCCACAACACATTATGATGGGGGTCATTTCAGACAAATGGGCCACTAAGATGGATTTGAGACACCAACAATCGTCCGCCACTTAATGCCCTTGCTAGGCGATCTCATTACCGCTAGATTTGTGAATTGTCACTTTGATGAGACAGTCTTTCCGTTGTTAGGGGGAGATAAGAACACAGATGTTCAACAGGAATGACAGGAATTGTCGTGGTCTGTCCCTACTATGTCTCATCTCGATCCCCACTAAAGTGACAAGATCACACAAATATGCTGCAACCATGCCTGCAAGGATGGACGTTCCTACAAGAGGACGTAGCGCCACCCTGCATGGAGGTAGGCATGGCACCAATGTCGTAGAAAGTGGCACTCTGGCGTTACAGGCCATGGCCCCAGCTAGGATGCATGGAAGGCCCGTGGGTTCGAAAGATACTTTGGCACAACCAATCCTTGGATCATCGACACTCAAAATCAGTCTCATGAGTATCTTCCAGATTATTGTTATCGTTGGGGGACGCCTCAATGTTAGAACTTATTCCTGAGAATATAGAGCTCTTGGAAAATTACATTAGTGTACATGAGACGTGGGATAGAAACTCTATCATAATTGATGATGTAGTCGAGCATTTCGTTTGTCATGAGTTTATTGAGTCCGATGATATCGAACCATGCTCCGTTGATGAATGAATGCCAACGTAGAGAGATTTGGCTTAAATGGAAAGATGCGATCCAGGTTAAGTTGGATTCTCTAACGAAGAGGAAGCTTTTCGAGCCAGTGATGCCAACACCTCCTAACATAAAACCTATTGACTAATGGGTCTTCGTTAGAAAGCGTGATGAGAAAAGGAGATGGTAATCTCGCCTTATGGCGCAAGGCTTCTCACAAAACGTCCTGGAATCGACTATGATGAGACATTTCTCTCGTAATGGATGTCATTGCACTCCACTACCTAGTCAGTTTGGCAGTTTCCGAATAACTGAACATGCAGCTTATAAATGTGGTCACTATGTATCTCTATGGGGATCTAGATAAGGAATATACATGAAGGTTCATGGTGAACTTCATTTACCAAAGTCAAGTGGCTCTTGACCACGGAGCGCGTTTGCAATAAGGTTGAAATGCTCACTAAAGTGACTACTTGATTAGGAAGGGATATGCCCGCGCGTTTCTATGACAAGTTCCGGATTCTATCACGGTTTATGTTGGACATGATCTTCATTGGAAGCCCTTAAAGAGTTCAGGGAAACCGCTGAACACTTGAAATCCGAGTTTGAGATAAAGGATCTTGGGAGAACACGATTATGTCTCGGTTTGGAACTTGAGCATCGTGTTGATAGATGCTTAGGCGTTTTGACAAGGTCAAGCCTTCAAGCACCCCCATGATCATCCGTAGTCTTGATGCTGAAAATGATCCTCTTCATCTAAAAGATGATGAAGAAGACGTGCTAGAGGAATAGTGTCCTACTTAAGTATAATAGGCCCATTATTGTACTTAGCTCAATACACAAGACTGGACATCTTATTTGCAATGAACTTGTTAGTTATTGCACTATCGCGACGCCATTGGATTGGTGTAAAAGATATCTTTTGGTACTTGAGATGTACGATTGATATGAGCTTGTTCTATCCCTACAGAGACAATGGATTAGGACCCGTCATATGTCAAGAACGCCACCAATAGTGGTCTGTGTTCCCTCTCCTCATCCTAAAACGACATAAGTGTTTTGGAAGGTTTTGCTGATGTTGGGTTTCTCTCTGACCCACACAAAGGTCATTCCCAAAATGGTTAAGTGTTCACCATGGGTAAAGACCATGATATCTTGAAGGTCTACAGAATAGACTCTAATCGCTATATCTTCGAACCATGCAGAGATTATTGCTCTTCAAGAAGTGATTTGTGAATGTATATAGATTGGATCCATAATTACGCATGTTTGAAGCAATTGTGGTTTGAAGTCTACCACAAGATGAGCCTACGAGCATTTATGAGTATAATGCTGCTTGCTTTGAGTAAATGAAGCAAGGCTACATCAAAAGCGACAACACCAAGCATAATTAGCAACAACAGACTCTCCTCAAGATCAAAGTGAACTAGGTTCGATCTGAGGACAGTGTGGCAGACTTGTTCACTAAGTCATCGCCCAATTCCACTTTCGAGAAACATGTTGGTAGCATCGTCTGCGGAAGTTATCCAAACTCCCATGACCGTAGTCATCAGGGGGAGATGTCTACATGTTGATCTCAAAACGTGAAGGGTGTGTTGTGCTCTTTTTCCCCCTTCGACCTAGGTTATTTTGTCCTACTGAGTTTTTGTTACTCGGCAAGGTTTTTAATGAGGCAACGAGAGGAGCACCACATTTAGGCGACACAAGGGGGAGTGTTGAAGAAAATCCAGAATATGTGTCTGTCCCAAACTCTAGGTTACTTGACTTTGTGGTAATAGGGTTAGAATTAGAGATAATCTCGGAGAATCTTAGTAGATATCCAATCAATGTACGATTATGTTTTCATGTACAACTCTATCTCTATGCTTGTAATCCTCTATATAAAGAGGCTCCTATTATCAATGAAAGCACGACTCCATTCTCTCCCAATTTCAGTTTTTCTTAAACAAATATATTAATTTAAGCTATACTTGCGTTTGGAGAAGGGCAGAAAGGCTATTTCATATATCCAAGCATGAATAAGCATATATAAAACATGTGAATGGTTAGGTTCTTAATTTTTATAAGATGTATTTTTAGATTTCTCTAAACTATCACGACAAACGAATGGAAGTGGTTCTGTCATGCTTGAAGCTAATATAACGCATGCTCAGGTTTGTAACAATAAGAAGTTAAGTTAATAGCCAAATAAAAAGTTTGATTCACAGAGATCAGCATTAGTCATTTTCATGCAAAATTTCCAAACGGGAGCTGTCTTATCTATCTAGCTGTGTATAGGGCAGTTAGAAGTGGAACCCATATTCGCTTTCGATTTAGCCTTCCGTGGAGGTCAAGAAGAAAGCTTTCGATGGAGAAATTAGAGGAAAAGGGATTGGCTTTCTATTTCGGTTGTTCCTTTTTTGGCCCAAGTACATCATTCTTAGAGCAAATCCACCCGTTGAGGTTGGCAAGTCAATACTATCCACTGCTTTTGGCCTTTCATTTCCACCATCTAGGTCAAAATGTCAGATACTGTTCATAAAAGGTCACCGAATGTCAGTTGGAAGGTCAAGAAATTGACCCAGAAAGTGACCCAGAGTGACCTTTTGTGAACAGTATCTGACATTTTGACCTAGATAGTGGAAATGAAAGGTAAAAAGTAGTGAATAGTATTGACCTGCCAACCTCAACGGGTGGACTTGCTCTTAATGGTTATCAAAGGGCAAAGTGACAGCTGGACCCTCCTATATACTCAATCCACACACGACTCTTTGTTTGTCAATCATGTTGCTTATTACTTCTCTAGCATGATAAACCATTTGATAATTGATATATATGAACAAGCAGGAGCAATTTAAATATATTTAAGGGAAAATTTCCCAAATAATACACCAAGTAAAGGTCACTAATAATTCTTATACATAAAGTTTCAAACCAATCATTTCGGTACACGAAATCTGAAACTCGACCCACTATCAGTACACGACGTCAATGACGCCGTTAATTTGGCACCAAAAATGTCTATTATGCCCTCAATTCTTTTTTTTTAAATAATTTTTTTTTCTGTTTTTTTTTCTTTCGTTTTTATCTCTTTCTTCTTCCTTCTTCCGCCTCTACGAAACCCACCTTCATTCTTCATGTGAGAAGAAGCCCGAGCTCACCAACTTCGAAACCCACCTCTATTCTTCAGTTTTCCTTTCTTCCTTTCTGATTTTTCTTCATCTATTCGTTTCCTCCTTCCTCAGATCCCTCTCTCTCTCTCTCTCTCTCTTCTTTGGTGACAATTGCGGTGGTTTGGTGACAATTGCAGCAAATCACGGCGTACCTTTCCACCACCTCTAGAAGGCCCACGACTCTCAATCTCTCTCAAACCCCAAAATTTCCATAATGGAAAAGTCCCAAAATGAAGAACCTTAACCCCAAATCAAAGAATCCCAGAATTCCCGTCACCGAAATCTCCCTGTCGCTGGCTCCGCCCTCCTCCTCCTCCTCCTTTGATTCTCGTTTGCTTGATCTGAAATAGTTAGTGGCTCGAGAAGGCCTAGACTGAGAAGTGGAGATGGCGAGAGTGGAAGCACTGAACGCGTACAGATCGCTGCTGAGAGCGACTCGGAAATCGTTCGCCGGAGACACCGTGATGCTCAAGGGCTCGGCGGCGGAGGTTCGTCAGAAATTCGAGGAGAATAGGGGCGTGACGTCAGAGGAGGAGATCCAGAGACTGCTTGGCGAGGCACGCGAGGCCTCCAGCTTCATCTCCACCATGATCGTCCAGGCCAAGCTCAACTCCCGCGGTGGCTACGAAGTGAAGGCTGAAAAGGACCATGCCGGAGCTACGCTTGAGATTCCTTCTGAAGAAATCCTTCGCAAATCTTAATGCATGAGGAACAAGTGAGAAAAATTGTACGGCGGCGTTGAGGGTTACATTTCCCCTAGTTTTTTTTTTTTTTTTTTTCGAAAACCCTTCTCTTTCGAATGTTTTCTGGAACCATTATTGTGCTTGAACGATTGTTAGTAAGCTATTTTTCACTCCTTTTTTGTTAGTGAATGGAATGGTTTTCCATATAATGATCTTGGAGATAGTGGATATATTTTGAGATTACTCTTCTCAACCCAATTTGGATACATTCGAGGGTTTCGGGCAAGCCGCTTTACACGATTTTGCATAGGATTGATGTTGGGGTTGTCATTGATTTGGTGCCTGCTAGAATAGAGGACCTGGCTCAGTCTATAGCCGGGGCAGTGTAGTCTCAGAAGCTGGCCGTGAGGGTGATTCGCAGCTGCAGTCACTGCCCGGTGGGGATATTAAGCTTTTGTGTGACACGGTGGTGGAGAGTGTGAGGGAGCTTACTGGGTATGATAGAGTTATGGTGTAAAAGTTTCATGAGGATGAGCACGGGGAGGTTTTGGCTGAAGTGGGTGAGCTCGGGCTTCTTCTCACATGAAAACAGAGGTGGGTTTCGTGGAGCCGGAAGAAGGAAGAAGAAAGAGATAAAAACGAAGGAAAAAAAAAACAGAAAAAAAAATTATTAAAAAAAAAAATTGAGGGCATAATAGACATTTTGGTGTTAAATTAACGGCGTCATTGACGTCGTGTACTGATAGTGCGTTGAGTTTCAGATTTAGTGTACCGAAATGATTGGTTTGAAACTTTATGTATAAGAATTATTAGTGGCCTTTACTTGGTGTACTGTTTGTGAAATTTTCCCTATATTTAAATATATATTACATATATACACTATTATCAAAATGTACAGTATGCCCATATCATGCCTTGCATCCTATAATCTCGAAGCCTCTTTCGGCTTAAGAAAATTGTGGAAGGGTTAGAGTTGATAAAGATGTTCATTTTGTTGTTATGCTATGTTTACTTGGCTTGATATGGTTGAAGACAATTACAGGCCATGGAACCCTTAACGCCCAGGGTGCAAAAGTCATTCTATCAACAGTCAACATGACTGTGATAGAACAAAACTTTGCCCACACTAGACTTGAAACTGAAAGTCCATACTGACACTGTGATGCCCCAGAAATTCATATTTATTTTCCGAGGATTTTCCAGAATCTAATTTGTGGTTATTGGACGGTTTCGTGGCTCGTAGATGGAGCGGAAGTGTTTCGGACCAATTTTTATTCAGAAAATATGACTTTAAGGGGGTTGCAAAGGTTGACTTTTGATACGTTGGGAATCTCTGAAAACTTCCTTCACGAAAGTTGTATAGCGCGTCGATACGAGTTTGTGGACATGTGGAACGCGGAAATCGGAGTTCGTATGAGAAAGTTATGGTCATTGGAAGAAGTTTCCATTTTGATATAAATAGAGAATTTCCGGAAAATCTTTCATAATTCCATTTTCCTTTTCCGGAAACTTTCCTTCTCTCTCTCTTCTCTCTCGGCTGCACCTTCAGAATCAAAAATATTCGACTGACCCGACCCGAACCCGGCCGATGGCAGACCACCAGACGAGCCCAAATCAGTTCGCCTCCTCCGTGCGCTCCTCCCTGTGGTATTCTCTAGCGTTGATTCCCACTGTATGCGGCGCTGGAAGACGGTGAACCTTGAGATTTTCGGACCCGACCGGAAATCCTAGCTCCGGCGACGGCACGGCTTCAAGCTTCCATCTTTGGGTTCGTGGGAGCCTCCTTGATCGATCCTTGGTGTTTGTTTGGATCGATTTCCGTGGAAATCGGTTCAACTCGGATTGAGCAAAAATTTAAAGCTTGTGAGGTAGTTTTCGATCCTTTATGCTTGTTTTCTGACTTCGAGCTAGTTATGAAAATTCACAAGCATGCTTAGATGAAGAACTTTGTTGTTGGGAGTTTTGTGAAATATTGAGTTTTGGCCGGCGGCGGTGCGCCACTGCCTGTGGTGGCGTTATGGCAGCGTTCCGGCCATGTGAGGAACTGTTTCTAGTATTATATATCTTCTACTCGTCGATACGAGCATTTTGATATATAGTATGCAGATTTTGGAGTTTGTATGAATTTGTTATGATTTTTACGGTTTCATACCGGTTGATTTATTCAATCCGTGAGGATCTGAGCGTCCGATCGACTTGTGGTTTGGACGTATCGATCGTGGATGTATTCCGGAGACTTTGGGAGGTCTCGGATGTGGTTTCGCCTCGATTGGCATCACTTTGGGGATTGTGGTTCAAAATAGGGGTTTCGGACTTAAATCATTTTTGGATTGTTGCTAAGTTGAAACCGTATGTGATTAGGTACTTGACGAAGTATTTTGGACGGTTATTTTGTGGATTGGCTGCTTTGTTCTTTATTGAAGACGCAGCGGTAGTTTCGAGGTGAGTAATCTCACAAGGTTCAATTTCGAATGAAACACCTTTATCGTTTTGAGAGTTATTGATTTAACTGCAAACTATAGTTGGTATTAGTAGGCATTCCTGAGCGGATGACTACGTATATATATATTTACGTGAAATATATATGTTTTGGTGGTTTGTGGATTTATGAAAACAATATGCATGAATGATGCTTTTTATTGTTTTGGGTTGTGGCTTTCCGGAAAACAAATGATTGTGGAATTGTTGAATTCGATTTGTTTTGAAAAAGCGTTGAGATTTGGGTATGAAAACAATACGCATGATTATGCTCATTTATTGTTTTGTGCTATGGCTTTTCGGAAAACAATGATTATGGAAATGTTGATTTCGATTGTTTTGAAAAGCGTTGAGATCGTGTAACGTTTTGAGTCTTGTGCGACTGTTTTAACGTTTTGCTCAAGGGACAGTGAGGCCCGAGGAACAAAGGTCTATGACCTTGGGCATTCAGTATATCGTAAGGTTGAACCTTGGCCGAGGTGACAAGTTACGATATATTAAGATAGAGCTCTAGTCTGGCTGCCATATAGGTATAATTCATGGGGTAACGGGAATTGGTTATTGATAACTCATGACATTACGTGTTTTTAGGGAACAAGTGTGAGTTGCTTCCTTATTAACGGTTTTTGGGGGGACAAGGTGCAAGTTGTTTCCTTATTAACGATTTGATAGAATTCAAGTGTGAGTTGTTTTCTATGGTACGATTTTGGTACAATTGATAGAATTCAAGTGTGAGTTGTTTTCTATGGTACGATTTTGGTACAATTAATTGATAGAAATCAAGTGTGAGTTGCTTTCTATGTTATATTGATAGAATTCAAGTGTGAGTTGTTTTATATGGTACGATTTTGGTACAATTGATAGAATTCAAGTGTGAGTTGTTTTCTATGGTATGATTTTGGTACAACTGATAGAAATCAAGTGTGAGTTGCTTTCTATGTTTCATTTTAAAAGGAACCAATGTGTAAGTTGCTTTCTTTTATTTCGATTTGACAGAAAATTAAAGTGTGAGTTGTTCTCCTTTATTTCGTGACTTGTGCGGGCTTTTATCCCGTGATTTGGTGTGAGTTGTTTTGAGTTACTCATACAGGCTTGCAAAAGCTTACCGGGTTTGTTCTATGGCAACCCGGTGCACTATTCAAACGGTTTAGGGGTTAATCCTGCAGGTTAGGATAATCGTGGTTGAAGCTAAGGTAGCTGGTTGGCAGCAGAACGGGTAGGAAGCAAACTTTGTTGGTTTTGCCATTCTTATGACTTCCGCTATGTAGTAAACTCTGAGGAGCATTTACGTTTTATCTTGTTGTTGATAATTTAATTCGTCAGCTTATGTAATATATGACTCTGTGGGCCGGTCAATATTGACATAGTAGGTTCAGGGCATCAATATGTATGTAGTTAAAAGGGAAAAAGTTTCCAGGTATTTCATATTGATGATTGAACGTTTACGCATATATAATTATGGGGTTATATATCGATTTTTATTTGTGTTAAAAATCAGGGGCGTGACAGACACGCTGTTGGAATAAAGAAGGCCGCGACTCTAAACAACGGAAAGGTTGACTAACAATGCTTCTTTTACAAGATGATGGGAAACTTTGTTACCCCTTCGTCTTACAAATCACCAACTAGAAACCTGAAAAGACTTAACTAACAAGTTAACTTCAACTAAGCATAACCAGAAGCACAACGCAGTTATGGCAGATTCAACTAAACATAATCAATTTATAATCCATTCCTAGGAATAGTGGAGCCATTACATCTCAACTCACGTCCAGCCAAGACCAATAAACTATACAACCTCACTTGTGCCAACACTAACACGCCACCACCCTCCACTCGACCAATCCGTTGATCGACCTAGTCTACACTCCGAGCAAGAGCTATCTAATCCATTACCAACTTCAGGGAAAATTTAACTATGAGCCCACTCTTTTGTGACTCTGACCCGACCAAATTGGATTGCTGGACACTTAGACATGGGACTACAATAAAACGAGCACTACCATCACCCTATTGTCGACACTATGCCATCACCTTCATCTCTTCACCGTCATATCCTTGGCTGTCACCTCCCCTTGCTTGTACCATCTTAGATATATCAAAATCATATGGAATTACCAGATACAGACCCTCTCATTTGGTCACCACCGTAACACGCCCACACAAATTCCTAACATCCACCTGTGTGCAGATCTGATCGACCCCATCGACCGCATCCTTGTGAATTCCAAACTTAATCCATCCTTGACGACACCAACCCATCCTTGAGATGCTTGTGAGAAGAAGATAACCTCACCCACCACTGCTCCTTTTCGCCATCGCCTCCGACCCAAAATCAGACGGAATCTACCATCTAGAAGACCAAATCTATTATTGCCTATGCCTTAACTCGATGTGCTCCAGACCTAACCGTTTACACCTCTTAACAAACCTGGAAAACCAGACGGAGAAAATTATAGTTCATATGACGACAACTCCCCTAGGGCGTGCTACCGACAAACACTTTATTAGCAAGGAAAACTTTTTGGTTAGGGAGTTATAACTCTAATGTCAACAAGCAAGAGTGACATCTGGGGCGACGCCCGTACTAGTCTCCCAACTCCGTAAGCAAGAAGTACCTCTTTGCAAAGGCGGTGCTGCGAGGGGAGGATGTCTTCAAATTGTATAGAGCGTCTACAAAATAAAGTGAAAAACATGTGCATGTAGAATGCTTAATGTTCCGGGTAACTCATGTGAGTTGCACCAATATGTATGAGCATATATGTGAGGTGTATGACACATAATGATGCATATATGTGAATGATGTCGAGTGTGTTCGACAATGACACATGGGTCACAAATGCACAATAGTCATGCGAACACATGAAGTGGATATAATGCGTAAATGTGTGATGTGCAATGGTGCATATGATGCATAAATGTATGATGCATACGATGATGAAGGATCAAGGAGTGTTGTTACTCCACCGAGTCCCCGAAGTCATTAGTTAATAAAGAAGGAATTTTCACATTCTTTTATCGGATTGACTGAAGGTAAGAGTGTGTAACTCATAAATTATGAGCATATAAATGCTTATGTTAGATTGATTGTTTTGGTCGCATTAATGAAACATGAAAAAAATTCAATTTTTGGAACAACAATGGTAGAAGAATTTGACGTTACCTTTAATTTGAGTTGTGTCGAGAGGGCGTGAGCAGATAGCTCGGAAGTGCCATGAAGGCATGAGTGGATAGTTCGAGGGTGCTAGGAAGACATGAGCGTAAAGCTCGGGAATTTCATGATGTATAAGAGAGTAGATCAGAAACGATGTCGTGAATTGTGAGCCTAGAGCTAGAGCATGCCATGAGGCATGAGCGGATATCTCGGAGATTATGTCATGAGGCATGAGCGTATCTGTTGCTAATTATAATTGGCATATATCAAGCATAACTAGCACAAAGGTTGTGCATATTAGCCCGGCACACGCTTTATACACTTTTAAGTGGGCCCCTTGCTAGGCCCTCCGAGGAGTCCCTCACTCCCCGACGGATAAAAGGGCTTAATGTCGGGCAAATTATTTGATGAAGGGAGCTTGCGCTTGGGCAGTGGGCATTAGGTTACGATCCTAATATTAAGGGCTCATGCGTCAGGGGTTAACTACAAGAGCAATGACGGTTGTGAACCCGTTAACCTGTCCCTAGCGGCAGATATGAATGTGTCATGTCCCGCGGACTAGTAGAGTCTAGATCTGTGGGGTCTCTTTCCGATGAGGAGAAGTTTGACCGGTGTTTGTGTGCTTGACAACATATGGATGTCCGGGAATAGTCTAAGGTTGACGCTCCATGTGGGTGACTAATGACCGCCAATGGTTTGCTTGTCCTTGTCCGCACAAGAAATGTCTGGTTTGGAATGATATTGATCTTGTTTCCTCCAAATTCAAAACAAAATAAGAGATTAGTATTTGAATCACATAATGCATGCAGGTGACTAAATAAGAGCAGTTCGTTGGCATATGTACGAATGAACCAATTCCAGAGAAGTACAAGTAATAGAGCCATATTGATATTGTGCATGTCCGATATGAGTTTCAATTTGTAACAAAGACATAGTGTCCAGTGTATTAGTATGGTTAATAAGTGACTAGCTTGTACAATGGTATTTAAATTAAAATGGACATCCGTAAAGTGTGGGACTATGGATATGTATGCATGATTGAATTATAGTATGCAACTATGCATGTTTAAATTGTGTGGCTAAAAGTTAATAATATAGTCAATGCCCCAAGAATCGTAGTACGTGGGCTTAAGGATGCTTGAAACGTGTATGCCCTTGCGCACAAAACTCTGACCAAGTGCACCTAAGCAGATAGCATTTGTGAACAGCAATAGACATCCACATGCCTCATCATGCTAATGTTAGGACATGTGCCAGAATAACTGTATGCGCTACGAACATAGATATGTGGTGGGTATAAGCATAACACAGAAAGGAGAAAGAAAGCTTAACCTTTACTTCGTATTTGTTCGCTGCCATGAGCGCGCGGGCAGATAGTCCGGATGGGTGATCATTTTTTTGCGGCTGCTCGGCCGAGAACATAGAAGATATTCCATGGTGGAGGCTGAGCAAAGATGCTTGGTCATAGCTCAACAGCAATCGTGGTTTCTGAATCAGTCAATTTGGGTGTAAGGAGCATATTAGGGTGTCCAAAGAAGAATTGGATAGTGGAGCAGAGTGGATGATTGCTGGGTGTCCGCTACAGGGTTGTCCGACAAAGAATCAAACACGAGGAGTAGTGTTAATTGGCGGGCAGTTTGTGTCTGCCAAGGTGAAGATGATAATAGGTATGTTGAGCACAAGGTCGGTAGATGCTCGGATCTAATTAGTTGAGCGTGCCGGTATGGTCGATGGTTACTTCGGAGAAGACAAAGAATGGCCGATCTCGCTGAAGAGATTGTTCGCCGAACGAAAGATTGCCCAGAATTTAGGGGTTATTTTTTGTTTCTGCTTGAATTAAGTTGATGACAGCTTGGCGAATTCATAGTGTATGAAGCCTGAGTGTCCGAAGATCGATGGTCTACTTCGGCAGAGAAGGAAGAGAAAGGATTATAGCGGAGGTTATGAATTGCAGCGGAGATTATGAATTGTGCGGCAAAAAGAAGGAGATTTTGGTGCGTAGATGAGAGAACGGCGTTGGGCGAAGAAGATAGACTAGGTGTACGGAGCAAAGAGTAAAGAGTGTGGTGGCCAAAGCTTCCGATTTCGGATTGGCCGCTAGTATATCGAGGAAGATAGAGTAAACAAGATGGTTGTCCGGGTAATGGGTTGTGGCTGCTGGGTGCCCGGCCTGTGGGAGCAGCTAGAAGAAGACCATGGGTGTCCAGAGAGAGTCTCTGGGTGTCGGGCAGAAACTGGCACCCACACTTGTCTCCTTTTCTTTTTTGAGTGGATGACTGCTGAAATATAAATCTTCTAATTTTATTTTCATGTCCGCCAGAGAATGCACTTTGATCATGTTCCCACAAACGGCGTCAAATGTTAGTGAGTGATCTTGGAGGGGATGTGTTAGAACAGTGCACAATAAGCAATGTATCGTATATCACAATTAATTGTAAATAGATATAAATATAATTACGAAATCAAATGACCAATGTAATTCAATCCTAATATATATATATATATATATAGACAGATCCTATCCAGAGCGAGGTATCGCTCTAAAATTAAAGTGCGAGGTTGGAGTTTAGGGTCACTTTTCAGTCACATATCCACATCTCGACGGTTCAATTTTTAGGTACTAATATATAGATCATCTCTGCAAAATTTTAGCCAAATTGATGGTTTTTAAGGTATCTAACTCGCTTAAACCAATGGACGAACTGAATCTGTCAAACCTGTACCGTACTAGCTTTAAGGCAGTTATCAATGCCTTAACGACTACCAATTTAGCTGAAATTTTTTAGAGATGATCTATACATTAATACCTACAAACTGAACGGCCGAGATGTGGATATGCGACCGAAAAGTGACCCTAAACTCCAACCTCACACTTTAATTTCAGAGCGAGGCCTCACTCTGGATAGGATGTGATCTGATAGACCATCAATTTGGCTGAAATTTTGCAGAGATGATCTATATATTAGTACCTAAAAACTGAACGGTCGAGATGTGGATATGCGACCGAAAAGTGACCATAAACTCCAACCTCGCACTTTAATTTCAGAGCGAGGCCTCGCTCTGGATAGGATCTGTATATATATATATATATATATATATATATATATATATATATATAGACACACACACACACACACACACACACACATGAAATCAATTTGCTTGAAATCAAAGAAAGAAGAAATGAAATCACTAACTTGATTTACAATTGATATAGGCTTGCTTGCCGCAATCTCCTAAGACAGATATTCATCCCTACTCTTGTGCTTGTAGTTCCATGGACGTCTATATTGCAGGATACAAATATCAGATTCAAGTCAAAGCACTTCGACTTGAATCCTGGCAAACTCTACTATGTGTTTCTCTTTTAGATCGAAGAAGGAGGGGGAGAGGAGAGGAGAAGCATGTGTTCTGTTTCTTCTCGTGTTGCATATATAGACCACGGAAGTACATTTGCAGTATAGTTGCAACTATCCGTTTAAATTCAAACTCAATCAACAGTTGTAACTGTTGATAACTGATGTTTGATATTTATCCGAAAATCAAACAAGAAACAGAAACAAAATGCAAAAAAGGAATTTATTGTTGTAAATGATAATGACTATTCATGCAATAGGTATTGCTTAATGTATGCGATTGATAGACTCGTAATGTATGCGATTGACATATTTGTAATGTGCGATTGACAGACTCGTAATGTATGCGATTGACATACTTGTAATGTGTGATTGATTAGTATAGCTATTATGTATTGCCTTTTGTATACATGATGTAACCCTATATAAACCTCATGGTGAGATGAATACAATACAATACAATTTTTCCAATTCTCTACAACACGTTATCAGCACGAGCCCTAACCACAAGAAAAAAAAAACCAAACCAGAAAATTCTTCAAAACCGGCCACTGCCACCTTCGAGCCTCACTGTCGCAACTCCTAGCCCACGCTAGCCTCACCTGCACACCTGCTCCTGCAGCACCTACGCGCCCCTGCGCACGCATCCCTGCTGCCCCTGCAGCACCAACGCACACCGACTGCATCCTTCTCCTTTCCTGTGCACGTTCGTCTTCTTGCAGGCTCCGAAACATCTAGTTCGGAACCTCAGATCAAAATCCTTTCTTCATCAGAGTTGTTCGTCTCTGTCTCTTCCATCTGACCTCCGAATTTCAGCCTTATCGGAGTTATTTTGAGACCGGTACAACAATCAAAGTGAAAGCTGTTCAGAAGAGAATCTGCTCCGAATTTCAACACGTAAGTTTTGTAATTAAGGTTGCTTCTTTCTTGTATTTTAAATTCCTTTTATTTTTTGCACAATATTGGAATATATGTTGCCAAATGATTTTGAGTATTTAACAAAGCGGAATTGTGGGGATTCACGCTTAACGAACTAAGAGTGTTCGTATGAACTTAGAGTGTTCATTATTAAACGAACTAAGAGTGTTCATAATGCTTAGACTAAGAGCGTTCGTAAGCATCAAATTATGACCATATTAAAACCTTATTGTTTGGTCTAATCCAAAAGAGATTCTTGGAAATTGTTTTCTTGGTAGCATAGCTTGGAAATCTTATTATTTTAGTTTTCGTGGAAGTTTAGCTCCGAAACTAATATATCTTCTCTTCTTATTTTCAAGATGTCGAATGAAGCTAGACTCGATTTTCCCATGCTTGACTCAACAGGCTCGGATTACCACAGTTGGGTAACCGATGTTGAGAACCACCTCACTTCAAAGGGAATATTACCCATAATCCAGGCATCTAACCCGGATCGTGTGTTCGTGCGAACACCTACAAAGCATGCTCAAGAAATTATCTTGATGCGACGCCATATGGACAAGGCACTCAGATTGGAGTATATGACGATCAAGGATGCAAGAGAGCTATGGGTAGCGCTAGAAGAGCGTTTTGGCAATGTTCAAGATTCCCTCCTCCCTGACTTGAAGGTTCAATGGAACAATCTGTGCTTTGCTGATTTCAAGTCTGTTGCTGAATATAATTCAGAAGCTCTTCGCCTACAGTTCATGTTGAGGTTTTGTGGACAACTTGTCACAGAGCAAGAGCTAATTGAGAAAACTCTCTCCACCTTCCCCGTTTCAGCCATTGTGGTATCAAAGCAATACCGCACTGAAGTCAATGCTGGACGGATCACGAGGTTTTATCAGCTTATCAATCTCATATCTGTAGCTCAGAAAGATGATAACATACTCGTGAGGAATTATGATTCAAGGCCCATTGAAACTAAGAGCGTTCATAAGGCGAATTATAATGCACCCAAAAGAGGGCGCAAGGAGCGGAACCCTAAGAATAAGGGATATGAGGGACGTATGGGTCCATATAACCGCCCTAACCAGGAAGGAAACTGCAAGTTTGGTGCGGATACATGTGGTGGCAATGTCACACGTGGGAGAGGGGGTCGTGGCAACCCTGGCCGTGGTGGTGACACCAACCCTCCTAGGGAACGCCCACAACGTGCACAATGTGCACCTCAATTAAAGGGAGGCAACCACAATGATGTGTGTCATCGATGTGGATCAAGTGAGCATTGGTTCAAGCAATGCAAGGAAACCGAGCAACTAGCTGCAAGATACAGGGCATACAGGGACCTGAGGGAGCAAGAAGTGTACCTTGCAGAAGCAGAAGAAAATGGTGGAGACGTCCATCTCACCATAGAGGACTTTAAAGCTGACGATGAAGTGCACAAGGATGCCGCAAACTTTGATTAGATTAGTCCTCTTATTTTCCAAGAATTTTTGTAATGGCAATATGCCTTAGTCAATAAATGACAATTGTATTAAACTCTTTCTTATGTGGTGTACCCAATGAAATATGATGTCTAGGAAAGTCATTGAGATTAATGATACTTAAGAGAGTCTCGCTCCACCAACATCTCTCTCTACTTTCCTGGTCATATTTGATTGGAGTTACCAAACGGATAGAGTGACTACAATGTGTCTTAGTTTGATTTTATTTTGGATTAGATTTTTTGGGACTTTTGATGTAATCATTGGCTATCTTTATTAATGAAGTATCGTATTATTATTCGATGTCATGGATATGTTTTAATTCCGAACTTTATTATTTTTCAGTATGTTTCCTGGAGAGTTGGAATGCCTTGTTGATAGTGGCACCACACATATTATATTGCGACATAGGCAACTATTTCTATGGATGACGCCTAGTCGATCTTCTATGACTACGATGGCTGGACCATCACAATTGATTCATGGTCGAGGACCAGCTCAATTTATGTTGCCAAATGCCACAAGTATTAATGTCACCGAAGCTCTATATGCTCCTAGGGCTGGAAGGACCCTATTGAGTTTTAAAGATATAAGAGCCAATGGTTTTCATGTGGAAACACATTGTGAGAATGGACAAGAGTTCCTTTGCATCACCTCTAATGACTACGGACATAAACGAGTATTAGAGAAACTTATGTGTCGCTCTAGTGGGTTGTATGCAACCACTATTCGAATTATTGAATCCAACCATATCATGAGAGATGACTTATGGGATTCTTACACATATCTTTGGCATGACCGTTTGGGACACCCAGGTCGTGATATGATGATCCGTATATTAAAGACTTCACACGGACATCCATTTTTCAAAACGAAAAGAAGTCAAAACCAAAATTTGGTCCAAGGAAGGGCTAGCGTCGCCTACCCCCTGCGGCCCAAAAGTGGTATTGACGCCACCAATACCACCTTAGTTCCTTTTTCTACTTCTAATTAAAGTCAATTGTGACTTCATGGCTCAACCAGATACTTCCCTGGTTGCTTCTAAAGCCCCTCTTTCGTTTTGCAAAGCCTGCTCTTTAGCAAAATTAGGATCGAGACCATCCTATGCAAAGGACACTAAGGAAAATATTCCATTCTTACAAAGAATCGAAGGTGATATTTGTGGGCCTATTCAACCAACTTGCGGACCATTTATGGTGTTGCTTGATGCATCGACACGATGGTCACATATCATGCTATTGTCCACAAGAAATGCTGCATTTGCTAAACTCCTAGCACAAATCATTAAATTAAGGGCTCACCACCCTGATCATCCCATTAAGTCAATTCGTCTTGACAATGCTAGAGAGTTTACATCAAAAACATTTGATGACTATTGCATGTCCATTGGGATTGAGGTTGAACACCCTGTTCCTCATGTTCACACCTAAAATGATCTCGCAGAAGCTGCCATTAAACTACTTCAAATGGTCGCTAGAGCATTGGTTATGCGCACCAATCTCCCTGTTTCTGCTTGGGGCTATGCAATATTGCATGCAGCTGTGCTCATTCGTCTGAGGCCTACTGTCACTCAACCCTTTTCTGCGTCCCAGATGGTTACTGGATATGAGCCTGATGTCTCACACTTACGCATATTTAGGTGTACAGTTTATGTGCCGATTGCGCCGCCACAGCACACCAAAATGGGTCCTCAAAGACGATTAGGCATTTATGTTGGATATGACTCTCCAACCATTATCCGCTAATTAGAACCCTTGACAGGCGATCTATTTACCGCTAGATTTGCAGATTGTCACTTTGATGAGACAGTCTTCCCGTCGTTAGGGGGAGATAGGAACAATAATGTTCAATAGGAATGACAGGAATTGTCGTGGTCTGTCCCCACTTTGTCTCATCTTGATCCCCGAACCGGATAGTCCGAAATTGAAGTGCGGAGAATTCTCGATCTTCAGAACGTAGCAGACTCTATGCCTGATGCGTTTTCTGATATCGCTAAAGTGACAAGATCACATATACCTACTGCAAACGTGCCTGCAAGGATTGATGTCCCTAAAAATCATGGACATGGCGCCACCTCTAGGGGTATTGGGCATGGCGCCGCCACCACTAATAGTGATGGTAATGTGGCTCAGGCCGGGCTCCCAGCAAGGAAACGTGGCAGGCCCAAAGTTAGAACCAATTCCAGCATGGATTCTCGCCCGAGAAAGAAAGCGAGTTTGGCACAGAAAGATTCATTAATCATCGACATAAATAGCCCGTCTCATGAAGATATTCCGGATTATGGTTATGTCCAAGAGACATCATTGGGGGACGCTCCAATGTTAGAACCAATTCCAGGGAATAGGGAGATCTCCATGAATTACACTAGTGTACATGAGACGTTGAATCAAGATTCTATTATCCTTGATGATGTGTTCGCATATTCTATTGCTCAAGGAATTATAGAACACGATGATATCGAACCTCGCTCCGTTGAAAAATGTCAACGAAGAGCAGACTGGCCTAAATGGAAAGATGCGATCCAGGTTGAATTGGATTCACTAACAAAGAGACAGGTATTTGGGCCTATAACGCTGACACCCCCAAGTATAAAGCCTGTTGGCCATAAATGGATCTTTGTTAGAAAGCGTAATGAGAAAAATGAGGTTGTTAGATACAAAGCCCGCCTTGTGGCGCAAGGTTTCTCACAACGCCCTGGAATGGACTACGAGGAGACATATTCTACCATAATGGACGTTATAACGTTCCGCTACCATGTCAGTTTGGTAGTTTCCGAAAAACTTGACATGCAGCTTATGGATGTGGTTATAGCATATCTCTATGGGGATCTAGATTCAGAGATATATATGAAGGTTCTAGATGGACTTCAATTACCCAAGTCAAGTGGCTCTAAACCACGGAGCGCGTTTTCAATAAGATTGAGACGCTCACTATATGGATTGAAACAATCTGGGCGGATGTGGTATAACCATCTAAGTGACTACTTGATTGGAAAGGGATATGAGAACAATGAAATATGCCCATACGTGTTTATAAAAAGGACAAGTTCCGGATTTGCAATTGTAGCAGTTTATGTCGATGACATGAACCTAATTGGAACTCTAGATGAGTTAAAGGAAACTGCATGCTAAGTACTTGAAATCCGAATTTGAGATTAAAGATCTTGGGAAAACACGGTTTTGTCTCAGACTAGAACTCGAGCACCGTAGCGATGGGATTATGATCCATCAGTCAGCATATACTCAAAAATTACTAAGGCGCTTTAATGAAGATAAAGCAAAGTCTGTGAGTACTCCCATGATCAGTCGTAGTCTTGAGCCTGAAAAAGATCCGTTTCGTCCAAGGGATGAAGACGAAGACTTATTAGAGGATGAAGTGCCCTATCTAAGTGCAATAGGCGCATTATTGTACTTAGCTCAATGCACAAGACCGGACATCTCATTCGCAGTAAACTTGTTAGCTCGACATAGTTCTGCGCCAACACGCCGCCATTGGATTGGCATAAAGAAAATCTTTCGATACTTGAGAGGTACGATTGATATGGGCTTGTTCTATCCCTACAGAGAGAAAAGAAATAACGGAAGTGTGGGATCGGACTCCACAAGGAAAAACGCCACCTTCCGTGCTCCTCCTCCCCTCCATAAAAATGACAACGATGTCTTGATGGGTTTTGCTGATGCAGGGTATCTCTCTGACCCTCACAAAGGTCGCTCCCAAATGGGTTATGTCTTTACCATGGGAAGCACTGCGATATCTTGGAGGTCTACAAAGCATACCCTTGTTGCTACTTCCTCAAATCATGCAGAGATTATCGCTCTACATGAAGCCGTATGAGAATGCATATGGCTAAGGTCTCTAGTTAGACACAGTCGAGGAACTTGTGGTTTGAAGTCTACCACAGATGAACCTACATGCATTTATGAAGATAATGCAGCTTGTATTGAGCAAATGAAGTTAAGTTTAATCAAGGGCGACAACACCAAGCATATATCGCCTAAGTTCTTTTACAATCAGCAACAACAAACACTTCTAAATATTGAAGTGAATCAAATCCGTTCAGAGGATAATGTAGCGGACTTGTTTACCAAGTCGTTACCTAAATCCACCTTCGAGAAACATGTGAAGAGCATCGGATTAAGAAAGTTATCCGAACTCCCATAATTGTAGAAATCAGGGGGAGACCTTGACATCAGGGGGAGGTATGATGTCTACATGTTCGATCTCGAAGAGTGAAGGACGTGTTGTGCTCTTTTTGCCCTTCGACCAGGGTTATTTTTGTCCCACAGGGTTTTTGTTACCTGACAAGGTTTTTAGTGAGGCAACGATCAAAGCGTCATCACCGAGTTTGAGCGGCACAAGGGGGAGTGTTGAAGGATGTCGACTACTCCACATTCACGCGCGTTGTGCTCTTTTTCTCCTTCGACTAAGGGTGTTTTTTCCCACAGGGTTTTTATTACTTGGCAAGATTTTTGACGAGGCAACTTAGAAGCGCATAGCAGAGACAACACTATTGACATCGAATATCCAAGGGGGAGTGTTGTAAATGATAATGACTATTCATGCAATAGATATTGCTTAATGTATGCGATTGACATACTTGTAATGTGCGATTGACAGACTCGTAATGTATGCGATTGACATACTTGTAATGTGCGATTGATTAGTATAGCTATTATGTATTGCCTTTTGTATACATGATGTAACCCTATATAAACCTCATGGTGAGATGAATACAATACAATACAATTTTTCCAATTCTCTACAACATTTATTTCGTTTTGGCCCAAGGCCCATCTTTGATATGTAAATAAATAAATAAATATATATATATATATATATATATATATATATATATATATATATATATATATATATATATATATTTACAATAGGGCATAGGTCTATATTCCACCCAATATTGGGCCTTGCCTCTCTTTGTGCATTTAATAAGTGTTGCAAGGCAACACTAATAAGGTCAAATTCCTTATCCCATTTCTTAGATGTGGGAGAGACTCCCACATTTTCCAACAATACCCTACATTTTCTATTCAAACTTGACAATACCCCACATTTGAATAGAAAATAAGCTACGAAAATGATTTTGTAACTTATCGTCATTTTAGAGAACTTAGAATCAATATGAGTCGAAAAATGTGTCCTTTGGACTTGAACCTTTCCTAATGATAACTTATCGGGATTACTTAGTGAGGCAGTGAATGAACATCTTTTTTTTTTTTTTTTTTTTGAATCAAAGAGACTATCTTTCATTGAAGGAATTATTGAATTGGGTTACAATCCTTTGTAATCAAGTCAAGAATACAACTGGGAGTATTGCCATGCCAAATCTCACTCTGGCCATCGTCAAAAGCTAGACTTGCTAGTCTGTGCGCCACTTTGTTGCAGGACCGGGATGCAAAACTGATTTGGACACCCTGCATATCTTCTAGTGCTTGTTGTATGTCATGAACTAGATTACTGAGTTCCGACATATTCACATCAGTCCGAGCCAAGTCTTGAACTTCCAAGAGACAGTCAGTTTCAATGACTGCCTGCTGGACACGAAATAGCTTGAGAAAATGTAGGCCTTCTTGAATGGCTAGAAGTTCCACCTGTTTAGCTGAACATACATGGTGCACGGGCTTCATGAAGGCAGCAACAAAGTTGCCAGTGGAACTTCTTAGAACGCCGCCTGTTCCTCCATGTGAAAACTGAGATGCAAACGCACCATCCATATTAAGCTTGAGGATATTTGCAGGTTTCCATTGATGAACCCCAGCTTGGGTCCTTGCAGGAGGCATCTGTCAAGCTTGTTGGAACTCATTCAACCATGATAAACACCCTAGCATAATATCATTCGGAGACTGAGCATTATCTTCCCACAACTTGTTATTTCTATTCTTCCATAAACCCCAGATAATCATAAGAAGCTTCTCAAAAATTTCCGGTTTCAAAGTAAGATCGAGCTCGTTCTAACATCCATACCTTAAAGTCCAAGTTGGGTAGAATAGAGGACTGTAACAAGAATGGGGTACCTGAAAGTAATGACGTAGCAGTAGGACATTGGCAAAACAGATGATATGTGCTCTCCATTCTGTAATTGCAGAGTAAGCATCCCATTTCTCCATCATAACCTCTCTTCGAAATTTGTTCCCTTGTAGGTAGCAAATTATTAACCGCCCACCAGCAACATATTTGAACTTTCCCTGGTATCTTGGCCTTCCAAATACATTTCCATAGCATCTGAAAAGGATCACCCATCAAGGATAAAGCTAACGTATTTCCGAGCACCTGCTGCCTAGCGATCCAATAGGCACTTTTCACTGTAAATAACCCTCTCTTTTCAGGGGTCCAACATCTTCTATCAGGAACAGGATGATGTCGCAATGGAATGCACAAAATACTGGCAGCCACCTGAGGTCTAAATAAAGTATGAACCAAGGTGGAAATCCAGGTTCTAGATGTAGGATCAATGAGGTTTGCTATTGTCTCAAGGGGAGTGTGCATCGGTTTCTGAAGTAGATATTGAGGACAATTTGGTACCCAATTATCATGCCAAATACTAATTTGAGTTCCATCCCCAACTCTCCACGAAGTACCAGCTTTGAGTAATGATCTGCTTTCCAAAATACTTCTCCAGGAATAAGACGGTGCATCACCTAAATTGGCATCCCAAAAGGAGCAATGGGGAAAGTACTGAGCCTTGAGCACTTGAGCTATAAGCGAGTTAGGTCTGGTGATGAGCCTCCACCCTTGCTTGGCTAACATGGCAAGATTGTAGGCATAAATGTTCTTGAATCCCAAGCCACGTTCATGCTTAGTTAAGCAAAGTTTTTCCCAGCTTCTCCAATGGATTTTTCGCTTGCCCTCCATGTCACCCCGGAAGAAGGAAGCACTGAGTTTATGGATGTCATAACACAAGCTTTTTGGGAGAAGATAAAAATTCATAGCATAGGTTGGCATTACCTGAGCAACGGCTTTAATGAGAATTTCCTTACCTGCACTACTCAGAGTTTTTGACTTCCAATGCACGAGCTTTTTGGAGACTTTTTCTTTCAAGTACTGAAACCTAGCTGTCTTGGATTTGCCTACTCGTAAAGGTAGACCAAGATACCGATCATGTTCATCAACACATGTGACATTCAACACCGCAGCTAGAACTTCCTTTAGATGAGGCTGCACATTAGTGCTGAACACAACACTGCTTTTACTAAAATTTACCTTTTGTCCAGAGGCTTGTTCATAAGTATCAAGAATTCCTTTGAAGGTCATACATTCCTCCAAAGTAGCTGCACAAAAAAGAAGGCTATCATCCGCAAAGAAGAGATGATGTAACACTGGCGCTTGTGGACCCATTTTCAGCCCTTAAATGGGACCAAACTGTACTGCCTGAGAAATTAAGGCAGATAAACCTTCAGCACATAAGATAAATAGATAGGGAGAGAGTAGATCCCCCTGTCTAATACCCCTAGTAGGGTGTATTTTTGCAGTAGCTTCCCCATTGACCAAGATTGCATAGCTAACAGAAGTCACACATCTCATTACCATGTTGATCCAGTTAGAGGCAAACCCTAATTTTGCCAGAATAGCCTGCAAGTAAGACCATTCAAGGCGATCATAAGCCTTGCTGATATCCAGTTTAAGAGAGAAAAAGCCATCTACTTGGGATCGAAGCTTGTGCATGAAATGTGCAACCTCAGTAGCCACTAAAGGATTGTCCGAAATTAACCGACCCGGAACATATTCACTTTGGAGTGGAGAAATTATTTCAGGTAGCCATCTCTTGAGTCTGTTGGCTATGACTTTGGAGCAGATTCTATAGATGACATTACAGAGGGCAATAGGTCGAAAGTGTGCAGCTTCTATGGGATTAGCTATTTTTGGAATAAGGCAGATATAGGTAAAATTCGACTCATCCCAATGCTCACCTTTTTCCAAAAAATTTCGTATAGCTAGACAAACATCAAATCCAACAATATGCCAATATTTTTGGTAAAAGAAAGGGGACATACCATCTGACCCCGGACTTTTTGAAGGATGCATTTGAAAGAGAGCCTCTTTGATTTCTTCATCAGAGTAAGGCATATTAAGATCCTCATTCATAGAGGAAGTAACTTTCATTGGTATAGCTCGAAAGATAGTGGATATAGCATCATCATTGACTGTTCCAGCCTTGAATACATGCGCATAATATTCAACCATCATCTGCTTAAGTACACCGGATTCAGTTTGCCATTCTCCCGCGGCATTTAGAAGGCCCCTGATTGTATTTTTATTTCGTCTATTGGATGCCTTTCGATGGAAGTATGTAGAGTTTCTATCCCCCTCTTGAAGCCATAAAGTCCTAGATCGCTGTCTCCAATATTTCTCTTGGAGGGCGAGCAAATGACTCTGTTTGACATGGAGAAGACATTGTTCTTCATATTGTTCTGCAGAGAAAGGTTGTTTCATGATATCGAAAAGCTTCTCTTGAACTGCCTTTAGTTCCATCTTCTGCTCCTACATATCAATCCGGTGCCACTGCATTAGTTGCTGGCCAGCAGTTTGAATTTTTGTACCAAGTTGGTCAAGAGTGTACCCAGTTAGAGGCCGTGCCCAATTTTTTTGGATAATGTCATGGCATTTGCTTTGCCAAACTAACTTTCTTCAAAACGAAATCTTCTAGGGCAACATCTTGGTGGACGACGCTATGCGTTGAATTCCACAAGAAGTGGATTATGGTCAGAATCCGAAGGAGGCAAAGTAATCACACGACTGAAAGGGTACCTATCTCTCCACTGAGATTATTGGAATCCCCGATCGAGTCTTTCCTTCGTAAACCTATTGGACCATGTGAACCTGCAGCCCACAAATCCCATATCATTCAAACCTGCATTCCTCATTGTTGTCTGAAAGAGATGCATTGCAGCAGTGGCTCGTGGTAGGCCACCAGACTTGTCATTCCTACACCAAACTTCATTAAAGTCTCCAGCCATTAACCAAGGGTTGGGACAATTTTCCCGCGCTAGGGTTGCAATAAGAGACCACGTAAGATTGTGATCTCCTCTAGCAGCAAAGCCATATATACCACTGAAGCGCCAAGAGGCCTATTCATTCTGTTCAGAGACATCTACGTCAATATGGTGGAACGAGGAGGTTCTAACATCAACCTTCAGATCCGAAGTCCAAAGCAAAGCTAAACCTTGACATTCAGGTTGCTTTACAATGCATATGTTTCCAGTAAAACCAATACGTGTAGTGATGGTGTCAATAAGTTGTTGTTGTGCTAGGGTTTCTGAGAGAAAGATGAGAGATGGCCTTTTAGCCTGGACCATATCTATCAACGCTCTTTGGGTTTCCTTGTTTGTACTACCACGACAGTTCCAAACAAGAATGTTTCCTTGCCACATGGTGGGAAGGGTTAGGTGCTCTCAATGGCTTAGCGGCGGCGCACGATGGTCTCGGCGGCGCTTAGGGTTCTCATTGAGTTTCAAAAAATTATTTCTAGTGAATGAACATCTTGAACTGTTCACTATTGCGTAGTAATACAAGACAATAAGTATCACACATATATCATCTTGACACATTTCAAGTTTATACTATTGTGTTCATTTTGGTCCTGAACAAATCTCGACTTCATGAGAGCTCTAGAGAATTTAGCCATATGAATTCTCATGGATGCGACCCCACATCACTCTCATATAGGTAACGCTAATTAAGAGTATCTTGTATTACTCCTCTTAATTATAAGATATTAGCGTCATTAAGAAAATTAATTCATCCTATTCATCTTACAAGAACACATAATTCTTTGTCATAGGAATGAGTGTAATCGTGTGTATTTCACTTTGAGTCTTCCTCAACTAGTTTGCATATTGAACCTAGACCATGGGATCTCCAATTAGCTAGGTTACGTTTCCGCCAAGTTTGACTCATTGAATTGGCTTGAGGAAGTCATCTAAGCAAATTCATGTATAGCACGTTCTACAATGGAATATGAATTTATAGTTTTGGATAAAGCTACCGAAGAAGCCGAATGGCTTAGAAATTTCGTGGAAGATATTCCATTGTGGCCTAAGCCTTTAAATTCCCTTTGTATTCATTGTGATAGTATGGTTGCAATAAATAGAGCCAAAAACAAGATATACAATGGCAAATCAAGGCATATAAGGCGACGACATCGAACAATACGACAATTGCTCTCTAATGGAATTATATCATTGGATTACATCAAATTAAAGGAAAATATAGCCGATCCTTTTACTAAAGGCCTACCAAAAGAGCAAGTTGTGTTTACGACGAGGGGAATGGGCCGACATTGTTATTATTAATAATAGGTAGTACATTAAGCTTGAAGAGCCCCTCCATAAGGTAGCCCTTTCCTACATACATCCCACCCTTGGTGAGTACAAACTTATCAGATTCAAACACTAACTTGAAGCCTTTGTTGCTAAGAAGGGAACTAGAAATCAGATTCTTTCAAATCTCAAGAACATGCAGCACATTAGTGATTGTGAGTTCTTTTTCGGAAGTGAGTTTGAGAACCACTTTTCCCTTTCCTTCAACAGTAGCAGTACTAGCATTCCCGATGTACTAGCACCAAATACTTGTTTATATGTAGCAAACATGTCCTCCTCAGCACACACATGCCTTGTTGCACCTGTGTCTACCCATCATTCATTGGTATTAGTCATTAGGTTGATCTTAGACACAATAGCAACAAACTGATCTTCTGCCATATTTTCTTGGTTAGAAGTTCCAGAATTCCCTTCCTTCTTGTGGCGACAGTCCTTGGCTCTATGACCAGGCTTCCCACACACCCAGCAGCCACCTTGAATTTTCTTCTTGAAAGTATTAGCCTTTGGGGCAGTGAATGCTTTCTTGGCAGCAGCTTTTCCCTTCTTCTTTTGATCATGAGAAAACTTAGGCATGGGGTAGCTGCCTTCAATTATGTTTGCTTTTGCTTCCATAGAAGTCACATCAGATTTCTTATTCTTTCGGTGATCCTCTTCCACACGAAGTTTGAGAATAAGATCATCAAGATTCATATCTTCAGTTGAGATAAATTTTGAAATCCTTCCAAGAAGGGGGTAATTTTTCAATGATTGAACCAACAAGAAAGTCTCGTTCAGTCCCATAACTTCATCATCTAACTCATGAACAATGATCTGGAGTTCCTCAACTTGTTTCACAATAGAGTTGATGTCGTTCATCTTGAAGTTCAGGAACCTTCCAATGACCAACTTCTTGGCACTTGCATCCTCGGATTTGTACTTCTTCTCGAGGGATTCCCACAACTCCTTAGCCTTCTTGAATGATGAATAGACATCATACAATGAATCGTCTAAGGCATTCAGAATGTATAACAGACTGGAAAGCATTTTTTTTTTTCTATTCACAAATCAGTCACAATTTGCTTAAGTTGGAATTTTTTATTGTTCATTCCCAAACTTATCTATCATATTTTAGCAATAAACCTTGCATATAAAGTGATTAACAATAACAAATCCCGCGGCATAGCGCGGACGCTTTTTCTAGTATATACTAAAGGAGTGTTTTCCTTATCAATAGTGGATTGGCGGCTTTGCCCTTGTTTCCTCTCTATTTTTACGAATTGCCCCTGCTTCCTCTCTATTAGAAGTTATCTCATAAAAAAAAATAAAAAAAAAGACTCACCGACTGCTGCTATTATCGGTTCATTCTTACCTATCTCATAGATAGAAGAGAGAAAATTGAAATCGCTAGAAAGAGAGAGTTCGGTTTGATCTTGGTCTCTGTTGTGGTTCTTCGTCTCGTAGTTAATTAAATCTGAGCTAGTTAGAGTTAGCTACACATTGCTCTTTGAAGACTCTTATTTAAATAGTATTGAATATATATAGTTGTGATGTTGATTGAAGAAGCACCTTGTCAATTGAAGCAGATAGAGGACATATATGTCATAAAAAACATTGGCTTCCATCAAATGTTGAGTGTGAAAATAAGATAGAAACGAAGAACAAAGGACAGAAAAAACTATGATCAAGCTATAAACTGGATAACAACACGTCATTTGATTAAAGAAAAAAATCCGATAGTTCAATATCGATCTACTTGGTTGCGGGGATGGAGCCAAAAACTCTTGTCAAGTGGGACCAATTTTGAAGTTTTTTCCGATTTAGCTTCCATTTGGATTTTTGACTCAATAAGTTGTTATACAGTCATGAATCACAGAAGAAATAAAACAGGTACATAAATACAACTTCAATTATATAAATTTAATGTGCATAGGGACGCTGTTTTATTGCTTGTGTGTATCTTTATATTAAGTCTGATTTTATGAGTTTTCTCTCCCCAAACCCTAGCCCCCGGGGCTCTGCAATCCAACTATGGCGGCCGAAATTGGTCTCCGTCCTAAGCCATTTTCTAATGGCCCTACAACGCCGATCTAATACTGTGACCCCTCGATCGGGCAAAGCATTTTCCCCCAAAACTGTCATCACCCGATTTGTTTCTCTCAGACATGGACTTGATGATGAGGAGGCAATTGATCGGTGGCCATATCTGTGGAGACCCGATGCTAGGTGGGTGCGAGAATTGACTTGAATTCGTCCGTGTAGGGCTCGGCTCAAGGCAGATTTATGTTGGATCGGTGATGCGAGTACCTGGAGACCTTGGGGTGGTTGGCTCCCAAATGACCGGATTTTGATGGCGGCGGAGGGCTGCACGGTTGAACAGAAAGCAATCTTGCATAGCAAACGGGCGAATATTTGTTTGCCCAATCTTTTGAGTTTCAGAATGTTTCGGTTTCGGAACTTATTTGTTTTCTGGTTGGTAGAATCGATGCTTGCTCCGGTCATTGGAGGTGGTGAAGACGAAGGAGAGCTAGCATCTCCTGGCGTTTGGGCGGCTGATGGTGGCAGAAGTACCAGACTAAGTGCGGCGGTGATCGTGATCAGTGCAGGAGAACAACTGCCATATTTGGGTTGGGTTCCCAGATCACTTTCGAGGCCCAATATGTGGCCCAAATCTTTTGGGTGGCCCAACTCATGTCAGGGACCCAGATCAGTTGGAAAACTTTGGTTGTCCAAATTATCTTGGGATACTTCTTGTATTTTGGGCCTTTTATGGACCAAACTGATGGACTCTAATTCTTTAGGGTTACGTATTTAGGATCCCGGAGGGTTAATCCGAACTACATTTTGGTTTGTCACATATGGTACTAGCGAATCTTCTAGAGTAGTACTGAAGGATGATTCAAGCTATTTTGTAATGGCGGAGCATGGAGTGTTCAATGAATGGACCTATATCTATGTATCACGTATTGTGGGTACTACCACATCTTCTTGTTCTGTCTGTATATGGCAGCGGAAGGATATGTAACGGTCATTCTGGCTTGAGGCTAGCACAAGTTTCTCTTGTTTTGATGACACTCCAGAGAGTGTTCTGGATGTGTTACAATATGATTGTAATCAACTCTATTGAGTTCTAATCTATAAAGTTATTTCCTTGATTTAAAAAAAAAAAAATTTAAATAGGAGGAAAAAAATTCATCATACCTAATTTGCAATTCACACTCATTTTTTTTCTTTTATTAGTTGAATTTCTTACAAAAAGAAAAAATTTGAGTTACTAAAAAATTAAACATGGAGCATAGATTATAAAATATAATGAGAATTTCACTTTCCTAAAAATATTTAAATATTACATAAAAAACTTAGCAAAGCAATACAAGCATTTATTTTACATTTACTATGAGGGGTGTTAGTAAGCACGTAGTTTTCTAGTAGAAGTGCCCATTTTCACTCCAAAAACGAATTTGTAAACAACTCCTACGTACATAAAACAAATTACTTACATTTTATAAAAAATTCATAACCTCTCTTTTCTACTTTGAATTGGGTGATTCAAAGCACCTCATTACAAAGAGAAATGCCATTGGATTGAAATATAGTTGGTTGTTCAACAATAACTTGAAATTTCATACATTTCATCTTTTATGTTATTAAAAAATAATCACCTCCTTTCAAAAAAAAAAAAATCACAATATCTTATTTCACTCTCATCTTCTATCTTCCGTTTGTGGTAACTACTCATTTTGCTCTGAATAACTATCCAAAAATAATTCTTTATATATATAGGACCCTTTTAGTGAGGAATTCATTTTTTTGGTCATTTTAAGGGATCATCTATTAGAATACACTACTAGAATTTTGCTCTTAGACATCATGACAATTACATCGGTGAGAAATTGACGCGATGTAAAAAATTATCATTAACATCGATTCCTCAAATTCCGATTTATATGTATATAATTGACATCATTTTTTACTGTTGACTGATGTCTATATTTTGATTTAAAAAATTTTGAAAACGCGGAAAGGCTAACTTAAACAATTTCGTACACGCGGGGAACAAAATTTTCCCACTTTACTTCACTCACTCTCTCTCACCCTTCCCCGAAACCTATCCCCCTCCTCCTCCTCCTCCTCTCTCTCTCTCTCTCTTTCTCTCTTACCCCCGTCCCAACTGAACCGGAACCACAAAACCCTAGAAAACGAATTCGAAGAGATTTCTTTGTGGCTCATCTCGGAGGTGCAGCCTGGCGTTGACTCGTCGGAGGATGGCGAAGAAGATGGTGGCTACAGTGAGCCGGCCCACTCCGGTGGTTGGAGATCGTGACGGAGGAGAGAGTGCATGTCCTCCAGATCCACTTTGTCTCGTGGAGTTCTTGTTTCCTTTCTGTTCAGAACCCAACCTCCTCCTCCATCTCCGAACGGCACCGAACCGTCCTCTTCTTCCTTCTCCGCCTCCGACCAGAACCCGTCTAAGAACGAAGAGGAGAGAGAGGTCGGGTGTGAGGGGTTAGGGCTCAAAGATGGTTGATGTTTCAGAATTCAAGGCCTCCATTTCAGAGACGAATTGGAGCAACTCCGAAAGAAGTCTGGGTAATTTGAATCTTTTTATTTTATGGATTTGGTTTTGTGTCTTTGAAGTATTTGTGAGTGGATTTCTTAAGTTTCTTGTGTGATTCCTTCTTTAATTTATTGAATGGATTGGATTATTGGCATGATAGTCATATGAAGATATAGATCCTCTAGGCTTTTTTTTGATTGAGGATGGAACAGAAAATTGAACTATCGCCAAAAATGGTATACCCAGAAAAGTTCTGCTGTTGATTTTATGAAATTCATAACTTCATAGATATATTGACTGCAGAGGAGCTTAATCCCTTTCTTGATGGCTCTGCACAATCACAGATGCACTTCCTTTGACAAATATTTTACTTTGTTCGTCAGTTACACTACTTTTGTACATATGTGAAGGTATCCATCTGCCCACGGAGCAGTATTGCTTTCGCTTGTGAAAACTGAAAAGTTGAACCCTTGATGTGCTATTTTCAAAGGTATTAATTTTAATGCACCTCACAGGCATTGTTAGTAACTATTGTTGCAAGTTTTTCATATTATTTTCCTTCATGGTAGTACCAGTTCTTCAATAATGCGATTGGTTATTTCAATGATAAAAAAAACATCAGATCTACTTCTGCTAAAGGTGTGTGTCCACCCTATTTGAAGCTCATGCTGCTCCTGCAGGTAGCTTTGATTTGGGTTTTGTGTTTTGATCTGTTTGGTTACTGGGTTTGCTTTGTTTTTCCAATTGCTTCACTTTTGTAAAGAGTTTAGTATAGTATAATGTAGATAATCAGATACCCAGTTTTGCTTTCTCTTTATTGTACTTAAATTGGTAATCTTTTCTGTAAATTGTTCTAGTTGGGTCGTACTGATCTGTTTTTACATATTGGGTGTTTTTGTTTCTTATTATTGGCTGGCTTATAGTGTTATTTGGATTGGATTGTGTTTGCTCAGGGCCATTGATAAAGCACTTCTCTTCCCTTGTCAAGTGGACGAGGGCGGCATCTGCCAAAGCACCCCAATCAAGTAAATATGAAGTGACTACTGTTTTCGGTGTATTTTGGTATTTTTGTTCTTAGATTAGTGGTTAATTTGTTAAGTGTAAGTATACTCAGTGGTGTGTGTTATATGGTTTTGTGGTATTGTAGATGGGAATGTTGTTCAGTTTGAGAGTGGGTACTTAGTCGAGACTGTTGTGGAAGGAACTGACATTGGAGTTGTTCCTTTCAAGATCCGCATTTCAGAGGATGGCGAGCTCTTTGTTGTGGATTCTGTTAATAGCAACATTGTTCGGATTACTCCTTCGTTGTCCCAATGTATGCAAAAGTATTTACTTGCAGTTGACACATTTACTTCAAAGTATTTACTTTCAAGGTATCATTTATGCTCTTCCAATTGACACATTGTTTTCCAAAGTTTGTTTACTTGCAGTTTATGCTTCTTCTACCCTTTTTCTACTTTGTCCGCACTGTCATATTATGGACTGTTGTTTTTGAGCATTGGTGAGGTTATTTCATTATCATCAATGAGAGATCTCACCAAAGTTCCCTTAATTAAAAGACAAGTCACTAGTTCTGGTTCATGATTGTACCTACATGTACGTTTGCAAAGCATAATTAGCTATAATCAGCCACGCTCATCGTACCGCCAGAGGTACCAACTACCGTCAAAAGTGTGACCCACGGATAGGTAGGCAGGCGGGCCACGGCCTGAGCACAAGAGTTCCCCGGGATCACCGCTGACGCGCCGCCACGCACTCTGCCAAGACGGCATCAGAAGCTACTGAAACTGGGAACTGAAGCACATCAGTCCCACATCGAAAACAAAGAGAAGATCAGACCTCTCCTCACCTATAAAAGGTCCTCTCTTCTCTCTTCATTATTACGCATTAACTACTCATTTATTATTGTGCTGCCTATATGTATCAACTGACTTAGGCATCGGAGAAGTGAAGACCGCCCAACGCGGTCTCCCTCTGACGCTGTGTCTTTCATTTGGCAGCCATCAAGGATCACCTAGTATACAGAGTAGCGGTCCGCCCACCGGACCCGCGTTAAACGAAGGTTTGGCTACCGCCAGACTTTGAGCATTAACATTGGCGCCGTCTGTGGGAAACCTTGAACAAGAGGTCATCCCATCACAACTACCATGACTAGCGGTAGCGGGGGAAACGCCGATGAGCAGGCAGACCAATCCGCCATCCCCCAACCATCCAATCCAGCGGTAGGTGTCAACCGCGCACTATTCAACACCCCAACTAACCCCGGCGGTGAGACGAATCCAAGCAGCAGCCGCCCACCAGGCCAGGACCTCGCCGCCATGTACGAGCTGGCACTGGCAGACCTTCACAAGGCAAACAGAGAGCGTGAAGAGGAGCGCAGAGAGAAGACCGAGGCCCAAAAGCAGGTGGCTACGCTGATGTCACGTTTTGATGACCTGAAAAGGGCGTTGGAAAGAACCGCCAACCCGGCACAGAGCGAGCATTCGCATAGCACAAGGCGTAGTCATCCCAACGCTGGTACATTGGGACCAGAACCAGTCGTGCAGATGCAGGTCCCGCTGGACCCCCCTGAACTACTGGGGATGGGACCACCGCCCATTCCCCAACTCATGTTGGAGCAGGAGGTAGAGTCGGTACCACGCGCCAACCGCTCGGAAATTAGGGCAAGAACTGAGGGCGATCCGCCTGCACCAAGGCGTAGGCAGACCCAGCGGAGTACATACGCCGGACCCGCCGGCGATGCAACAACCCAAATTCTGGAGAGAATGCAGCAGTTGGAACAAAGGTTGGTTCGGGTGGAGTCGGGCGCCACGCCGCCAACTCAAAGTCCACTTTTCACGTCCAGACCAGGGCCCTTCACCGCTGCAATTCTACAAGCTATCAGGCCTGCGTACGCAAAAACGCCAAAGATGTCGCATTACAGCGGTACAACCGACCCCTTCGTCCACATGGACACCTTCAAGAAAGTCACCAACAACAAGGGATTTGACGACCCCACTCTGTGCCACTTGTTCAGCCAAACACTGGACGGAGAGGCAATGAATTGGTTCTTCGAATGTCCGCCGGGATCCATTGACTCATTCAACGCACTATCACATACCTTCCTCTCCCGGTTCATCTTATTGTCCGTCGGACATCATAACACGAGTCAACTGTTCAGCGTCAAGCAGGGAGAGAACGAATCACTAAAGGCATTCGTCACAAGGTGGCGAGCGGCAGCATCTCAGTGCCGCGATCTAGACAAATCGATGGCATCGGCGGCCTTCAAGCAAGGACTCCTCAAGGGGCCGTTCCTCTATCACCTCAACTACAATCATCCAAACGCGGCATACGACCATATCATGAGTGAGGCGGTCATTCATGCCCAGGCGGAATTCATTACATATGGAGAAGCCCCACCGCCACCGGCAACGCCAGCAAAGGCAACACAGCCCACCTCCAGTCATGAGACCGTTAATAAAGCACCCGCCGCATCGCCAACTGACAAGAAAAGGGAATGGCCACAGGGCCACTACCAGAGCAAGCGGCAGAAGGATCAATACCACAAGGGCAACCGCCCAACCCAGGAAGATAACCGCAACAGACAAACGGAGTCTTCTCAACGGTATGCAGTGTTCACGGTCCTCACAACCTCGTACGAGGAAATATACAATCAGTGCAAGGACCAAATCCCGCCACCTCCCCCAGCAAAATACCCAAAGACGGGCAAACCTAAAAACACCGGCAGATGGTGCAAGTACCATGAAGACAGCGACCACAATACCAACAGCTGCAACGCACTGAAGACGGCAATTGAGACCTTGTACCGTGAAGGCAAGATGGAACAGTTCAAGGTGCGCCAACCGCCACCCGTGATCGCCAACGTAGAGACGTTGGGCCGCATTAACACAATCGACGGCGGTGCTCCAATCACGGGCATGTCTCACAGAGCCAGGAAGCGTTATGCACGCATAAATCACCCAAAGGAGGTGTGCCATATCCGTTACGAGAGATCCGCCAAAGTCCCAAAGGTGGGTTGGGAACCTATTACATTCTCAGAGGAGGAGGAGCGCGGAGTGCACCTACCCCATGATGACCCCTTCTTGGTCGACGCCATTCTTGGCAGGTTCTCAGTGGGGAGAATATTAGTAGATAGCGGGTCCGCTGTCAACGTCATCTTTAACGATTGCTACAGCCACCTCAAGCGGAATAACAAGTTGCTCCAGGACCATGAGCCACTGCTCAGCTTCTCTGGTGACGTCACACAACCGCTCGGTTCTGACTACATGCGGTTGACTATTGGCGCTAGTCCATGTATGGCGGAGGTGCATACAGAATTCATAATCGTTGATTGTCTCAGCTCATATAATGCCATCCTCGGAAGACCGGCGCTCAACAAGCTGAAGTGCATTATCGCCGGATACATGCTTCTCATGAAGTTCCCCACACCTAACGGCACGGGCAGTGTGAGGGGAAGCCAGCAGTTGGCACGCGAGTGTTATTCAACAACTATAGCACGGTCAACACACCGCCATGATGTCCTGACAGTGGGAAACCAGGCACCGCCACCAAATATCTTCGAGGACCCTAGGGATGAGGAGGAGAAGTATGTAAGGAAGGAGCCGGTCAACCCGGACACATCCTTGAAAGTTGTCTGCATCTCAGACGAGCACCCTGAGCGGACAGTCCGCATAGGCGCCCAACTAGACCCAGAAGTAGAGGCAGAACTCGTTCAATTCCTACGTCATAACGCCTCCGTCTTTGCATGGTCCTACGCGGACATGCCAGGTATCTCCCCTGAGATTATCACTCATAAACTGACCATCAAACCCTCCTTTTATCCCATCAAGCAGAAGCGGAGGGCCTTCGATGAGGAAAAATACCGGGCAATCGGAGAAGAGGTCGCCAAACTCCAGGACATTGGATTCATCCGCCAAGTCATCTATCCCCAGTGGATCTCAAATTTGGTAATGGTCAAAAAACCCAGCGGCAAGTGGCGGATGTGTGTTGACTTCAAAAATCTCAACAAGGCATGCCCAAAGGATAGTTTCCCGCTACCCCGTATCGATTAGTTGGTCGATTCAACCGCCGGACATGAGCTCCTCAGCATGATGGACGCTTTCTCCGGGTACAATCAGATCAAAATGCACCCCAGCGACCAGGAATGCACCACCTTCACCACCGACAAAGGCCTCTACTGCTACAATGTCATGCCTTTCGGTCTGAAGAACGCCGGTGCCACTTACCAGCGGTTGATGAACGCCATGTTCGCTGAGCATCTGGGAAAAATCATCGAAGTCTACGTGGACGACATGCTAGTTAAGAGCATAAAGGCCGGCGGACATGTGGCAAACCTCAGGATCATAGTAACTATTCTTTTGGCCTATGGTATGCGCCTCAACCCGGAAAAATGTTTCTTTGCGGTCACCGCTAGCAAATTCCTGGGATACATTGTCAGCGAGCGGGGCATCGAGGCTAACCCAGACAAGGTCCAGGCAATCCTTGACCTGGCGGACCCTGAGTACAAGGTACACGTCCAGTGCCTCCAGGGCAAGCTAACCGCCCTTTCTCGATTCATCTCTCGACTCACTGATAAGTGTGCCCCATTCTTCAAACTCCTCAAAACAACGCACAAGAAGGTCATCAACTGGAATCCAGAATGTCAGGCGGCGTTCCAGGGCCTGAAGGAATACCTGGCGGCAGTCCCTCTCCTTTCTGTCCCTGTGCAAGGAGAAACTCTATTCATATACCTAGCGGTATCCGCATCGGCGGTAAGTTGCGCAATTGTCCGAAGGGAAGGCCAAGATGAGCTCCCAGTTTTCTACCCCGCAGAGGCATGAGCGGAGCAGAAACAAGGTATACTCCCTTGGAGCAACTGGCCCTTGCACTTATCGTTGCCGCCAGGCGCCTCCGCCAATACTTCCAAGCCCACACGATCCATGTGTTAACCAATCAACCGCTGAGGCAAGTATTGCAGAACCTTGAACACTCGGGGCGCCTCAGCAAGTGGGCCATCGAGCTCAGCGAGTTCGACATAGAATACAAACCAAGAACCGCCATGAAGGGCCAGGCAGTGGCGGACTTCATCGCTGAACTCACCGAACGTCAACCTGAACCCGGTACAGAGATGGTGCCCGGAGCGGAAGTGGTAACCGTTGGGGAGGCGAGTCCCCTCCAGTCAGAATGGAACCTACATGTGGACGGGTCCGCCAGCGCCAAGGCCAGCGGCGCCGGAGTCATTCTAACAGGACCCGGGGGACTGAAAGCGGAGTACGCGTTGAAATTCAACTTCAAAGCTTCAAACAATGTGGCGGAGTACGAGGCACTTATCGTCGGTCTGCTCCTCGCCATTGACTCAGGGGCTGACAGCGTCAACATATTCAGCGACTCTCAATTAGTCGTTAACCAGGTCGACGACAGCTTCCAAGCCAAGGACCAGCAGTTAGCGGCATACTTGGGCTACGTCAAGACATTGCTAAAAAAGTTCAACTTTCACACCATCACACAAATCCCCAGGGAAAAGAACTCCAAGGCTGATTCACTGGCGAGACTGGCAACCGCCCAGCCGCATCAAAGTCCAGCGGACACAAAGGTGGAATGCCTTGACAAGCCAAGCATCACAAAGACCCTAGCAGAGATCTTCAACATTGAAATCAACCCCAGCTGGATGGACGAGATCACTGCATACAAGCGCAGCGGCACATTACCAGAGGATAAGGTCAAGGCACGCCAAATTCAGCGGAGAGCAACCCGCTACAATATCCAGAATGGCAAGCTTTACCGCCAGGGGTTCACTCACCCCAACCTCCGCTGTTTAACCCCGGAGGAAGGAAAGGTCGTGTTGGCAGGAATCCACGGCGGGGAGTGCGGAAACCACTCGGGCGCCAGATCCCTGGCCAATCGCACAATGCGACAGGGCTACTTTTGGCCTACGCTTGGTGAGGACGCCCGGCAGGTATCAAGATCTTGCCACAAATGCCAGCAGTTCGCCGATCTCCCACATGCGCCGGCGGAACCACTTTCAATCATCATCGGTCCATGGGTTCACTCTACATGGGGCCTCGATTTGATGGGCAAATTCCCAACCGCCAAAGGACAGTCAAGTACATCATTGTTGCTATCGACTACAACAGCAAGTGGATAGAGGCAGAGCCACTGACGGCCATCACTACCGCCAAAGTCATTCACTTCCTCTGGAAAAACATTTACTGCCGCTATGGTGTCCCACATACAATCATTACAGACAACGGCACACAGTTCAACAACGAGGAGCTCATTTCATTCACCGCCAATCTGGGCACCAAGATGAGCTTCGCATCTGTCGCCCACCCCCAAACCAACAGCCAGGTCGAAGCGGCAAACAAGATAATCAAGAAGCTGCTAAAAAAGAAACTCGACACTGCCAAGGGCTTGTGGGCGGAAAAGCTTCCAGAAGTGCTATGGGCCATCAGGACAACTCCATCCTCCGCCACTGGTGAAACCCCTTTTTGTATGACGTTCGGAACTGAGGCCGTTCTGCCTGTCGAGGTAACTCAACCCACCGCTCGCGTCGAGTGCTACCACCCAGAGACCAACGGCGATGGCATCAACCTGGACTTGGACCTCCTAGAGGAAAAACGACACAAGGCCCATTTGCAAAACCTGCAAAACAAGCAACGAGTATCGCGTTTCTACAATGCCAGAGTCAAGGCCCGGAACCTCCAACTGGGGGACTGGGTAATGAAGGAAGTCATTCCAGCACCAACAAAACTCCGCCCAACTTGGGAAGGTCCATACAAAATAGTAGAAGTCGTTAGCCCAGGCACCTTCTACTTAATGGACAAGGATGGTGTCACTACGACCCACCCTTGGAATACCGAACACCTTCGGTATTACTACAAATAGTCATGTCGCTACCCAGGAGCATCTTGACTTAGCTAAATTTTTGTTCAATATTTAGCTAAGGGAAGCTACCCAACGGGTACATCCCCACTTTTGTTAACACTGACCAGTAAGTTATCAATGAAACGAGGAATTATTCAAACCATTGTTACCAAGTCTAGCACTGAGGGCAGCTGGCAACGCCAGCAATCGTCCGCGGACCACGTCCGCTACGTTGTGCACTTGGACCAATCTTAATTCCTTTAATATTTCATTGATTGCAAAAGAAAATCCTAAGTCAAAACTCTAGCGGTATAGACATGTCATCACACAACGTCAAAAATTCCATACTTCATATATTCAAGGCTGGGACTCCCCACCCAAAAATATTCCTTACATTCAAAAAAAAAAAAAAACAAAAAAAAAAAAGAGTACATATATCTTCAGCCTCAGCGACTACACAATCATAGCAAGGCAAGTCCGGCATCTCAGGGGTTGGGCCCGGCGTCACCTACTTCGGCCTGCGGCGGCTGTACGCAGCTTGCTTGGTCAGTCCCTCGAGCGGTGGGACTTGGCGTCTCTATGGTCCCATCCGCCGGAGTTTGATACCCACTGCCTGAGCTGCCGCCTCCTGCTGGGGGACTGGGTACTGGCGGGAGTTTCTTTGTCGACGCTACATTTTTTGCTTGCGGTGCCTTGGGCAGGGACGCCTTCGCCCAGTCAATGGCACCCTTCGCTTGCAGCATCTCGACGTTCGCTAGGGCGCCGGCCTTCGCCGATTCATTCATCGCGTTTTTATATTCCGCCGACTGCTTGAATTTCTCCACAGCGGCGGCGGCGGCTCGGCTTCCATCGTCCCTCAGCCGGGTCACCTCACCCTCCAGTCTCTTCACCTCCCCTTGCCTGGCGGCAGACTCCCGCTGCAGGATATCAATTTTCTTATCCTTGGCGGTCACACGCTCTTGCAGCAAGGCCATGTCTTGCTCCAGCTTGGAGACATGATCATTTCGTTCTATGTCCCGCTGGATGGCCACGTCTAGCTTGCCTCGAGCGTCCGCAGCATCACTGTCCGCCTTCATCAAGCGTCGCTCCACATCCGCCAGCCTATCCTTGGCATCCACCAGCTCACTCTCAAGCCTCTTAACCTCCTCCCAGAGCTGTCCCTCAATTCGGGGTTGCTTGGAGGCCGCCAAGAACATTTCGTTCAGCCCAACCGCCAGGTGCCCAAAGGCTGAGCTAAAGGGCGACTGCTCGATCGCCGTTGGCCACGTCATCCCTGCCAGCCCGCCGAACCCCAACCGCTCGCACAGATGATAGAGAAACTCCCGCTCACTGTCGGTCATGAACTCGGTGAAGGCGGCGAAAGAGTCCAGATCGCTCACGGGCATCTCTCTCTCGGCCGTCACAGGGGCCTTCGACGGGTCTTGTCGGCCCTTCTTCTGCCTGTGGACCTCGAGGGTCTCGTCATCATCCTCCTCCCCGGCCGAGTCACACTGACGCCGCTTCCGCAGGATCCCCCGTGCATCTCCAGTGGGCGCAGCCCTGGACCCCTTCTGCGATTGTCTCCCCACCGCAGTAGCGGCAGCCCCCGCCGGCGCCACAACTCTTTCTTTCTGTGGCCCACGTCGAGTGGCAACCACTCTTTCCTTCGGCGGCACGGTAGAGGACCCCTTTTTTCCCCCGCCCGCAGTCCCATCCGCCTGCACGCTGGGCAGACCGTCGGCCCCTAGGTGGGAGTAGTGCGGCATGGGCAGCACCACCGGAACCTCGGATGCACTCATCTCCAGAGTCTCCGGGTTCACAACTGTCCTTTGGGCCACCTCCCCTGACGCGTACATCGCCTCCAAGAAGTTGTCTATCTCCGCACGATCCATGGCTTTGTCAAAGGCGTCGCGGCTCGCTTTGTTGCCTGGCGGAGTTTCTGAGAACATGCAAACACCCGTCAGCATTAACCAAGTTATCGAGGGATACAATGTGGCGGAGATCTCTTACCAATAGCGCGCGTTAGTTGTAGATCAACCAACAACTCCCAGCCGGTGAGAAGACGGAAGTCCAGCAAATTGCGGTTCTTCCAACAACCTTTGATACGCGCAACACGGCACTCTTCCTCACGCGTCAGGTTATAGCGCAGTCCCGCTGCAAAACAAGAGACAAGGCGTCAGTCAAACGATTGCAATATATATACAATAAACCGCCAACTATGTTCAGCGGAGATCGACGGACAACCTCGGATTGGCTGAAACTCCGACTTAATCCTAAACGTCGGCTCCCCCTGGTTGGACTCCGCTTGATACTCCCACCCCGTCGTTGCCACGCAAAACGTCCCCCGCCAGTAGGACATCGAATCCCTCAAATTCTCTATCAGCTTGGGCGCTCCCTGCCGGCGGCTCAAATTTACTTGCCCTCTGCAACCTTGGCGATTCACGTACACCAGTTCGTAGAAGTGCAAAACCTCCGCCACAGTCGGCCCCTCGCACCCAGATAGCCGCCACAAGGAGTTCATCGCCAGCATCAACCGCCACATGTTGGGACAGATCTGCCCAAAGGCGACGCCGAACTCGCACACCAAGATCTGAAGGTTGGGTACAAGCGGCAATGTCACTCCTTGGCGGAATATTGCCTCGTGAACAGCGGCGAACCCCGCTGGAAGAATTGAGGCCTTCTCGTCCGCCGTCGGTTGACGAAGTTTCACCACTCCCGGCAGCCGGTATATCCGCTTCATCCGGTTGACAGCGGCGGCAGTCATCCGCCCTCCCGCCTCGTCAACAGGGGTCCCATCCTGGAGAACCCACGCCGACTCTGTTTCCTCCCCCATCACGTTTCCCCCGTCAGCGGAACCACTGGCGGCGCTGTTACTTGCTAACCGCTCCTCATTCCTATCCCGCGCAGCAGCATCCTCACCCGCCCTAGAACTCTCCGGACGCGACGTACGGCCCATGACTACTTCCCAGGATATGGTTTGTAGCGGCTCGATGTCTAGCGGCTCTGGCAGTGAGGTTCCTGCACGGGCAGACGGACGCAACGAGTCAATAAAAACCCTATCCGCCGCACTGATTGACACGTCAGACCCGGAGTCCTCAATGCTTGAGATCTCTATGACGTTGGCCATCCCAAAACCCTAAAACCCAAATCAGTTAGCCCACAGAAGGATCTAACCTATCCCTATATCAGGTATAGCAAAGAACATCACGAACAGCTACCCAGAAAATACCAAAACATGAACAAACCCCCCCTCAACCCAGATTCAACCATCTAGCACAACCCTAACTGACAACTCTCTATCAAACACCATAACCTACCCCCAAATCTCATCTTACACCCCCGACGAACATCAAGAAACCCAGTTCACACACTAATCCCAGAAACAACCACCAAACCCATAAATCGACAAAAAACACGAAACCACAAAGAAGGATAACCAGAACACTAACCTCAGTCGTGAACTCTCTGGCGTACTGATGCTCGCTATGCCCCGACGACGGCCGTTTTCGTCTCTCCGACCACGAGAACTCCACCAACGCGCGGCACTCTCTCTCTGCAATCTGGGATGGGCAAGAGCTTGAAGACGACTAAGGTTCGAATGGATTTTGTGATGTCCCTTCTCGATGCGTTCCCCCCCTTTTATGTCAACATCAGACGCTTTTGGGCCGTCCGCTAGAAAACGACATCACACCCCAGCCGTACACGTGTCCCCTGCTCGCATTAACCCTCCGGGTTAACCGAGGCGTCGCCTCGGTTACGAAATCCATCATTACTCGCATTAATGACGAGAAGACGGCCGAACTGAGGAGACGCGTCTCCGCACGCTAACCCTCTAGTTATTTGCCACGTGTCAACCGCCGTCAGACGAGGCGTCTCACGGAAGCAATCACAAGTACGCCCTTCTCCAAGTGACGGTCTCCGCTAAGCGAAACCCCGCCAGCGGAACTTTTCACTCGCTGTTATTCACGAAGTCTCCCAGTAGTGGAACTTCTCCCTTGTCATCATACAAACGGGGCGCCTTCCGCTACACAACTCTAGCGGAAACCTCTTTTATCTGGCAAGTCGCGTACTTTTATTCAGCACGGTACCGCTCAATAAAGTAACGCCAAGCACGTCCACTGGACGATGTTTACTGCTATAAACCAGCGGGGGGACACCCGCCAGCGGCGGATCCCGAGGCCACGCCTCATTCTGACAAATGCCCGCCACGCGGCGTTACAATCAGATCGTCCCTACGGGACACGGGGACTAGTCAACAGTCTACGACGGCCCTGATCAGGTACGTTGACCCCCGTCACTCGGGTACTAAAGATTGGGTTCGCTACCCAACACCCTCTGCTCCGTGCAGCTCCCCCTCACCAAACAAATTTTGCGACCATCCGGAGGTCCATCTTAGCCGGGGAGTGGGGGACTCCCTGGGGGGCCTAGCAGGGGCCCACCCGAAAGGGTATAAAGCGTTTGCTCAGTAATATCCGTGGCTGAGAACGCACTGACGCTAATTATGCTTTTGCAAAAGTCTAGCGGAAGAAAACGCTTCAAACCGCCGATCAACTCCCCAACCAAGATTGCCCTCCTTGACTGGGGACTTGGGGGACTTGTACCTACATGTACGTTTGCAAAGCATAATTAGCTATAATTAGCCACGCTCATCGTACCGCCAGAGGTACCAACTACCGTCAAAAGAGTGACCCACAGATAGGTAGCCAGGCGGGCCACGGCCTGAGCACAAGAGTTCCCCGGGATCACCGCTGACGCGCCGCCACGCACTCTGCCAAGACGGCATCAGAAGCTACTGAAACTGGGAACTGAAGCACATCAGTCCCACATCGAAAACAAAGAGAAGATCAGACCTCTCCTCACCTATAAAAGGTCCTCTCTTCTCTCTTCATTATTACGCATTAACTACTCATTTATTATTGTGCTGCCTATATGTATCCACTGACTTAGGCATCAGAGAAGTGAAGACCGCCCAACGCGGTCTCCCTCTGACGCTGTGTCTTTCATTTGGCAGCCATCAAGGATCACCTAGTATACAGAGTAGCGGTCCGCCCACCGGACCCGCGTTAAACGAAGGTTTGGCTACCGCCAGACTTTGAGCATTAACAATGATCGATCTTGAAGCAAAGAAAGGATTGAGGAATAACGCAAGGACATGCAAAAGTTTATTTGTTTTCCTCGAGAGTGTTCATGCGCACACTCTTCTCTTTCTCAATGCATTTATTTCATTGTTCCTTTGATATCATCAGTAAGAGATCTCACCAAAGTCCCCCTATTGGTAAAACAAATTTCTAGTTCTGGTTCTTATCAGATAAAACTCTCAATTTACTAATACTTCACCAATCATTAGTAACCATCATCATAATTATTATTTATGCTATTCATGACTAACAGATAGATTTTGTCTTCAGGAAAGATATAATTCCATGGTTTCCATGGATGGTAATGCAGAACTTCAAATATTATCATTCAAAGCCACTAAGATTAGGCTTTTACGTAGCCTATGTATTCACATTCAAACAATGCAGGTGTGGACTTTGGCCTATGTCACCCCTGTGTACTTTATATTTTAGCTATAGATTAATGATACTGTTAAGTCATTGCCCTCTACTTTAACTACTTTTTGTGATTTGAAGTTGCAATTTAAGTGGATATCTGTGAAACTAGTTCTCAACTCATTGGCATATGTTTTTGCTAGGTTCATTCGCAGCTACACCAAGGACTGGAAATTCAAGTTACAAGTATTTTTATCTTATAACAAACTGCTATTTTTTTTTCTTTTTCTTTTTACTGTATCTACAAACCGTTTTTGTCTTCATATGGTTTATTTAGGAGACTTCAATCTTGTTCTTTTCTTTTGCTATTGTATATGGAGAAGTTTAGGCCATATGTCCCCTTCTCCCTACTCTTTGTACTGTTTTTATCAATAATATTAATGAGAATTTTCTTTTGCTTACCACTGATATTCTCATTGTGATACTTTTCTAGTGAAGAAACTGATTTAGTAATCACTTACAAAATAGAAATTGAAGCAAAAAGAATGAAGACACAACAATTTGAAATAACAAACTTATGTTATAAATGACTTAGGACATCAGTTCTATCTATAGAACATATGTCTAATACTGATATATAAATCAATTTCTTATGTAAAACGATGTCATAGTAGGATACGAAATCAGTTTTTTATAAATCAAACGATGTCTAAAGTCATTTTATACATCAAGACCTTACAAGAAACTGATGTCCAGAATCATTTTTAACATCGGCTAAAAACCGATGTCTAGGATTTCCTGATCTTTAACATCACCCACTAAGACATCGGACTTTTTTTTTTTTAACATCGGTTTCTGGCCGATGTTAAAGGCAAAAATTCTAGTAGTGATAATTTTTTGTTTAAATATCGGTATCTCGCCCGTTCAATTTTTAGGTGTCTATGAGTGGATCGTTTCTGCAAATTTTCATCAAATCAATGAATGAACCAAATCAATCCCAACATGAACTGTTCATGTTCATAATGGTAAATCGCAAAAATTTCCGTACGGTACATGGTACGGCTGACCAATCAATGCACATGTAGGGGTGTTTTGGATATTTCACTTTAATAAAATAGGGGTAGTTTCATAATACAATCAAATTTTATGAGTTTTAATTGGGTAACCGTATCAGCCATGTTGCACGGCTGCCATATTTAACATTTTGTCAAATCAAAATTATGAATGTCCTAACGATCATCAATTTGCTTGAAAATTTGCATAAGTGATCTACTTATAGAGACCTAACAATTGAATGGTCGAGATGCCGATACCTGATAGAAAAGTAGGTCACACGAGAAATCTCGTAAATTGGCCCAAAAAAGAAATCCCTTAGTAGAAGGTTCCTGTGTGTGTGTGTGTGTATTAAATTCTACACTCACTAATCCATCTAATCTTTTGTAACAAAGTCATGTACTTTGGTTCTTCAATGGTAACTTGAACTTTACCATGAGCCAAAATAGTGCAAATTTCACTCCCCATCCCCATAAATAATCTCTCTATACCTATACCTTAGCTAGCAGCCGTTGTCTGGAGCTCTAGGCACTTTGATACATTATGTTGACAACACCAACGAGATTTTTGTTCTCTATTCACCTTTCTCTTTTCTCTCTTCCCTTTTCTTTTTCCTCATCTATTTAATTTTAGTGGAGGATCGAAGATTTTTCTTTGTTTTGATTGTTATGCTCCTTGGATCTTGACCATACTTTCTCTTTGGTGTTTTAATTCTCACAAGTTTTGGATCATAAATGGGGCCAATCTCATGCTTGACGGTTGTGATCTACGGAGGTGTCCATGGATGGATCTAATTCGTAGCGGTGACATTCATAATGTTGGCGCTTGTGGAGTTTCTAACTCCACAAATCAGCTTGGAGGTTCTTCAGGGTAGATGATTGATCTTGGGAGTTCAATTAGGTCTGATCATGATGGATCGACTGTATTATGTGTTGCACGTGATGGGTCTAACATTAGTGGTGGGTATTGGTGTATGATGGCGGTGACTATTCTTTCTTTGTTAGTATCAAGCCCCATTAAAAAAAAATTTCTTTAATTTTAGGTGAACTGCTTGTTTAGCATGGAGTCCCTTCTTTCTTCTAAAGAGATGGCCCACTAAGCTTCCATAATGCTATGGTTATGGGTCTGGCGAGGCTCGATGCAGCAGCAACCGTCGAAGTTCTAATTGGTGGAATTGCGTTGGCGGACGACAGTGATCCAGAAAGATAGAGGGGCCTCTAGAGATGGGTATTGTCGAACGGTGCATTGCGTCACGGCTGGAACCAAGGATTGGGTACCTAGATTCTGGGTATCCAAAACTGGGCTTGGGCCCTATTGGATGGACTAGGGCAACAACAACAACTAGATTTTGGTGTTGAGCCATTTCTGGGTTGATTTTTGTTACTTCAATGTGGGCTGCTTTTGGGCCCATAAGTTTCTAGTTAGTATTTGGGATTCTGGAGATTTAAGTATATTGTATTTACCCTATTTACTATGTCTTAGTGTTATCATGCATATTCTATAGGCTTGCTGTGATAAGTGACCAATGGATGTCTAATGAGTGGACCTATCCCTATGTACCACTATGGTACCGTCACAACCTCTTATATGTCTAGTTAATGGCAGCGGAGAGGTATATAATGGTCATTCTGGCTTGAGTATCAATGATAAATCGCTTTAGATTTGATTCAAAAAAATATATATAATATGATCTAACAGTTTGAGAGGAATGGAAAAAATAAGACAATCACAATTTGGTGTAATATAGTGGAAGGTAAAAATAGAGAAATATAATTTATTTCTTATGCAGATGATATAATTTCTACAACACATTTTGCTCAGCTCGGAAAAATGGAAAAGCATCTTTCTAGTTTCACTGCAAGCAATGTTTGTTTCACCGAAAGAAATGGCCCAATATCATTTGGTCTAAACGCATTCGTCTCGATCCCATTTGTAAGTGGGAAATTCTGAGTTCCACTCATGAGTTTATTTTGCATTAACAGTTTTATATAATAATAAAAGAAAGATTTTACCGAAATAATTTGTACGACTTATCCCAAACATCTTTACTTTACTAGTTTATTAGCCCACACACTGCAAATATTTCGGAAAATGATCAGACTCCAAGTTCAGCTTGCCAAATATTTTCATTGTGGCCATCTCCTCCCTTTGATTCAAACTTGATATACTTGTACCACTTGGCACAAACTATATAGACCATGAGATCAGCAGTAGTCAAAGCTGCTAAGAGAAAGTAAAACCTATCCAGATGACCTTTGTTAAGGTTTCCAGGGATCCATCCACTCATATCATCCCTACTAGAAAACTTCATCACTATCGTAACCAGCAAACTACTCACATAGTTTCCAAGTGATATTGAAGTCATGCAAAGTGCACTACCAAAGCTCTTTAACCCATCAGGTGCTTGACTGTTGAAGAATTCTAGCTGACCCACGTACATGAACACTTCGGAAGCTCCGACAAGCACGTATTGAGGAACTTGCCAAAATATACTCAATGAACTTGGACTCTCACAATCGGTAGCGGCGCAATTTGTTCTTGCATATTTTAACCTAAAACATTCCACAACTCCTGCTGAGATCATAGCCATGATGGCAATGACAAGACCAATCCCCATTCTTTGAAGCTCGGTGAGTCCTTTTTTCCGTACCCTGGCAACCAGTGGGTCGAGAACTCGCCGGTAAATGAAGATAAAAGTTGCCACGCTAAGGATGTCGAAACTTGACATGCTCGCTGGGGGAATGTGGAACTTGGAGATGGTGGTTTTCATTACAGCACCTTGTTCTACAAAGAGGGAGGCCATTTGTGTGAAAACAACTGAGTATAATATTGTACATAGCCAAATTGGAAGTAATCTCAGTACACATTTAACTTCTTCTACTTGTGTCACTGTGCAAAGCCGCCATGGATTTGGAGAACATCTGTCTATTTGTTTCAACTCCTCTGATGTGACGATTGCTGCTCTATCCAAGAACCTGTTGAATAACATGAATCTTGTTTAGAGGGGTGTGTGTGTTTGGTGGGGTGGTAAGGCTTTGGTCTCATATATAAGAGGTCAAGAGTTCGAGCCCCATCAAGGGTGGGAATGGGGTGGGGTTTTTTTTTTTAAAAAAAAAAAAAAAAAAAAAAAAATGAATCTTGTTTAGAAATAGATCGAGAATTATCAACATTTTTTTTTTTTAAGTCTAAAAAGTTAGGGGGGTCCAAAAAAAAAAATTATACCATAATATGTTTATATATGTATCAAATGAAAGCCCAAAAGTGTGTATATATTAAACGATGATGATTGGGCTTTCATTTAATATATACTAGCATCGTCATACACACTTTGTGTGTGTCATTTAATCTGTTGTTTTATAAAAAATAAAAAAATTATAAAAAAATTAAAATTAAAATACAAACAAAAAATTTAATAAAAATGTTGGTTTTTTTTGTCCACTTTTCATGGTTGATGACAGTTCTTCCTATATTACCCATGTTTAATAAAAATGTTTTCTGCTACATTTTGATAAATCATGGGCATAAGAGGTTATTCAAAAATTTAACCATTCTCCTTAGGAATTGCCTTAATATATAAAATACAAAAAAAAAACAATTTTTTAATAAAAAAAGTAGTTTCTTTTGTCCACTTCTTGTGGTTAAAGATGATTCTTCCTATTTAACCCATTTTTTATAAGAATATTTTTCTGCTGCATTTGGATAAGTCATGGGCATAAGAGGTAGTTAAAAAATTTAGCCATTCTCCTTAGAATTTGGCTTAATATATAAGAAGATATATATATATATATATACTATTATTAAGAAAATAGGTTTTGTTAGCCAAAACAGAAAAAATGTACCAAAATGACCCTGAAATATTAAAAAACTATACAACTCATAAAACAGATAGGGGTGATATAGTCAAATTACAAAATAAAAAGAAAATATAAAAAAAAGGTGAAAATGAGAAACAGATAATCAAACTATGATGAAAGTCATTCCATGAAAAACTACCCACTCCTGTAAATAACTTCACACTTCCTATTAAAAAAAAATTCAATTTTCACACACAGTGTGTGGGGCCATCTAGTATTTATTAAATAAATATATACATTATATGCAACAATGCAATTACCCCAAGGTCAAAGAAAAGTAAATTTCTCATTTTTGTAGACCATTCCATCTTTAACTTTTTGGTGTAGAACATCTTTTGAGTATCTTCAACATCGTAAGCTTTAATTTAAGTCAAAGTAAATAAAAAAAATGAATTATAGCTATAGACTTGACAATTTTGCTGCAGCAATACTAGTTATTTCAAATGTTTTATCATACCATAAATTACCGTTTCAATAAAGGAAAAAAAAAGTTATAGAAATATTACTATTCAAAATTCCTAGCTAAACATAGTTACCATTTTACTAAAAGTTAAATTTAATTTTGCTTTAGCTACTTTGTTGGAGATGCTTTTAAATTATTTTTTATAGTTTTAATTTGGAATATCTTTAGCTTAATTTTTTAAATTTTGGTTTGGAACATCTCCGTCGTTATTATATGAATTTAAATATTTTGAATATTATATTTTGTTTGCTATTTTATTTTTTTATTTTGAGTTTATAGATTTATTTCAGAAAAATTTTTATGAAAAAAATATAATGCATACTATGATTAGAGGGCCCAACTTTTAAGGTTTTTCGAAAATCTCAAGTTCGGCCCTGAAGATCCGACGACTATAATGATTACTAAGTTTAAATTTCAATAGAGCTTGAAAAATGTGAACGCACTTGATTCCTTGGGTGTGAAGTATTTTCCTACTCTGATTTTCAGAGCATTGTTTCCCATGTTCCTCATACAAATGATCATCTCCATCTGACGTGATCTTGACCTTCCATTTTCTTGTTGCAGCAACCAGCACGTGACATAACCTAGAAAGAGGATTGCCCTGAGGCTCAAAATGCCTATACCTTGGAGTTCCGCAAAGAAACAAAATCAATGCCATGCCAGCAGAGCCTGTAGATGCCCAAAACCCTACAGTCCATATTCCTTTATCCTCAAAATACCCTAATATTGTGTTAGAAAAGAGGGAGCCAAGATTCAAAGCCAAGTAGAAATAGCTGAAGAAGGCAATTTTCGAGTGACTTTCTTTGGGGTCGTCCTCATCAAACTGGTCCGCTCCAAATGTAGCTATGGTAGGTTGGTAGCCTCCATTCCCTAGTGCAATGAGATATATGGAGATGTAAAACAATGTGAATTCAAAATTCGAATGGTCTCTACATGGAGATTGCTCATCACCGCAACCTTTAGGATTGAGCAGGAATAGGTAGGTTGTTACTGACAATAATGTCAAGCCCTGTAAAAGAAATTAATTACATGAATATATACTAGCAAGTAGCAAGAAATTTTGTATAAATAACGCTAACTAGATAATTCTGTGTGCACAACTACGGCCAAAAGAAAAGGAAAAAAACCTAATTTTTACCAACAGAGGAACCATATATCTGCTTAATGATATCATCTATCTATGCTCATATCATCTATGGAAAAAAATTTATCGTAGACGAATTTATGATTAGGATTTTGATTGGTAATGAGAAACTTACAATGACAAAAATAACTTGAAAGATGGCACAAGTTTTGTATCTCCCCCAGTAAGCATCACTAAGAAAAGCCCCAAGAAGAGAGAACATGTAGACTGTTCCGGTCCATTTGCTGACATTGTTTGCAGCCTCAGCGTTGTCTTGTCCCAGTACCCTTGTCAAGAACAATACCAAGTTCACTCCTACTCCAAAGAATGCCAATGTTGCCAATCCTTGATTCGCTAATATTAGAGAAAAAAATATACTGTATATAAGTTTAACCAATAATGAAACATCAATTTGACCAAAGAAAGAAAACTATATGAAACATATACGATACGATATACCATAATGAATTATGGTTTAGAATATTATCATAGTGTTTAGGAACAAATAATTGATCTGTGAATATGTGATTAGCCTTGTTTATTTTGTGAAAAATGTGAGATCTATCCATCTAAAATAAAAAATAAAATAAAATAAAAATTAAGAAGTATGTACGCTGATGATGGAGAAAAGAATCCAAACTACTATTCCAACTTTTGACAATAGAGACTCATTGAGACCCAAATTTGCAGGTTTAATTAGTACAGACGTGGTTTTTGGTATAATCACATAAAGCAGGAAAATTCTACAATGTGTTTACGTTGACATGCATACAATTACCTTAAAAGTGGTAAAATGAGTCCTCAAAATAGTAATATTAGTCCTCAAAGTGATAACATGAGTCCTTAAAGTGATAAATTTTCTTAGTTACCACATGAGTCCTCAAAATAGTAATATTAGTCCTCAAAGTGATAACATGAGTCCTTAGAGTGGTAAATTTTCTTAGCTTACCATATGAGTCCTCAAAATAGTACTATTAGTCCTCAAAGTAGTAACATGAGTCCTTAAAGTTGTAAAAATAGTTGATGTATCAGAAATGTTAACATACCATAGCTTTACCCCATAAAGCATGTCGAGATTAAATAGATAAATTCATGTTGTAGTTAGTTTATCTATATACATGGAGCTTAATTAGCTAATTAGCTAGGGTTAATTATGTACCTAATATGAGAAATGCAGCAACCCAAGAACCAGTTCTCCCTCGGATTGCAGGGCGGCCATTCCAATCAACGGCTCCATCCATTGTACAAGTTTCTGTCATCGTTTGGTTTTTTTCTTCTTCATAGCCCTGAAATAATTAATATAATTGATTAAGTTTTTATTTATAAGAAGTAGTGCATCTAGCAATTAATGACTAGATGCATTGCCCTACTACAGGTAAATGGCAGTTTTAATAAACACATTCATGACAAACCCTAGTGTGGAAATGAGTAAAAATGGGGACAGTAAAGAAAAATCGATCATCACAAACCTGCTGGTCTTTGAAAGTATCTAAGCCGGCCATTGCTATCTATATAGCTGATTGAAGGGACCTCAGAAGAACTAGCTAGCTCTAGCTTAGTAGCGCCACCCAGAAAAGTTGTAGTGTGATATAACTTATAAGTACTCAAGAGGAAAGAAGAGCTAACTAGCCAAGATGGGTGTTTGCTTTGAGTTGAGGGAAGTAGGAGCAGGGATAGTTGGGTATATATAGAGGGTGGCCAAATTTGAAGAACGGCTGTGATTGTTACATGTACTGTGCTGTGAGCACACGTGTAAGAAAGATGAAGATAAAGGAAAACCCTACGCAGGTTGATTTCACAGGAAAAGTGAGCAAGCAATTAATTAGGTACGTGGTGAGAAGGATATGTGTAGGAAGAAGCTATCAAACATACTTATTGACAAAGAAACGTGAAATTGTTGGATACAGTCATCCACAGCAAACCAGATTGACATCCTTATCGATCTGTCTCGACGTGAAGACATTGAATTAAACGGCTGTGAATCGATTAGGCTGATCTGTCATGATTTCGACATGTTTGAAACAGATTCATCTTTTAAATTTCTACGAACCATTTTTTCTGCTGTTATTGAACTTGATTTCTGCACGACTTCTTTGTGGTTTTAGAATTTGTTTCTTTCTGTGAAGTGTCAACAAATTAAATGCAGTGCTTGTCCACTTTATCTGGGATGCTTTTGGGGACTTAGACTTGACATCATCGAAACCTTTTCTTTAGATTGATGGATATAGCAGCCCTTTACGGTCGGTTTGTATGACAATATATACAGTAGTAGCGACTGGCTACCTTGTTACTATTAGTGTAAATGACAATTAATATATACCATTACATATGAAGTGATAAATGTTCCGAGAGCTAAAAATTTTGGACACGAGAAAGTTAAACAAACTCTTTTTAGTTCGACAATAACTAGTCATCCACTAATCGAACTCACCTCAAAACTACTCACTCACGAAAACGAGATTTAAGCTATTTTTCTTGCAGATTTGAGTCAAAGTTTTTAATGGCAGCGGGGCTGATGAAGCACTGAAACAAGACCAAATGGTCATTTCATTGGACCCCTTTATGTTGCTAATTGACCAGACATGCTTGCAACACAAATATGTGCGGCAGATTCATGAATTTAATACATGGCCAAAAAAGCAGCAGTCATGCAGCACTCAAATGAGGACTATCTTGAACAAAACTATCTAGATATGATTACAATTTGCAAGCTGATTAATACATTAATCGTTTGAATGCATAAACAAATGAAAGATTAATGTTCATCTAACAATTTCTTAGTTCTGCTTTCCGGGCACCGTACCAGAAGAAGAAAAACTAAATTTCTTAGGTGTAAAGAAGAGGAAATTTATGCCAAGTATTGCCTAATGAAGACTAGTACTGCTCTTTGGTGGCGGTAGGTAAAGTGGAGTGACATACTAGAGCTTAAAATGGAGAGTAGCAGCAGTAGCTATCAGCCTACCAACTAGATACTTTGAAGAAGAGGAGCCAGCCAACCGGCACTAGCTAATTGTCTTATTTAGTTAAAAGCATTTGGACACATTCTCTAGTTTTAGTGCTAGATTTTCCAAACCCTAATTTACTTTTGGATCTTTAACTAGGCTTAGTGGCATATAACTTACTGACATATTGCACTTATTCCGGCCATCATCGATAGTAAAATCGACTTCAACCTCATTCTTCCTGAGTCTACAAAAAGAAATATATCAAATAATACCATGTTTACGGCAGTCGGCAGACGAAGCATTTATTATTCCAAAGCGGAAGGTTTGAGAATGACAATCTAATTTGCTATATGTAGTTGTAGGTGAAGCAGTTAATTTCTTCATCAATTAATTGGTGTTTGAAGGCTTAACTAGCTTTTGGCTCTCTTATGTATGAAAGTGATTACCTTTTCACTTAATATATGAAAACAACTTATATGGTCACGTTAAACTTCAATTTGGCTCTATTATAAGCTAGCTGGTCATCAAAGTTTGGCAGCTAGGCCATTTTCATCGTCTTAATTATTTTTTGGAATTGTTGCTTTCGATCGAAACTACCTGCTGACACAATCAAAAACGAGATATTTCTTGGTCTCAGGCATCGACTTTTCTTCGATCAGCCTACATAGTTAAGCTGAAATAAAAGTCCAAGTCCATTGATAATATCATTTCATGGTTTCGTCTCCAATAAATAGGCCTTGTTTTTATGAGCTATTCCAAGTTTTTCAGGAAATTGGCCTTTTAAAACTTATACGTCAGGCAATTACAATTGAACTAATCTAACAATCTAATATATTACTTTCTATATTAAAGTAAGCTATACTCGCCTTTGGATGAGCAAGGCAAAAAGGCTAATTTCATATATCCAAGCATTTTTAAGACATGGGAATGGTCTAAGTGTTATTATTTTTTCAGTTTATATATGATGTATATTTAGATTTTTCTAAACATTCACGACACTCGAATGGAAGTGTTTCTATCATGCTTGAAGCGAAAGTTAACGCTTGCTCAATTTTCTGACAATAAATTAGCAACCAAATAAAAGTTTGATGCATATACGTCAACATGAGTCACTTTCATGCAAAATTTTCAATATAGCGGTCTCATCAAAATTTTCAATATAGCGGTCTCATCAATCCAGCTGTGAATAGGGGGTTAGACTTGGAGCCCATATCCGCTTTGAAAATAAGAGGACGTGAAAAGCAAGTGCTCCTATATACTCAATTCACGTACGACTCATTGTTTGTCCATCATGTTGCTTATCACTTTTACCGGAGCTTCTTCCACCCACCTAGGTGGGTGCTCACCTGGGGACTTCAACTATGCGTGCAATACACGCGCTGTTACCCTAAATTCAGTTTATTATAAATTGAACAAAAAAAAAAACAGTGAAAACCAAAAGGGGATGAGATGACTCGAACCTGAGCTGCCATCCCAACACATCATGCATTATTAGCCACCGCACCAACACCAACATTTAAGTTTATTGACCTTGGTCTTGTTCTGAGGGCTCTTCTTCCTTCTCCAGATCCTGCGACGATTCCAAAGTCTTTAATCCCTTCTTCAACATTCTTCCAACTACAATCAGAAATCCATCTATTCACCCATAACATTCGATCCACCGTTTAATTCCGAAACCCACATATTCTAAATCAAGCACGATCTAGCTTCACTGTCGACTTCTAGAAGAGGATCACAGTCTTGATTGGCTTCAGAAACTTCAACGAGCAATGGCGGAGAAGATGAAAGAAAATGAAGATGAAAAATAGTACTGCAAGACCTCTGTCTTTGTTCCTTCATAGCTTCTATCAGCTTCCAATTTCACCTTCATTCCACCATAGATAAATTGCTAGAATTTGAATCAAATTCAACAAAGCAGATCAATCAAAGAAGTTGAAAAGCCGATTTCGAGCGGGCGGGTTGCTTCTCTGGAGAAAGATGGACTGATTAGGCGGACCATGATGCTTTGGGTGTCACCTTTCCGATGATGTCAACTCCCCGCTAATCGGCAGGCAATAGAGTCCGCCGATATGTGCAAGCATTCAGTGACTCCGCGAAAGCTTGATTAATTATTTTGTTTCATTTACCCGTTCTTAGGATTTTTACCTCTTTGACTGTGGAGTTTTTTTTCAAACCAGTTAACGGCGCTGACGGTGACCGGCTTTGTTAACAAACGGCTAATCTGATGGCTCAGATCGCGTAGTCGCCTCAGAAAGTAGATCTCTTGACAACACATTAGGTGACCACCCACCTCGGTGGGTAGAAGAATTTTCGCACTTTTACTGCATGATAAACCATTTGATAATTGATACATGAATAAGCAGGGGCATTTATATAATAAAATATAAAGATAAATTTCATTTTACCTCTAAGATCTTTAGACCTTAAATTATTTGTGCTCCTGCACTTTTAATTTTATCACGGGTGTCCATATACTTACAAATTTCAATCAATCTTGTCTAATCCTTGGCTTTCTTCCTAACTTTTGTGTGCTGTATTTTGAAATTGTAATCACATATAATATAATTTTGCACGCCACATTAGTGAATCATCATCATACATTAGACCCACATTTTTAATTTACAAAATATTAATGATTGGACATGATTGATTAAATTGGAGAGAACAAGGGATGAAATTAAAAGTATAGAGTTACTACAACTGATTTAACATGTAAAGGTTAGAGAGGTAAAATGAAATTAGCTCTAAATAAAATATGTATACACAATGATAATATATACAGTATGCCCATATCATGATCTCAAGGGGCAAAAACTGCATCATCAGCATCCTGTAATCTCGGAACCTCCTCTTTCGATCGGCTTAAGCAAATTGTGGAATGGTTAGAGTTTTGATGATGAAGATGTTCATTTTGTTGTCCTATGCATGTGTACTTGGCATGATATATATGGCTGAAGACGAGCAGGTTGTGGAACCACCACCGCCTAAGTTTGTAGATCGATAAAGTTTTGTCATCTCGGGTTGAATTGGAGATAGAATTTGTTGCTGCCTAGCCTATATGGAGAAAGGTGAGGTAGCAATGCATGATGATCGTTCTGGTGAGTTTTGTCCAAAAGCTCGGAGACAATTCACAAGGTTGTCGAACAATAAAAATCTAAATCTCATCATTTAGTATAAGGTGCATGGTCATTAATTATCCTGCTCAAATAGGACGGTGAAAGTATATCTTGGATACGGGCCTAGCTACTGCTTCATTCTTTTTTGTCGTTACCGTTAGGCTTTTGTAAAAGGAGTTTTCATTTTCATGTCTCCCCTCTCTATTTGAACATTTTTCTTCTTTTTTCTAATAAATCTTAAATTTAGCTTAAAAATACAACCGAGTATCTTAGTCTTTTTTTTTTTTTTTTTTCTTTTTTGACGTAAGACAATTTCACATAAAGTAACCTAATAGAGTAATATTTTCAGAGCACGTCTCTCACGCCACATATCGTCTCTCACGCTAATCTAATTACATATATATATATGTGAGTACGTCTCTCACGCTAATCTAATTATATATATGTGAGAGACGTCATTCTCTCACGCTAATCTAATTATATATATGTGAGTACGTCTCTCACGCTAATTATATATATGTGAGTACGTCTCTTACGCTAATCTAATTATATATATGTGAGTACGTCTCTCACGCTAATTATATATATGTGAGTACGTCTCTTACGCTAATCTAATTATATATATATATGTGAGTACGTCTCTCACACTAATTATATATACATTTTGCTGCTCACATGTAATTTGTATGTTTGCTATTCCTGCTATTCCTGTTATTTTGAGTTTTGGGGGGGGGGGGCCGGGAGAATGTTTGGTCTGAGGGTGAATAGAAGAGTCACATTGAAGCCAGGTTGCAAATTTAATGGAAAATTTTCCATTAGGCGTTGGCCCCAAACAAAATCATCACCAACATCAAAATAATTGATAGGAATACTCGTAACAGTCTTACCACATCATTATCAAGATAAGAAGAAAATTTATAAGCATTCCAATGTCCATTACCAATATAAAGAGGGAGAAGATTGGTGGTAATGACGTTGGAGAGAGAGAGAGAGAAAAGAGAGAGGCAACGTATTGATAAAAGAAGACAAAATGAAATTAAACACATGTCATGTCTTCATTGGTGTTGGGCAGCAAGACTGACCATGGCTGGTCAGCCAACTCTTCCCTTTCAAATATGCAAGGACTCAACATAGAAATGTACCCATCTCCTCAATTTTTAAATTAAACCACCACCACGTGGTGCACTGAAGTTTAAATGCTTTCACATAGATGCCATTCCCAATCTTCATCTGGTACAATTTACACGCATATGCACTTGATTAATGGCTTTACTTCAGAAGCCTAAAGGTGTATTTTATGTTGAGTTTCATATATTGCCGTACTTGGGCTCTACACCTCGCTCCATGTGAATGCACATTTTGCCATTCAAAATGATAGTGAGTTCCAGTTCAAACCAAATCTGGTCATTCTAGACCAATATTTGTATCACTATGCGCAAATATAGTTATGCATAACTCTCTCTATATAGGCTCCAATGCCTACAAGCCCTATTTTATTACAAATATTTCCTTAATTTTTATTACAAAGCGCTGATTGCTTACTTATTTTTGAGGAGGTATACTCAACCAATCAGACATATTCTTATATGAACAAGCTCAAGCAAGCTATTGACGATCATTTGTCGATCACATGGAGCATCATACTTGAACAACTCCAACATGATTCGGGTATTCACACCACTTCCGATTCACACCACTTGAGATAATCTCATACTTTACTTGCTTCAATAGCGATTACTATAATCCAAGCATGCCTACAAAATGTGATAATTCTAGTAGTATATTTACCATGCCTAAATGTTGATACCATGCTTCAAATGTCTCCATGATTATTAAACATGCCTACAAATTACCATCTTCACTATAGATACATGCGTAACACATGCCATGCTTTTATCTTGATTACAATACTACATGTATACGTGCGATACTCACTTCGAAAACTGTGACATGCATAGATATTTGTTATCATTATGAACTTAGACTTGTTTGGATTATGACTCACTTGGGTATCGAGCATAGCCACACTATTGCTTGGGTCACGCCCACATGCTCAACGCCTAACAGTCACGCCTAATAGTCACGTCTCTCGGCTACACCTAAACAACTACACCTAAGGGCTACACCTAATGAGCCCACCTCTCGGCTACACCTCACAACACTATAACTTATCGGTGACCCACCGTTATTCTGATTCTCTTTCATACTCATTTCATCCCTTATAGTAACCCATTTTGACATTGCACGCCAATAACTTAGTAATTGGGCAATGACCAAAGTCAGTCTTAAGTATTCTCCATACCGTGGGTGTCACGCCCCGATTTTTTTAAACACAATTAAAAATAAATATAATCCCAGAATTATACATGAGTGATGGTTCAGCCATCAATACAATATACCTGAATTTTTTTTTCCTTTTAAACCAAGTACAAATTGATGCCCTGAACCCATAATGTCAATATAGACCCGCTCTGTAGAGTCATATATTACACAAGTTTATGAATTAAGTTGCCACAACAAAATAATAAGTAAATGCTCCTCAGAGCTTACTATATAGCGGAAGTCTTAACAATGGTAAAGTCACAAAATTAGCTTCCTACCGTAAAGCTGCAACTATCAGATCTCTGCTTCAGCCACGATTACCATGACCTACAGGATTAACCCCTACACCATTGAATAGTGCACCGTGTTGTCACATACAACAAACCCGATAAGCTTATGAAAGCTTGTATGAGTAAACTCAAATACAAAAACCCACACAACTCATATGAAAACAAGGAAACCCTTTCAACTCAAGAAAAAGAAACTCATACTATGATTCCGTAAAACAAAACAACATTCTTTTCCCAAAAGAAATAACACAAGTCACATCGTGACAAAATCATATAAAATGTTACCCAACACTTAAATTTGAAAATCAGGACCACCCCCAATCAATAGAACTCAAAGAAGCGACTCACGTAAGCAACACACACAATGAATCCTTCCAACACTCAACACCTTTTCCCAAAAGGACAATAGAACAAGTCACCCCATGACAAATCATATAAATTGTTGCCTCAACAATTAAATATGGAAAACAAGTCCACTCTGGACAATAAAAGAAAGAATACCCTGAGACTCTCTTTTAAAATACATACTCATAAGTCTCAAGTAACTCCCAGCTACCCCCCTCCCCCTCCGAGCGCGAGATACAATGGCAACATACTAGAGCTCTAACTGATCGTAACCATTCACCCGGCCAAAGGTGTGATGTCCCGATCCTCAGGTCACCCGACCTTTAGACGTCCAAAACATTTAAAAGCGGTCACTCATGACCAAAATGTTACTCAATTCTCAAAGGAGACATCACAATCCGTGACCCCCAATCCTCATACCCCAGGTCGTCAGATCAAAACATTAAGCAAGTAACTTTGAACCCAAAATGTTAAAGCAATTCTCAAAGGAGATGTCACTACCCGTGACCTCCAAATCCGCAGACCCCCTGATCGTCAGATTCAAAACATTAAAGTCTCGTTAAAGCAACTCACGCTAAAATCAAGAAATTACCCATTCACGTAAGGAAGCAACTCACACCAAATCTTGATACTTTTCAAACAATAGAAAATTTTCAATTCCTAATACATTGTCTCCCAAAAAGTCACGTCTCAAAACAATAGAATGAAACCCATCATACATACTGTTTAAATCATATATATATATATATATGCACACACACACACACGTATCATTCACTCAGGAATGCCACTAATACCAACTATAGTTTGCAGTTAAATAAATAACTCCCAAAACGATAAGGTAACTCTGTTTGTAAATGAATATTGTGAGATTACTCACCTCTGAATCTCGCTGCTTCTTCTTACAGAATCGAGATAACAAAATCACAGAATATCTGTCCAAGAAAACTTTGTCAAGTACCTACACATACGGTCTCATCTTAGTACACGAAACACAAAGTGATTAAAGTTCGAACCCCTGTTTGAACTAAAACATGAAAGTAACGCCAATTGAGGTGAAACTTCATCCAAGACCACCCAAAGTCTCCGGAATACTTCTAGGATCGATATGTAAGAACGACAAGTCGATCCAACAGTCGGATCCTCAAGGATTGAAAACTGAGCAAATTGAAATGACTAAAAAACCCTAACATGCTCATACAATCTCCAAATGCTACAAACCATATATCAAAACGATCGCATCGATGAGTAGATGATATTAGTGAAAGAACCTGCCCCAACCATGCCCGAATGCACCGCCACAGGCGTCTGCACGTGACCCCACTAGCTGTGTGCCAAACTCCAAACCAACAAGATCCAACCGCCCAAAATGGAGTTTACACAACGAGGATCAACTTTAATACCTAGGACTTGAACCAATTAGGCCTAGATCGCTGCCGCAAGTCAAAAACCACTGTTCACCGTGAGTTGAAGCTCTTCCAGTGTAAATCATTCAACACCACCACCTAGGATCGAAAGAGGATGTTTCCATGAGCAAAACGAGACCAATTTTGTGCTCAGCCATCGCCGGATGAGAGAATTCCGGCCGGGTCAGTCCCCGTTGATCCTTGCCGCTTCGATCTTCCGCCGTGGATGCGAATCGGAGCGAGCCACCACCGCAGTGAGGACGAGTAAGTGCCAGCGAGTCGATCTAGGTTGGTTTCACCTTTGGGGATGGCCGAAAAATGAAACGCCAGCCGGGTCGATAATCCGGGTCCGGGCTTTGAGAAGAGAGAACGGAGAGAAGGAAAATTCTGAAAAATTCTGGAAACCTTCCGAAAAGGGAAACTCCGGAATTTTGGGGGTTTTTTTCCTATTTATACACAAATTTCTGAAAATGAAAATAACTTTCACTGACCATAACTTTCTCATACAAACTCCGATTGACGTGTGCCAGATGTCTGTGAACTCATATCGACACGCTCTACAACTTTCGTGAAGGAAGTTTTTGGAGAAACTCAACAAACAAAAAGTCAACTCCTTGACCCCTCGGAAATAAAACGTTTCGAGTAATTATTCCTCCGAAACACTTCCACTCCATCCCTGAACCACAAAATCATTCTAACAATCAACTTAATAATTTTCGAAAAATTATCAAAAATTAATAATGAATTTTCGGGACATCACAATGGGGGACTTGTACATACTACTCGCCATGCCTCAGTGGCATCTACTAGCCAAGCGTACTCACCATGGCTCAGTGGTACATACTCGCCATGTTTCAATGGTATATTATATGTTTCAGCAGTATCTTATCCATGCTTCAGTGTATATTATCCATGCTTCAGCAGCGTAGTCGCCATATTTCAGCGGTATATTATCTATGCTTCAGCGGTATATTATCCATGCTTCAACGGTATATTATCCATGCTTCAACGGTATATTATCCATGCTTCAGCGGTATATTATCTATATTTCAGCGGTATATTATCTATGGTTCAGTGGTATATTATCTATGGTTCAACGATATATTATCTATGTTTCAGTGGTATATTACCTATGCTGACATAACTTAAGCGTTATCCCAACAAACACCAAAGTATTGCAAAAGGCATGGTTATGTTAACATAGCTTAACGTTATCCTAGCAAACCTTTAGTATTGCCAAAGGCATGGTTATACTGACATAGGTTAGCGCTATCCCAGCAAACACCAAATATCGCCACAGGCATGGTTATGTTGACATAGCTTTAGCGCTATCCCAACAATAAATCCTTAGTATTGCCAAAGTCATGGTTATGCTGACATAGCTTAGCGCTATCCCAGCAAACACCCAGTATCACCACAGGCATCGTTACGGCATACTCTCTCTCCATTATATGATATCGTCATGTTTTATCTCTCTCCACTATGCGATATCGCCAAGGTTCTAAAAATTGGCCTGGGCGTGACCTTTCAGTTCCGATTACAGGATGGGCGATTCTTTTGGGCATTCGGCTTCTCGGCGGCCGCCTAGGCACTATTAGGCTGTCTCTGGGCGCTCTGCCTTTTTTTTTTTTTTCCCTAAATCATGGGACAAAACAACATTCAGATCTCAACTTCGACTTCGTTCAGAATCTCAGACTCATATCTCTCTCTCTCTCTCTCTCTCTCTTTCTCGCTCTCTCTCTCTCTCGCTCTCTCTCTCTCGCTCTCTCTCTTTCTCACCGTCCCCAAAAACAAAATTCAAGAAGAGAAAACGAAAGTAGAAGAAGAAAGGTAGAATGAATCTTAGAAAACGAAATTGAAGAAGAGAAAAAGTAGAAGAAGAAAGGTATCATCTTTGAGGAGGTCGACTTGATTAGACTTCGTGGTACCGGCTATCAACCCGGTGAGAGAGAAAGCCAGGCAGAGAGACAGCTGTTTGGCTCCAGTTTTGTTGCAGCTGGTCAACAGTCTCTTTTCTTGCGTGGGCGTGCCAGCACCGTTCAGGTGCGGTCGTCGGGGGTGTCCCTTGACCTGACTTCTTTCGAGCAATTGTGGATGTTGGGTACATCACGAGTATGAAAACAGTATGCAAATTTGTGTATGATGTGCCCTACTCCCAAGTATAGGAGGTCAAGTTTTAGTAAAGGGAAAGTGAGAGTATCGTACCCAAGGGATTGAGTAACTCTACCCTAACTAGATCACCGCAAAAATAAAACCTAGAAAACACATGCAAGTCTATCTTTTTACAAATTAATAGTCTCGGCCCTTTGGAAGCCAAAACTATCAATAATGATATTTACAATGTTAAAGTGGTGAATCGGCTTGCTTGATTTTAATTATTTATAAAGTAAACTAAGTTGCAAAAAAATAAACTAAGCTAATGAAAACGAAATATAATAGAGACTTTGATCAATGAGATAAGTAGGTTGTAAGGCATCACACCTAACCTCCTTTGTGCCAAATCCAAGTAACCAAATCTAACATGTTCATGCCAAGATGGAATCCCCCTCGGTTCTCTTGATTATCGAGTAACCAAGAAACAATTATACTAGAGAATGTATTTAAGCTACACCTAAATTATCGGACATAACTCTCCTACAAACCTTTTAGTTTCTACCTATTCCTTGATTATCGGACACAAGTAGACCTATGTAAATGCAAGCTAAGATCCCTTGATTATCGGACACCTAAGCCACATCCACATGATAATCCCAATTGTAAGGACCCAAGCAACCTTATTTGATTATCACAAGATTACCATTTCTTCTTTTGCAACATGCTTTAGTTTACTAAGTTTGTCAAGCCTAGCATACTTCCATGAAACTATCAACACTTACCAACCTTAGGTGACAAATCTAAGATGCATAAATGATAAACAATTAAACTAGCAAAGTAGAAATTCATGGCATGATCCATATTAAATTTAACTACATAGTTTGTACATAAATTCGGCTAGGGCTAAACCCTAGCCCCAAATTTATTCTACTCACAACTCATGGAAATATAAAAGCCTTAAAAGAGTAATACATCATAAAAAGAAAGAGAAGATGGTGAGAAAAAGTCACAATACCCACGGGTTTGGTGCGTCAATACCAAACCGAGATGAATCAATCCCCCCACAAGCTTTCTAGATGCAAACCAAGAAGATGTGATGCTTCAAAGTATAGTATTTTCGGTTTCCTCAAACCCAAAACACTATACAAATCTACAAACACAAAGAGAAGATGAAGAACAAGGCTTTATGAATATATCCACAAGTGTGATTGATCAAAAGGTATAGAATCTCCGGTTTTGATTATCAACCAAAGATGCTATACCTCTCTCTCTCTACACAAAGGCTAAACAAAACTACCTAAACTACCTAAAAAATGATGAACTAAGAAGAGTGGAGAGAGGAAGAAGATGAAATGGATGAAGGAATAGATGAAAAACGTTCAAAGTGAGGGGAGAGTGTTTTTATAGGCCAAAAGTGATGAATGGAGGGTGGAGATAAAAGGAAATGAAGGGTTAGATGTAAAGAACAAATGTATAAGCACAAAATGTGCATCTAATCTTTAACTCCACATGAAAATGACTTAGAAAGCCCATAGATATTTTGGTGGAGGAGATAAAGTAAGGGTAGAAGGGTCATTGGGAGACAATGTGGAAGATGTAAGAGGAGGATCACTTGTCATCCTTCAAATTTTGGATTTCAAAATAACCTACACCTAAACTCTCTAACCCTAGTCAACAGCTGTTCCATGCCCTCCACACATGTCCTTGCCTGGAAATGGTTGGAAATTCGGCATTGACCTCCATTGACCCATTTTTTTGTCCGTTTGCGCACTTTCTTCTACTTTCTTCCTTCAATTGAATCTCCACCGAGACTTCGGAATTGGCCTTTGGTTTCTTCATACCAAATGTTCATCCATATGTGAAGATCATCCTGGTAAAATTTCAGAGCTTAATTCATAGTGGTTTGGCCGGAAATACTGCCGGAATCCGTACATGTCCGGTTTTGCAGTTTTCATCTTCTAGTCAGAAACTTGGGCCGAACTTTTGAAGGCCTTCCACTCCGAACTAGCTCTTGAACTATTCATAAGAAATGATCCTTAGGATGTATATAATGGATCTGGAAAGTTTCAACTCATTTGGAGTTCATTTGATTAGTCTGCCGCTCCTCCTGTCTTGCCTAGCTCGGTTTCTCCTAGCCGGAGCAGGAAAATGTGCTAAGATTGACTTTTTAGTGCATTTCCAAGCTTCTCTATCATTTCCTAGCATGATATGGAAAACATAATAAATATATATAAGTAAACACAAAGGTTAAGCAAAAGTGCAAGATTAGGGGAATAATTACTAGGTTATTACGGACCTAACAGTGGACGAGGAGAGCACCAACCTCGTCGCGGGATTCTTTGTGCCTCGTGGTGAGGAATTTTGCTAAGCTTCTTCAAAATCACACAATCGATACTCGACGTCGTAGATCGAGCAGAGCGAAAATCACTGGGAAGTGGGGAAAACTTGCTAAAGCGTGACTTTAGCTTGGCTGGTTTGCGAGGGCGTTACCCTTGCTTAGCTGGTTCTGTAACCATTGTGGTCGCGATACTACAGTCGGCTCTCGAGGAGACTAGGACCGAAGCAGTTTGACAGAGGGTTTGGTGGCACTGACAGTCAGCTCCAAAGAAGACTAGGACTGGAGTGTGATCACCGGTAAGAGAAGGAGAGGGGTTGCTCCGGAGAGGCTTGGATAATCGTATAGATTAATTGATGAGTTGTGTGTCTTTGTTACTTGTTGTAGCCTCTATATATAGGCTACCAAGCCATAGTGGTTGGCCTTAAACAAATCATGATGGGTTTTCCATTTAAGCACTAATGGAATCATGATAGGTTTTCTAATTAAGCACTAATGAAATCATGGAGCACTTAATGAAATTATGGTGGACTTAATGGAATTATGGTGGGTTAGGCACTTAAGCACTAATGGAATTGAAAATGATGAGTTTTGGAGTGGTTTTGAGTCACTTTCTGCTCCTTTATTCCTTCAATTATATCTCCACCAAGAATTCAGAATGGGCCTTCGACTTCTTCATATCAAATGATCCACCATGAGTGTACATCATTCTGGAAAATTTCAGAGCTTACTTCCATGTGGTTGGGCCGGAAACGCTGCTGGACTCCTTACAGGTCCAGTTTTTCAGTTTTGTCTTTCAAAAAATTGGACTGATTGTTTGAAGGTTTTCCACTCCAAACTAGCTCTTGCACTACTCATAAGAAATGATCCTTGGGATGTCTAGAATGAATCTGGAAAGTTTTAGCTCATTTGGATTTCGTTTGGTTAGTCTGCCGCCCCTCCTTCCTTGTTTAGCTCGGTTTCTCCTAGCCGAAGTAGGAAAATGTGCTAAAATTGACTTTTCATTTCCATGCTTCCATCATTTCCTTTTCTTGCAGCTCGCATAATCTTCCATAATTCTGTAGGTAGGCTTTATTTAGCCTCTAAATAATATATTTCGAACTTGTCGACAATATATAGCTTGAGCCACTGACATTGGCTCAAATTTCTCCAAGACACGCCTTGTCAGGCCAAAATGCTCATTTTGGGTTCAAACAACAGCCACAGAGAGAGAGGGAGTTGAGAGAGAGGGGTGAGAGAGAGAGTTCTAATACGGTGGAGATAATGTCTGTTTGTTTTTTTGGATAAAAGATAATGTTAATCTCAAATACAAAAGTACTTGAAATTTTTGTGTTTAAGATAATGTTAGTTTCAAATACAAAAGAAATACGTTAAGTTATATTTTGAGGACATAATATAAAAGGAAAAGAAGGTTTTAAAAGAAAAAAAAACAGATAAACACTTGTTTATTTATATAACTATATGTTATAAAAATAAAAATTCAATTAAAAAAAAAACGCCTAGTCCCCTGGGCGCTAGGCTTCGGCCTACTGCCCGACTAGCTCCTAGCATTTTTTAGAACCTTGGATATCGCTATGTTTCGTCTCTATCCATTATGATATCACCATGTTTTATCTCTCTACATTATATGATATCACCATGTTTCATCTCTCTCCATTATATGATATCACCATGTTTTATCTCTCTCCCAGTGCCGGCCTTGAGCCTAGGCTAAGTAGGCCCAGGCCTAGGGCCTCAATTTTAAGGGGCCTAAAAAAATTTTTAGGTTGGCCTGCAACAAAAAAAAAAAAAAGATATGAAGAGTTGTGTTGCTGTTACACACAAAGGAGCGACAACTCCTCTCCCTTTCTCAAATCTCAATTTAGCCTTTGTTGAAGTCGAGGCCTTTATAGTTGAAACTTGAATTCAAATATTCAATCTGCAACTTCAGGCATCAAAATCAAAAGGAAATTAAGAGAAAGGAGAAGGAGAGTAGGAGACCGAAACCAGAAGGAGAAGGGCAAAAGGCGACTAGGAAACTAGGAGAGGGCCAGTTGAAAAAGTTGAATTTAAGGATTGAAGAGTTGAATTTATATTTTCTTCCAGAAAAGCAAAAAGATAAGATCTTTGTGTTGAAGAAATTTTAGCTTTTTCCTTCTCTATTTGTGTTTCTGATGCTCTGGCATCCATTCAATACAAGTACTATTTAGTTTTTTGCTATATGCCCGAGGCTTTCTATATATGATTGTAATAAATCATTGTAAATTTAATGAAAAAGCTATCATTGGAAAACTTGATTAGTACCTTTGCATTTAAAAATGCAAGACGAGTCATATTTCAGTGATACTTTAAAATTGGGATATTGATTTTTTCTTCTTTTGTTTTGAACATTTGGTACTATTCTATGAAATTTTAAAATTTTTTTTTTTTTCTGGGGCCTCAAAATTTTTTTCACCTTGAGCCTGTAAACTCACAGGGCTGACCCTGCTCTCTCCATTATATAATATCACCACGTTTTATCTTTTGCCATTATATAATCGCATGCCACAACATGCAAAACAAGAAACAGCCATGACAGGCTTAACAATAGCGATAACGCCACGTTCATTCCAGCCACTATTGGCCTCATGCCAAAATAATTATTACTATCGTCATGTGCAAAAAAGAAGCCGACATAGCCAAGGCTATCCCAGCAGGCACCAAGTGTACCAAGTCACTTAACTTGGACGAGAGCGATACCTCAACTGCGACTCTCGATAGCATTACTAATGCCACACCTCATGGGACCAATAGTCCTAGTAACTCCAATACTTGTATCACCACCTTCAAGCACAAGAATGGGATAATCACCCTAACTCACCTGGAGTACCAACCCAGTCAAGACTCCTCTTAGCCAGGGACTTAAGGGACTGGGGATAGTCACTATACAGAAGTCACATTCCAAGAGCACTCGCCTTACATTTCCAATATTTATACCATAACAAACTCCCCACCCAAGAGAACTCTTGATCGGGCACTTGGGGTGTATATATATATATATATATTTATTCTCCAGGCATAAATATCAAAAGAACAAGGCTCACTAGCCACTTAGAACAACGCCAATAACACCCAGACATGATGCCGATACCATACACTTGTGATATCAAGTAGGCCACAATTAGGCCCATATTGGAAAAAGAAAAGGGGTCAAGCCCAAATATATATATATATATATATATATATATATATATATATATATATATATATATCTCGTTCAAAGTTAAGCCATCATTCTCCACTTACTCCTGCCTTTATCTACATTCTTACATGTATCTGACTTAAGCATTGGAGAGTCGAAGGCTGGCAAGCTCGGTCTTCCCTCTGACCTCTGTTCATGGTTGACAGGTACGGAACTCGGAGATGGTTGCTCTCATGGTCATCCCGTTTCTTCCACAAAAACAGCTTCAATTCATACCTCCAAAATTAACATTTAGATCTCTTTATTTATTAGACCTCTGAATTACTTTTTGAAATATCCAAAATGCTAACTATACCTCCCTAGATTTTCTAAAAAGCCCTCAACCCATGAAATTCAACTGAACTCAAGCATAATCCATTTCAACTAAACAAGATCTCGCATGCCTCATTTTAATAGGATAACTTGATCCAAGTTTTATTCCCAACTATGACAATCATGTTTTATTGCAGTACATTTGGTACCCATAATCTTACCAAGAAATTGATCACTCATAATTAGCATTCGAAGGATTATCATGAAGAAGCCAAGACCCAGAAGTATGCCTCACAATAATAATAAAAAAAATTAAACTTATTTATCTAATGTGCACACCTTAATGCTAGAAGATTGAACTAAAGCTTATAAAGCAACACATTACCCATTAAGAATACCGAGCTTGCTTACTGTCGCCATCAAATTTGAGGCATATATTATGGTTTTATATTAGAGGAGATGTAGAAACGAATTGTCCTTTCAAAAAAAAAAAAAACGAATTGTTATAATTCTGGAAAAATCATAAAATTGATTTTGAAACTCAATAAATGAGGAATGTTGTTTGAATATGGAAAACAATAAAATGTCTGGGTCAAACCAATTGAAATATTTTTTCTTCATTTGTGTCTTTATTGGTAATTTTATATAGTTGACTTTGTCAGCTATCGTTTGAAAAAAAAATGATAGGTCTAAATGTTAATTTTGGAGGTATGAATAGAAATTACTTTAGACATGCAGCTAAATATCAATTAGCAATACCCTACCTAGATAACAGTATCAAAATAATAGTTTATTATATGGCACAACACTCAAAAGAAGTCCATTACTGTTATGCTTTATATCTAAATTAACTTACATATTTACCGGTCATTTGTACGGTACCAATTAAGAATCTTACTTTTTACTTTTGTTTCGATCATTTAGGGGACCAACAGTTGACTTTTTATTCGGCTAAGTTTTTTAGATAACTTCTTTCTTGAAAGTTGTAGATGACGTTAAGCCGAGTTCGTGGACATGTAGCACATTAAAATCGGAGCTTGTACGAAGAAGTTATGATCTCTTTCTTGAAAGTTGTAGAGGACGTTAAGCCGAGTTCGTGGACATGTAGCACATTAAAATCGGAGTTTGTACGAAGAAGTTATGATCTAAAAATGAAAAGTTACTAGTTCAGGAAACCTGGTATAAATAGCAGTTGCAACTTGCTATTTCCGAAACTTTCCATTTCGGTTCGAAACCCTATTCCCTTTTTCTCTCAGGACCACCTAGTTCAGTACGCGACTAGGAACGTCGACCCTGCGAGTTTCGCGGTCGTTCGACCACCATAGACCGTTGGGCTGGTCGCGTTCAGCGCGTCTCTCCACGGAGACCAAGCCTTTGGCCACCATCAGCTCCGATTTGCATCGAGAATGGAAAATCAAAGTAATTTTTGCTTCGGCATGCAGTTCTTACGAGATGACCTGGCCAAAACTTCATTTAACAGGCACCTCAAGTGGTGGCCCTCAAGCGGAGCCACCACTTGGGTTTTGCAGCCCTCACCATGCTGATCATCCCAGTATAAGCAATTAACACCGAATAGATCAGAGGAAGAAGAATTGCCGATTTCTCGACTTCTTTTTATAGCTACCTACAGCACAAGTTCTAAACCATGCTGTTTATCTATCCTATCAGTTGGCTGGTTTTAAAAACAAAACTCACCTAAGAGTGATGTACTTGTTTCTCAGTTTTGATTTTTTTGCATAATCTGATTTCACTCTTTAAATGTTTTAGTAATTTTTAGAAAGTGTAATTTCAAAAAAATTAATTGCACTTGCACTTGGTGTGTACTTCAAATTCAGCTTACAAGTTTATTTACCTTCATAACATCTTTAATTGAAATCCCAAAATCATGGGGCAGTTTAACGATCCCAGAATTTCTGTTTTGTGTTTCCTTTCAAATATATGTGATTCAACTTTGAAAAATGTCATTCTGAGGTTCAACTAGTCAGCTGAAGATTTACTTTCACTTATTCGAAAGTCATTCCTATTTTGTTTACCTCTTCAAGAAAAGAGCTTTGCTTGTTTTCTAAATTAATTTTTCATTTCTAAACTTAGCATCGGATTTGTGTCTGGTCAATCTTCCATGATATTGAAAACTAGTAAGAATGATGTTCTTGAAGACAAGGGTTTAGGGGTATAGAAAGACATTTGGTAGTGATACCAAGCTGGAAGCATGTTTACTATAGCTAGAATCGACATTTGAATGATTGTGGAATAAAATATTTGCATGCCCAAAAATTATTGAGCAACTCCGAGATGGCTGTAAGTCATACATACCTATGACTTTATTGAGTATCGACTTGATTGATGGAGTATTCGTATCACTAACTGCAATTTAAATTGCAACGAATCAATCAGTGTAAATGCGAGATAGTCTATTACCTTTATCGGTGAAGATCTCGTTTTAGTTTTGGAGTTGTCTGGAATTGTTGGTGGATATCGAAATCTCCATGAATATAGATTTCATATCTGTGGAAGGTCTTGTGAAAGAAGTATAAAGGAATTCACCATATGTATTCATATGATTACGATAGTTCATCCAGATTAGGGTCCGTTTGGCCAACGGATTCCCCTAGACATTCTGGAGTTGAATGTTCGTTAATTAATGAATACAAACGGTGATAGAAGCTTTTCATGGTTACATGTCCAATTTATGAAGTGACATTGAGATAATCCTTTATTAAGCGACGTATTTGATCGGTGGTTTATATGTCGAGAACCACTTTGTTTGGTTGTTATGTTATTAAACAGCATTTGACATAGTTGGACCCTTAGGTCAGCTTGAGCTGCCCAAGTAGGCAAAGATATTATGAAATGATTCGAGCATGCTCTAGTAATTGGTGACCGTTGAATAAAAGGTTAGTCACCGGAGAAATGTGACACCCTACTATTAGCACTATGATTATTGGGCTAATGCCTCGTACAGTCGTACTATTAGAGTGTGTTTGGATGAGGGAAAAAATAATGGAATTTAATTGAAAGTGAGGATTTCATAATTCCTAGAAGCCAATTCCCTCGTTTGGCATTATCAGATTGAAAATTTTAAATTTCTCTGTGGAAAAAAACGAAGGAATTCGTTATTTAAATTCCTCACTTTAATTTCCACCAAAATAGGTGTCATTTACGAATTCCTTTGCAGTATTTAATTTTTATTTCCAAAATAAGACTTTTTTCTATTTTATCTTTTTATTTGTTTTAAACTTTCTTAATTTATTACACATTTCAAATCCTAAATAGATGCAACTAAACAATAGAAATTGCAATTAATGGAATTTTAGATTGATGGAGTTAAAGATTCCATTATTTATAAATTTCTACGGATTTTATAATTTTTTCATTCAAACGCACCGTTAAGAATTTGATTGTTTTAAAATCGGATTGTACATACGTTGAAGAAGAATTATGAGATGAGTCCAATCAAGTCCAAAATGTTGTGATCAGTGTAAGTACAAGTTTTGATTAACTTGGTGTGTTGGCATTCCATACAAAACGGGAAAGTATCGTTGAGGTTAATGGGTTTAATATCTCTTATTCATTTAAAGATATTTTTCTGTGTGCCCTATTGTATTATTGATTTCCCAATTATTGTAGGATTTGGGGTCCTTAATTGTAGATATTTTCTGTTAACACAAAAAGATTTGTTTTTCCTTGTAGAAGGTGGATTAGGGTAAATAGCTGGTTTGGTTTTATTGTTTGGACTACAGCTATCTTTAAAGGTGAGGAAAAACAGACGGCATAGCAGCTGAACGTGGAATGAAAGAAGATTTGGAGACGTCTTGTATGCCTGCTAATTAAACCTTCACAAGAATCAAAACACTTGTCCATGCTTAAGTGTTCTTGATCATTGTTTCATATGTATAACTTCTCTTGAGATCAGTTGAGGAGCTGTGAAAAAAGGAGGGCGATATTTGGTGATCGTTCAAGTGAAGAAGGAGTTCAAGACGGAAGACAAACTTCGTATTAGATTTTGTCTAATCATTGTAGCCAAGCTAGTGCTATTCAAGTTTGTAAAGAACATATCCTTCATCATAAGTTAAATCTTATTTTGGGTTCTCAAGAGTAAGAGCCCCGCAGTGTTTTTAATCTCAGAAGTTGAGATTTTCACTGCGTAACCAAAAATCTGGTTTCTGTTGATTATTTTTAGTCTCTGCCCAGTAGGGATTGATACGTGCCTTGCGATCCCCATTTTCCAGAAAATCACATTCTGTCCTTGTATTTTCAATCAGCAACACCACCATGTATTAAGAGATTGTCTTGAGACTTGGATATCGGCATAAATGAAAGATATTCTCATCGATAGAGTGATATTGTGAATTTTGGGGACTAAATTCTTTTAAGGGGATGGAAATGTGAGACCTTGTAAAATTTAAAGGAGTTGATATGGAGTCATTTATGATCAGTTTTGTTAGTTGGGCAATTACTAAGGTTAATTGGGACGTACTTTTCAGAATTTTAAAATTTTTCGGACTTATTTATTATGAATTTCAGAAGTTTGAGGAATTAAGGAATTTTTTTAAATAAAAAGGAAAAGAAAATTAGCTGTGCCATCCGGACCGTAGATTTTAATCATCATTAAACCAAGACCGTTGCTGCTTTTAGGGCAACTCCTTCAAGGGGTGCCAAACTCAAATTTTGCCAAATATAGGACTTTTCTTCTCCAACCCACCAAAAACCCATGATCTGGTCTTATAAAGACTTGGGGCCATTTGAAGTCTCAAATTTGAGACTTTTCCAAGACCAGGACTGATCACTGTACATGGGGCCAGCCCACTTGCTGTCTCAGCCCAAAGGATGAAGAAACGCGTCAGGGAGGGAAACTGAAGGAGACGCGCGCGCCAGGGAGGGAAACTGAAGGAGACGTGCGCGCCAGACGCTGGAGAGAGAAGAAGGCCTGCTTTTCCGTCTGCAGACGTGGGGCCCGCCTGTTGTTCTGTCCCCTGGTGACCGTTGGAACCCCCAACGGTCAGGAAATCCAACGTTCATGATTGATCAGGTTTAAAAATGGACGGTCGGATGTTGCCTTTTTTTTTTTTTTTTTTACTGAACGGATGTATTTCGATCTGATGGCTCAAAATTATACTCATATTATATTTTAGTCAAAAATAGTAAAAATAGCACCCTCATGGTTGGAGATGAGAATTGAGTCCTATATGAATAGTGCAACAATGGGGTGCTAAAATGAGAATAGCACCCCCAAATGGTGCCCATGGTTGGAGTTGCCCTTATGGAGTGTGTGTGTGTGTGTGTATGTATATGCCAGAGTCGGATTTCAACCTCTGGTTAAATTCTTCGACCCGCGACAGCCACGATTGCAACCCAACCGATTCCGGCCACCCCTGGTTGGCGTACAGGAGGTGCTTGAATCCTTTAGGCGGCATGAACCACTCTCAGGTTATTGATTGCTAAACCGACGACATATGAAAGAGAATCGAGGCTCGAAAACATTGTGCTTACCGGCGACTTTTCGGCATTTTCCGGCGACTCCGGTTGTCTTTGACTGCAAGTAAGGTATGAAACTTTATCTCCTCGTCGAGCTCTACATGAATATGTAATTGCATTTCGATTTCGGTTAAGTTTTGGAAAAGTTAGTGTTTTGGGTTTCTCGGCCATCATTGTTTTACTTTGCATGGCGTTCGTTTTGGTCTTTGCTGACTCAGTTGGGATCACGAATTGGGTGTCAGCATCTATACTGAAGTTTGGTTTTTCTTAATTCATAGAGTTGATCAAATTGGATATAAATCCATCTTTGGGCTATTAACGTTCTAAGTTGCTGAAAGGAAGCTTTTGTTCTGATTCCAACCTGTTGATAATGGCTTAGGTTCTCTAAAGGCAGAGGTTGTCGACGTGATGACATTCAAAGTATGCAGAGAAGATAGTTGGTATATGTGTGCACCCTGCGATTAGTTCAAAGTGAATGGCACAAAGATGATCGAGGCCTCGAGTTTTGAAATATGAGGTTGAACAATATGACCAAGGTAAACTACGAGTACTAATCTTTGCATGATTTTGACATCTGCTGAAATAGCTGGATCATGCTTCTGTATATAAATCTATATTGAGTCTTGGTTTTGCTTAAATGACAGAACCTGGGAACGAAGATAGGAAATCTGGGAATTTGGCCATCTTGGTTAAGGTTGTCAACGAGTAGTTCGTGCTGCGCTGTTGATACGAATTCCGTAGTGTAAACATGAATGTTCAATTCTACTTGTTGTGAAGGCCAGGAAAACTGAAGGTTGATGCTTGAGGAGTTGAGATCGAGTTTCAATTCAAGGACAAAATGGAATGTGTATAAAAAAAGTAAACAATGTCCTGTAAGAAATAATTATGAACTCATCACTATCATGAAGGAAATCTGCATTGATTGTTTGCTTTACTTGAAGGTTAAGTAATGACATTGTGATATGAGTTGAATCTTGTAATCTATTGTGTAATCTGGAGCAATAGATATTTGAGAATCCTATTGCTACTTGTTTTAGGTAAGTAGCATCAGATATGTTTGAGGAATTAAAGGCAGAATATCTATCTATGTAGGTTATGTTGAATAGATTCTCTTTATGGGAGGGGTCTACATACAACTCCTATATAAGAAGGCCTCGGTCCCTGCTTCCACCATCACTGCGTATACAGAACCTTGACCCATAGAGAGGAACTAGCTCTTGGTGAAAAGCAGAAGACCTTAGCCATCAACGACTTAATCAACATGAATACTCAAGGTTAGTACTATTCAGTTCACATAAGCAGGTTTTGTATCTATAGACTTTATGATTGTGATCCTTGTCTGTTTGTATTGATGTTACATGTCCCTAAGCCTAAAAGTTGTTGTATAATTGGTTTTGCTACGACTTGGACAATATGTTTTGGCTTAGTTTTCTATGGAGATAAATTCTGGACTCCCAGACTAGAAAATGGTTTATGATTTCCTTTGGGGAATTGGCATGTGAGTTTGGTATAGTCTCGGACCTTTACATGGAACTTATATTTAATTGTGGAGTTATTTAAAAATCGATTTGGGTGCATCTCGAGTTAGCATCTAACTATGAATTTGGTTTGTTAATACACAGTGGTCATTGGGATTTTAATATAATAGTTGATGTTGATCAAGAAAGGAAGATGAGTTGATTAAAATAGTAAACGGGTGCCCAAAGTAATTTGGATATCTTATATCTAATGAGAAGATATACAACTACTTTTTGGGTCACTGATCAAGCAGTTTTACAAATATTAATGATCAAGTGAATATTGTTTGGTGTGTTTAGTATTGTTTGAAAGAATTCTTATGATACTTGACGTGTTGTCGGACTTGAGAACTCCAATTTCTCGGAATGTGTAAACTGCTTGTGTTGGCCTAAGAAAACCAATGGAGTCAAAGCTACTATATTCCAAGTAGGGTGACTCGGGACTCTCTCGGTTAGGAATTTTCTTCAATAAAAACAATAATTGCATGGCTATGGTTATTTCTTTATGAATTTAAAGCATTTTGTATTTTTATTGGTGTGCTTGTTTTCAATTGTTTTTGGTATCGTGTGATGACTTGAGAATGAGCGGAGCATAACGACTACCTTGGGTTTCAATGCCCTAAACCTCCAGAGGGGCTGTATGGACGGTATGGTATCTTACATCCTCTGCGGTGTGACACCATTTCTAGGTGATACGGCGTTAATGGATACTCTCGCTACTCCTTGCTGACTATGATATTAATGTTGGTAAGGGTGTAGTTGGCATAGTGACCGGTCATCAGGTTTGTGTTTTCTGGGCCCGCATAAATGTTTTCAAAGCTAGACTTATAGTTTATGGTTTGATCTTTAACTTTTACCTATATACGTAGTTTTCAAATACTGGCCAGAACATATATACATTTTTACGTGTTTTTCAACCTGGGTGAATGCCCTATTTAGTAGCGAGAATGAAAACTCACCCCTACAACAGTTTTGGATGCAGGTATTGTGCACTTAAATGAGACAATACTAGAGTGAGTTGGGTATGCGGATGAAATTATTTTACGTTTGACTTATTTATTGATTTTCAGGTTTCGGAATTGTTTGTTTGAAATTGTGTCTTTGTTACAACTTTGTGAAAGGTTTTTGACTTACTTAGAGTAACGGCATTAAAAATCACCTCAAAGTTTAATTTAACGCTTCCGTTTCAACTCTAGTTTCATACTTATAGAAAAAGTACTACATGCTTATTTTAACTGATTATTTTAAATGCCTTGAGTATCTATAGGATCATACCTAGCTTGTGATCCTAAGGTTCGCGGCACTGTAACGTGGTCGATTTGGTGAGATGCAAATTGAGGCATTACAGAAAATGGTTTCAGAGCATTTTTTTCAAAGTTATTGATTTTAAATGTTGATACCCAAATTATTTGTCTAGTTTCAATTAAAGTTATTTGTTTTGAAATTATACTCTCAAATTTTTGTGAAACTTCACCAATTTGCTTACTTTTGGTTTTGAATTCTAATATCTCTGCCTTTTAGGACTCTTGAAGTTTACCAAGATTTGTTCAAGCTCGATTTTGTTGGTTTATAGTTAAGTTTGACTATTACGTACAGTTTTTAGAGAAAAGGCCAAAGTTATATCTCTATCTCACAAAATATTGAATTATTGATGTCATCTTCAGTTTTAGAAATCTTCTCAATTATGTTGATCAAGTTTGATTTCTGATTACTACTAAAATCATTTTCATAAGAGCCTAAGAGTTCAAACAATTTTTATGCTTATGGTTGAAACATATTGGGTATTTATTTGGTTATTTGTATGATGCCTCCCAAGCTCTTCCAAATCGTGCATAAAGCGAAGATAAGAGAACCTAACCTATTCGGTAAGTTGTTATAATTATCGAGTCAACGGAACCTATAAAGTTTGTTATTGAGAATTTATTTTCGATTCTCGAAATCAGTTATTCATAATATCAATTTGTGTAGATCAAGCTCGATGAAGAATTCGTAGGTGGACATTTATTTTTAATTAAATGTGCATGCAGTATTATTTTCTAAATATTAATTTATCATATTGATTTATATTGATAATAAATGAAGTATCATATTTGATTGATTTATCAAGATTTCATAAGTTATGTTTTCGATGATTTGGATAAGATTGGAGTATTGATTTGATAATAGTCAAGATTTGATATCGATTTTACGATTTATTTATGATCTACCGAAAATTATGCTTTCGATGAAATGAAAATTTAAATATTACGAGTTGATGAGTTAAATGTGAAACAAGAAAATAATGAGTTTGAGTTCAAAGTTATGTAACTAAGAAGGTAAATTATGAAAGATGATGATGTTAGCACATGCATGCTAATACCCTCGAAGTAATAGTCTAGTCGGCAGTACCCTCCAGACAATATTCTGGTCGGCAGTCAGTAATATCCTCAAGATGACATGAGATAGTCGGCATGGTACTCTCTAACTATCGCCTCATAGTATTCCGGTCGGCAGTACCCTCAAATGCGTCACCTAGCCGGTAGTACCCTCCAGGTGGCATGAGATGACTAGTCGGCAGTTTTGTCTAGTCGTCGCCTATTTTATTAAGAGATGGTTTGAAATGGGGTTTGAGATATCAGTATATTTTGAGATATCCATTTTTTAAATGAGATAATTTGTAGTATATTTTGAGATATCTTTATAAGAGGATTTGAAACGGTTTTTGAGATGATTTACAGCATGATTTCAAAATTCAGTACCAACAAATGATTAAGAGTATTTTCACGAGATTTGAAATGGTTTGAGATATTTATTTAAGTTAACATTTAAAAGTATTTTTCTTGAACTTCTACTGCATGCCTAATTTTTATTCAAAAGTTAAATTGGGAAAGCATTAAATATTTTGTTTTAACTTAATTGAAATTAATTATTTTTCATTCACTCACTCTAACGGTTTTCAAATGCTTTTCCATCGGCTTTTCAGTTTTCGTGCCCAGTCTGCATATTAGTTAAGGTCGAGCGTTCGTAGGCGTTGAGACATTGTGTCCACCACCTTCATCTTCGTTGTAGGTTACTGTTTAACCTACTTATGCAATATATTAGTTTACTCCTTAGATTGCTTTGATTACTAATATTTGTATAAATTGTATTTTGAGTATATTCAAACTTATTTAACTATTGGGGAGTTGGTTATGAATTGTGGGGAGCATGTAGGCTCCAGGAGATGAGGATGGTCATGATTATTGAGAAGTGTTAGAAAGTCTTTACAAGTTTTGGGTAGTCTATTTTTAGGAGTAATTCTGCCGAGATTTCGGTATGAAAGGGCCACCTCGGATATCAAGGTGAAATTCTGGGCGGGTCTTGTCAATCACTGAATCAACAATTCACTCGGCCTATCTCTATGAAACTCTCCCTGCCTCTTATTTACCGGATTCATTAGGTTAGCCGTGGTGATTGTTGGTGTAGCCACATGTCATTTGCTTGTAGCTTAGTATAAGAAATGTGCTAGATTCGCTCTCCATGTTCTTCATCTTCTTCCTCTAGCTTCATCTAGTCCTTGAATCTATTATCTATATACCTCATGTTAATTGAATTCTTGTTATGTTAGTAATTTTTTTTTTCTGAGAAAATAGATAATATCATTACTGATCCATGCTTAGAAGACACTTACATCAATTCTTGAACCAAGCATAAATGGCTCAAGCTACCCAACAAAGTGATAGTTACCTCATTACAAATAGGTTTAGCTCGCTTATTCAAAATAAACGAGCCTACTAAAGGACTAAAATCTTGACTAACCTAACTCTCATAATAGTAAAACTAGATGTCTAGAGACCTCAATTGGTGTACAATTAGAAGAACTAAGAATTAAGCAGATCAATGACCAAAGTCCATTTGATAGGCTAAACTACGAAAACTAAGACTAAATCAGGACGAAGCCCACTACATCCTACAAGAAAAAGGTAAAGGCTAGACAAAATAAACATAAAAGATAGCAAGCTCACAAAAAAGTTTAGGCCCAACTCCAGCCCAGGCAAAGATGAAGCAACCCACAGTCAAACCCACAACCCTTGTATCTTCCATCACCATGGCCGTTGCGCCACCCTATCGGACTACCACCATTGTTGGACCACAGGTGTCGCCCAGGCTAATGTACCACCAGTCCAAGTCATCCCAGCGCACAGCATCGAAAACCCAGGCCAAAGGACAAAGTAACCCGAACCCGCAAACTTCGAGTCCAACCCCAGCCCTCACCACAAAGATCTGACTCGTCCTCCTCTCTATCGCTGTAACAACCAGTGAAACTTCGGTCTAGAACACAGGTACTACTAACTGCTGCAACCACATCCACCATCCTTGGCAAATGATATCAGAACCTGAAAACTACCATAGGCTTACCCTCGTCAAAACGGCTCGTCCGATGACCATGCTCAGAGGGCGCGTTGCCGGACGGAAAGTATGCAACTAGAAGTGGGTCGGCAAGCACATATCAGTAGGCTGCTAGTTTTTTTCTTTTTTTTCTTTAATAGCCTTGACTTCATATTTTATATTTGGGTGGTTCTAGTTGAACCTCCTTCGGCAGGTCTTGTTATGGTAGTAATTTTGTTCAACATAACTTAGTTTATTGGTTATATATAGGTTATATATATATATATAACCATTACATTTTTAGGTTTCCATGAGTAGATCACTTGTGCAGTTAGGTATTCATACTCGTGAATTACCATTATGAATATGAACGTTCAAATTGGACAAATTCGGTTTGTCTATTGATTTGATCTAGTTTGGTATAGTAATAATTATTAATTTGACTGAAAATTTGCATAAGCGATTCGTGGAGACATAAAAACTGAACGGTCGAGCCCAAACGTGATTAACGTGATTAAAAAATTGCACAAGTAATTATCAATTTGGTTGAAAATTTGTACAAGTGATCTACTCATGGAAACCTGAAAACTGAACGGTCAAGATATCGATACATGATTGAAAAGTGGGTTCCATAAGTAATGGATTCATTTTTCTATCTATTTTAAGTGATTGTTGGGAGCCAATTTTCAATCACATTTTAGCATCTCGACCCTGTTCAGTTTTTATGTCTTCATGAATAGATCACTTGTGTAAATTTTCAACCAAATTGGTAATAGTCGATAAACCGAAACTAGATTAAATTCATGGACGAATCAAATCTATCCAATCTCAACCATTCAGGTTCATAATTGTCACACCCCGAATTTCAAATAAAGAAATTCAAATCTGAAACGCGATAACTAAACAATTCTCCAAAAATACTTAGAAATCAACAAAACACTTCGAGCCCATAAATGTCAATACCGATGTCACGCCCCTGATTTTTACACAAATAAAAATCGATATATAACCCCATAATTATATATGCGTGAACGTTCAGTCATCAACATCAAATACCTGGAAACGTTATCCCCTTTAACTACATACATATTGATGCCCTGAACCCACTACGTCAATATTGACCCGCCCACCGAGTCATATATTACATAAGCTTATGAATTAAATTGTCAACAACAAAATAAAACGTAAATGCTCCTCAGAACTAATTATACAACGGAAGTCCTTATCAACGGTAAAGTCACAAAACTGGCTTCCTACCGTAAAGCTGCAAAGGCGCTACCTCAGCTTCAGCCCGATTATCCTAACCTGCAGGATTAACCCCTACACCGTTTGAATGGTGCACCGGGTTGCCACACAACAAACCCGGTAAGCTTTTGCAAGCCCATATGAGTAACTCAAAACAACTCACACCAAATCACGGGATAAAAGCCCACACAACCCACGCCAAAACACGAGGAAAACCTTTCGACTCGAGAATAAGGAAAACATACCATGCCTCCGAAAACAATACTCTTTTCCCAAAAGAAAACAACGAAAGTCACACCGTGACAAAATCATATAGATCGTTAACCTAACAATTCAAATATGATAAATTGATCCAACCAGGATAAAACATCCATTCGGTCCAACCTGGACAAAACAACAAATCGGTCCAACCTGGACAAAACACAAACACACATCAAATCGGTCCAACCTGGACAAACAACATCAAATCAGTCCAACCTGGACAAAACAACATCAACACACATCAATCATACCTATCGTTAACCTAACAAATAGAATATGATTCATTGGTCCAACCTGGACAAAATACGTACCCAGGAGTCATAAGTAACCTACTCAGATCCATGAGGTACCATGGCAGACAGACTAGAGCTCTAACTGAATATATCGCAACCTGTCACCTCGGCCAAGGTTCAACCTTACGATATACATTGCCTGAGGATGCAACCTGCAACCCCGGATCCTTAGGCCAACCTGACCCTTAGATCAAAACATCAAACGAGTCGCACTGGACCCCAAAATGTTAAATCAAATCAAACGGAGAAATCACAACCTGTGACTCAAATCCTCAAACACTTTTCAAAACAATAGGAATGCCTACTAATACCAACTATAGTTTGCAGTTAAAACAATAATTCTCAAAACGATAAGGGGGTTCCGTTCATTAATGAACCTTATGAGATTACTCACCTCGAAACTCCCGCTGCGTCTTCAATAAAGAACAAAGCAGCCAATCCACCAAATAACCGTCCAAAATACTTCGTCAAGCACCTAATCACATACGGTTTCAGCTTAGCAACAATCCACAAACGATTTAAGTCCAAAACCCCTATTTTGAACCACAATCCCCAAAGTGACGCCAATCGAGGCGAAACCACATCCGAGACCTCCCAAAGTCTCCGGAATACATCCACGATCGATATGACCAAACCACAAGTTGATCGGACGCTCGAATCCTCACGGATCGAATAAATCAACCGGTATGAAACCGTAAAAATCATAACAATTTCATACGAATTCCAAAATATGCGTATTATATATCAAAACGCTTGTATCAACGAGTAGAACATATATAATACCAGAAACAGTTCCTAAAATGGCCGGAACACCGCCGGAACGCCGCCACAGGCGGTGGCGCACCTCCGCCGGCCAAAACTCAATATTTCCTAAAACTTCCAACATCAAAAAGCTTCATCTAAGCATGCTTGTGAATTTTCATAACTAGCTCGAAGTCAAAAAACAAGCATAAAGGATCGAAAACTACCTCACAAGCTTTGAATTTTTGCTCAAACTGAGTTGAACCAATTTCCACGTAAATCGATCCAAACAAACACCAAGGATCGACTCAGACGACCCCCACGAAGCCAAGGAAGGAAACTTGAAGCCGTGCCGTCGCCGGAGCTGCGTTTTCCGGTCGGGTCGAAAAACCTCAAATTGCACCGCCTTCTACCGCCGCCACCACCGAGAATCGGCACTAGAGGACACCACAGGGACGAACAGACGGAGGAGACGATCCAATCTGGAAAGTTTCGTCGCCGGAGACCGCCGCAGTTCGCCGGAAAAGCCGAGTCGGATCACTGGGTTCGGGTCGGGTCAGACACGGGTGATGAGAGAGAACGGAGTGTTTCTGGTTTCCGGAAAAGGCAAAATGCAAAAATGGAAATAGTGACTTTCCCGAAATGGAAACCCCTATATATAGCAACTTTCCCAAAACTTCAAATGCTCATAACTTTCACATACGAACTCTGATTTCCGCGTTCCATATGTCCACGAACTCGTATCGACGCGCTCTACAACTTTCATGAAGTTTTCAGAGATACTCAACGTATCAAAAGTCAACCTTGAACCCCCCCTAAAGTCATACTTTCCAAATAATTAATTCATCCGAAACACTTCCGCTCCGTCCACAAGCCACGGAACCGTCCAACAACCATAAATTAGATTCCGGAAATTCCTCGGAAAATAATTACGAATTTACGGGGCATCACAACCGACTCCTTCTCTAGAATCACATATTACATTACAAGAGTTTACACAATAGTTTGAAAACATCAAAGTAATATGTAAACACTCACAAAGAGCATACTACAAATAGTCGTAGTAATAATCAAAATAGGTTCTAAACCTAACGCTGCTGCAACAAAAAGTCGCGGTCTCAACCCTTGTTGCCCTGAAACCTAACACCATGGAATAATGCACCAGCTTGCAACAACATGTGAGTAAACTTTTTAAGCTCATATGAGTAAACTCAAATAAAATGACTCAATCAACACATGCTTATAATTTTCTCAACCAAAGATTAAATTAAAGCAACAACATTTAACTCCACAAAATCACCCTTTCAACCCAAGAAAAACAATCACACAATAATAATTCGTTTCAAAACTCGTCATCCTTACCTCTTAAGGATAACACACGTCACTAACGTGACAAAATCGTAATAATTGTAACTCACAATTTAAATATGAAATCAGTTCCCTCCTTGGACAATTAAAAGAAAGAATACACTCGAAACTCTCTTTTAAAAACGTGTAATCATGAGTCCCAATAACACACAGTTACCCCCATAATAGTACATTGGCAGACAGACTAGAGCTCTAACTGATCGTAGTTGATTACACGCATTTTTATGCATGTTATCGTATCTAAAACACTAGAATTAAGCTAATCCTCATGTCAATTATTATGTAATTAATCCACTTTTATTTATTTTGTAGAAAATAAGTGGAGTTGCAGAAACCGGACAAAATGGTGTGGAATTGTGCAAATTCGGAGTTTTCGATAAAAGGACAAAAAGTCAACACTGAATCAACTGCAGTGGATGCCGTGAAAGAAGTGAAATTCCATTGTTTCCAAAGATATATGCTGAGGTGCATTGAGAAAAGAAGAAGAAGAGAGAAAAAAAAAAAAAAGGAAATAAATCATGATGCATGGATGTTTAAAAAAAAGGATTGATTAATTAAACATGTTAGGCCATATATGCTGCACGTGTTCCCCATTTCAACTAGCCAAAAATCCCATTAGCCATTCCTTTCACACGTGGCCCTTTTCTTATCACATTCCCTCACCTCCTCTAGACCCACCGAGACCACATATATATATTACCCTCATCATCTCTTCAGAGGGGAGAACCCTAGAATAGCCGCAGACCCCCAGATCCATTTTCTCTTTCTTCTCACTCAACAGCCGCAGACCCCATTCATCCTTCCTCTCTCTTCTACAGTAGCCGAAAATCACCCCCAACTCCATCCTTTCTTTTCTTTCTTCACCGAAAAACCCACCTCCCCACTCTCTCTCCTCCATTTTTTAAAATCTCTTATCATTTTTTCTCAAAATTGGATGGAGCAATTAAGAGGCTTTCACTACACATCATCATGGCTTCATCACCACAAGGGATTTTGGCTTTGGTAAAGAGTGGGGGCTTAATTTCAAGTTGGGTTCATATTTGCCTATAGCAAATTGTGAGCTTAACTTGTGTTCCCTCTCTCCTCTATCATTTCTCTTAATTTCTTATGTATTGGATGATGTATTTGAGTATGGGTAGTGAGTAGTTCAATTTTGGGAGTTAGGGTTGTGAAGCCCTAACTCATCTTGTGTAAATATTAATGCTTTAAATGAAATAAATGCAATTTCCCTTGTGTATGCTTTAAATCCGAATTTATTGGTCCTTAGAAGCATGTTTCTAGGCTTTGTCAACCTTTGAAATTATGTTGTGGGCAATTGTGATGAATAGATTGATAAATTGACAACTTATTAGTCTTGTGGCATCTAGGATTTAAGTGTGGTGACCATTAGCTAGTTTAATTGTAACTAAGCTTGCTTGGGTCTCTATTATCTTGCTCTCTAGGCCTCTAATTTTGGATATTGCGGCCTTGACCGGCGTAATGCCCAAATTAGAGAGTTGATTGTGGCCCTAACCGGCATAATCGATACACCGAAAGGATAATTGGTTTAGTAGCCTTGACCAGTACTAAATACGGGACTTAACACATATAGGAAATGCATGCATTTGTGAAATTGGCATCGATATTTGCAAGAGAGTTAATGTGAATCATCCGACACTCCCAATTTGAAATCCGAATTTAATTTCTTGCTTGATAATTAGTTGTTTGTTTTTATTTTAGTTTGCATTTAATTTAATTAATTCCCAATTCAAAACTCTCGAACAAAATTCTACCTTCCATTGTGCATAACGCATTTGGGCTACAAGTTAGTGGCTTTGATTAGGCTTAGTGTGAGCTAAGCCGAGCATTGCCGAGGCTTGGTGCCTTGTGAATATTATTTCGCTTTATTTTATTTTTATTTTTCATTGTATGCTTTTAAGTTACTCTACCGCCAATTACCTCGGTTAGGTCCAACGCCTAATCCCCGAGGTACGATAATCAAGGTTCAAATACTTCCCTTACTTGACAACGATTCGTACGCTTGCGAGAGTATATGAATCAAGTCAGTAGTCACTCACCCGGCCAAATATATGGTTTCCGATTTACTTGCCTTCAGTACTAAAGTGACCTTCAGCCTCAACTAGGGGTCGTCAACGGGCCGGGCCGGGCCTTGCTATATTTTTAAATAATAGCGGGCTGGGCCGGGCCGGGCTTTATTAAAAATAGACGGATCCAAGCCCGTCCATATAAAGCGGGCTTTGCGGGCTTTTTTGGGCCGGGCCTTGCGGGCTTTATGTATAAATAAATATTTAAAGACACAATTTTTTTTTTTTTAATCAAGCTTTGGAAATTCATTGGATAATGATCAAATACAATCAAAGATAATATATCTATAATTCTATATTGTACCAAAAAAAAATCTTTATTTATATATAGATACTAATTTATTGATAAATAAATTTTTAAAGGCACTAATTTTTTATAAATCTATATTTATACATCATACACTCCAAAGAGCAACATATAGCAATTCAAAGAAAATGAGAAAACTGACCGTTGGATGTGATTATTACAATAAAATAAGAGTGTGGTTAAAAATTTAGTCAATTTCACCATAGTTTCAAACCCGATCGGATTGGTCAACTGTAGTCACTTGCATGTTTTCTTGGTTGACCGATGGCGTGATGAACGCAAAACTTGCTTATTTTTTTACATCACGTTTGTAAATATTTCATCGATGGATGTGTGTGGACATAAGATAAAAATTTCAATTTTTAATTACAAATACGTTGGCCTATACTAATTTGTCTCCTAAAGTTGTATGACTTATACATTGCATTTAAATTGTTGAGGTCCATTCTAAAACAACCGTGAAGTGGAAGATGAATTTGGAGAAATCAACCGCTCGATTGAGAGATTGTAATATTTTATGGTGGTTGTAAAAAATCTAGCCAATTTGGTTATCGTTTCGAATTCGATCAACTAGGTCAAACGTAGTTACTCTTATAAATCTATATTTATATATCATACACTCCAAAGAGCAACCCCTATCAATTCAAAGAAAATGAAAAAACCGACCGTTGGATGAGTTTATTACAATAAATTATGAGTGTGATAAAAAATTTAGCCAATTTCACCATATTTTCGAATTCGATCGGATTGGTCAACCGTAGTCACTTATATGTTTTCTTGGTTGACCGATGGCGTGACAACCGCGAAACGTGCTTATTTTTTCACATCACGTTTGTATATATTCCATCGATGGATGTGCATGGACATAAGATAAAAAAAATTAATTTTAATTACAAACACATTGGCCTATACCAATTTTCTTCCTAAAGTTGTATGACTTATACATTGCATTTAAATTGTTGAGGTCCATTCTAAAACAACCATGAAGTGGAAGATGAATTTGGAGAAACCAACCGCTCGATTGAGAGATTGTAATATTTTATGGTGGTTGTAAAAAATACAGCCAATTTGGTTTTCGTTTCGAATTCGATCAACTAGGTCAAACCTAGTTACTCTTCTAAACCTATATTTATATATCACACGCTCCAAAAAGCAACCCCTATCAATTCAAAGAAAATGGGAAAACCAACCGTTGGATGTGATTATTACAATAAATTATGAGTGTGGTTAAAAATTTAGTCAATTTCACCATAGTTTCGAACTCGATCGGATTAGTCAACTGTAGTCACTTGCATGTTTTCTTGGTTGACCGATGGCGTGATAAATGCAAAACTTGTTTATTTTTTTACATCACGCTTGTAAATAATTCATCGATGGATGTGTGTGGACATAAGATAAAAATTTCAATTTTTAATTACAAATACGTTGGCCTATACTAATTTGTCTCCTAAAGTTGTATGACTTATACATTGCATTTAAATTGTTGAGGTCCATTCTAAAACAACCATGAAGTGGAAGATGAATTTCGAGAAACCAACCGCTCGATTGAGAGATTGTAATATTTTATGGTGGTTGTAAAAAATCTAGCAAATTTGGTTATCGTTTCGAATTCGATCAACTAGGTCAAACGTAGTTACTCTTATAAACCTATATTTATATATCATACACTCCTAAGAGCAACCCCTATCAATTCAAAGAAAATGGAAAAACCGACCGTTGGATGAGTTTATTACAATAAATTATGAGTGTGGTAAAAAATTTAGCCAATTTCACCATATTTTCGAATCCGATCGAATTGGTCAACCGATATTTAGAATATATATATATAGGGCTAATTACTGTTTAGTACCCTGTGGTTTGAGTCCCAAATCAATTCAGTCCCTGCACTTTCAATTTCATCAAAAACACCCCTGCGTTATCAAATCTCGTCCAATAGGTCATTCCGTCACTCTTCCGTTAAATGGTGCCGTTAAACTGCTGACTATGCCTGCCAACTCAGCTCAGGTGGGGCCCACATGAAAAGTAAAATTCCAAAATTGCCCCTGCCTCTATTTTACCTCCAGACCCAGCTCCGTCCTTGTTCTTCCCCTTAGCAATTTTACTACCTCCAGTTCTCTTAGCAAAAGCCTACACCCATCATGAATCATATTACAAAACCCATTCTTTTTGTGGCTGCTACTAATTATTTTAATTCTCAAAGTTTTTTGCTTTTTCTTCTTCAATTTGTCAAATACTTCTCAATCCATCATTCTTCTGTCAAAAACATAGAACCTGATGGATTTGATTTCTCATCTTTAAACAAGAAACCATATACTTTGATCAATTCTTAATCACGCACTTGTTGTTCTGCAAAAAAAAAAAATTAATAGATCCAGAACATAAGAAAACAAAGGAGAGTGAATCTGAGAAAATGGGAAGGAACAAGGGAGTAGTGGACTTCGACGAGTCACACCAGATGACTTCGATCTGGCGAATCCGTGCAAGGACTCGGTGGTGATGCTGGAGATGAGGATTCTTCGAGAGAACATCATTTGCAAGGACTGCTCTCGAATCCCCCAGATTCGCAACATACAGAACGTCATTTGTTATAGCCCCGACCAAACAACATGACCCGACAGAAGCAATTGACGGCTTCATCGGCCACGATCGCTTCACCAAACGCAGAACTCCTCCTCAGTGGCACTGAACGCCTTCTTTATCACATCCACAGATAACCCACCTTGTTCCATGGCAAATTCTACACAAATTCAACCTAAACACTCAGGAATTTTGAACTATAAAATCAATCAAAACAAAACCCTCTTTACTACCTTAAACCCAATACCCTAAAATATAAAAATTAAACCCATTCAACGAGAACGGAATAACATACTGTGTAAAAACGGGAACAGATTATTGTTGACGAATCTAGAAGCTTCCGGTCCGCCGTGACCGTCATACACGCCGACGTACGTGGCAGAGGGAGAGGTAAACACCTGTCCCTGATCCTCAAGGCTCGAATTGGTCTGAACCACAGCGATCGAGTAGTCACCGGAGGCGTGAGGCTTCAAGTCAGTATGCCAAAGCAACCCATCACCGCCGCCGGACCCAAGTCTCAACCCAAGTCGCTTATGCAGATCCAAAATGACACCATCTCTGCCACCAAAGCTGCTCTGAATCCCGTACGCACCAACATCATCATGCCCAGAAGCACAAGCAGAAAAAGGTCCTCTCTTTCTTTGCATCTGCTGCTTTTGATATGGAGGTTTCGCGGACGAGAACCGCCGACGGCGACCGGCAGTAGTAGCAGGGCTCGACGAGCTAGATCTGGAGTGAGTCAACGGAACAAGTCGGATGATTTGGGTGGGAATGTTTGTGTGTGTGTGAGGACGGCGCTGGGTCTGGAGGTAAAATAGAGGCAGGGGCAATTTTGGAATTTTACTTTTCATGTGGGCCCCGCCTGAGCTGAGTTGGCAGGCATAGTCAGCAGTTTAACGGCACCATTTAACGGAAGAGTGACGAAATGACCTATTGGACGAGATTTGATAACGCAGGGGTGTTTTTGATGAAATTAAAAGTGCAGGGACTGAATTGATTTGAGACTCAAACCACAGGGTACTAAACAGTAATTAGCCCATATATATATATATGCACATATTTTATATAGAAGTATAAGAACTTCCACACACACACACACACACACACACACACATATATATATATATATATCTCTATATATATATAAACACACACACACATACATGATATATTGATATATATATATATATATATATATATATATATATATATATATATATATATATAAACACACACACATATATAGATATATCTATATAACACACACACACACACACACACACATATATATATATATATATATAAAAAATTTTACGGGCTTTTACGGGCCGGGCCTAGCGGGCTTTTACTGGCCGGGCCTAGCGGGCCTTTGGCGGGCCGGGCCGGGCTTTTGCGGGCCGGCCCACTACCCACCCGAGGCGGGCTTTTTAACGGGCCGGGCCGGGCTTTTAGCCCTCAGGGCCGGCGGACCTCCATTGGCCCACTTGATCCGCGGGCTTTTTGATGAGGCCTAGCCTCAACAGACCAAAATATTTAAAGAGGTCACTCAAGACCCAAAATGTTAAACAAATCTCCATAAAAGATTCTCTCGGTATGAAGATCTAAACATTTAAAGAGGTCGCACAAGACATAAAAATGTTACACCACAACTCAAAGTACTCCTTCAAAACAATATAAATCAACATTCTCATAATATATTGCTCTCCCGAAAAGAGTAAATTCTCAGAACAATAACATGAATAAAATCAAAATTATTGTACTCACCACAATGCCGCACCATCAAGATATATATTTCATCTATATACATATATATTTCAATATATACATATATTTCATCACATATACCAACTATAGTTCCCAAATTGCAAAACCCGAAGAAAAAAATCATTTTTATAAAAAACTTCATTTTAACCCATGAACCATTGACGATCAAGTTTATATAATTCAAAAACAATATTTATTTTCAAAAACGACTTCATAATTTAGCAGATAAACCAAACCATAATGTAACTCTATTCATAAATGAACCTCGTGAGATTTACTCACCTTAAAGTCCTGCTGCGTATTCTCTCATGGCTGAAATAACGTACAGAACACACTATCACACACCTAAGTAAAAAAAGGTCTCAACTTAGTACACAACTAAAAATGAAAGCGGTTAAGGTTCGAATCAAGCACTTGAACCGAAAACCGAAGATTTTGTCAATCGAGACAAAACTTCCTCCGAGACCTCCCAAGGTCTCCGGAACACTTCTAGGATCAATTTCTCAAAATTATACGACGATCCAACTGTCGGATCCTCACAGATCACATACCGAATAAACCAAAACGACGTTAAACCTAACATGCTTCAAATGATTCCAACATAATCCCATAATATATCAGCATGCTTGTATCGACGAGTAGAAGGCAACTGTGAAAATAGAAGCCCAAAAAGTGGCCAAACGCGCTGCTAAGGCAACTTCCAAACTAGCTTAATCCAACCGTCCAGAATGTATAGTACAACAAGAGGAGCAACTTTCATACCTAGGGCTAAAACCGAATCGGTCGAGATCGGCCTAGATCGCAGCTGAAATTCGAAAACTTCAAATCGGGATTCCGAGCTCCACACTTCGATTCGAGTTGCAAGGCTTGTATGGATGTGATCAGGAGTAGGAGAGCTTTAAAACTAGGTAAGTTTTGAGCTCAGCTGCCGCTGGAATCGAAAACTACAACAGGGTCCGTCGTCACCCAAACCTGAGGCTTCGATCTGCAGTTTGCGGTGAGATTCAACGGAAAGGAGACAGGTGGGGAGGATGGCAAGGTGGAGGTGAACAAATCTGTGGTTGTGGAGCAGCCAGAGATCACCGGATGGTGAAGATACAACCTGGTTAGATCTCCGAGTTCTGGTCGAGTCAGTCGCGAAACAAATAGAGTTTTGGTTTTAGGGTTTCCGGAAAAGGAAATAAGAAAAGTTGTGAAGGAAAAAAAACAGAAAAAATATATATTTATAGAAAATTTTCAAAATTGGAAACTTTTTTTCCACGAACTTATAACGTCGCGCTCTATGATTTCCGTGAAGGAAGCTTTCACAAAATTGTAATGTATAAAAATTCAACCTTTAAGCTCTCGAAAACAAAGCGTTTTGAGAAAATAAGCATCTAAAATAATTTCTATTTCACGATTATCACACGAACATTGGGAGCAAGAAACTAATAACGAAAATTAAGGTCAGTACAATATTAGTTAGTCAAGTTTTTGAATGCTTTAATGATTTTCAATTTGACTGAAAATTTGCATAAGTGATCTACACATGTAGAGTTAAAAACTAGGGTGAAGAGGTCAAAATGTGATCGAAAAATAAGTTTCAAAAGTAGTCCCTTAAAATAGACAAAAAAAAAATGCAATCTTCCATTAACGGATCCATTTTTTTAGCCATTTTAGGGGATCTTTTATGGGACTCACTTTTCGATTATTCATCAGCAAATTGATTGTTAGAATTTTAGGACTCTCTAAGTAGATCATCTTTATAAATTTCAATTAAACTGAAAATTGTTAAGGTATTCATAATCGTGCATGATTTACCAGTATAAACATGAAGGGTTCAGGTTACACAGATTTGGTTCATCCATTGATTTGATGTAGTTCGATACCTTAACAATTATCAATTTGGCTGAAAATTTGCATAAGTGATCTACTCACAGAGGCCTAAAAACTAAACGCTCAATATGCCGATATGTGATCAAAAAGTGGTCACACAAGAGATCCTTAAAAATGACAAAAAAAAATTCTTACCAAAAGAACCTATATATATATATATTAATATTTTAAAATGCTAAAGCGTAGTCGAGGTGTTTTCGGGAGAGCCTAAGTCAGGCATAATTGCCTTATGGTATAAAAGACACATCGTACTAGAACTCATAGTTGCCTGCAAATCCACATTCCAATTATTCAATTACACTATCATACAATTTGCATATCAGTTATGGTATAGAAGATCAGTTATGAGCAAAGAATGGAAAAAGAAATATGGGCAGCAAAAGATAAAGTCAGTATAGTTATGATTATGAACATCGAATGATCGAATAGCTATGACATGATTTATGAACATCACTACATCAGCATTCTGTAATTCGAAATAGAACATCAGTAGTTATGAAGTATGAACAATTGAACATCAACAATCTTTAATTTGAAACAAAACATCAGTAATTCATGTAGACCATGGCCATCTAAATATATCAATAGAACATCGAAACAGGGATTCTAGGAGCATCAAAATTCAGCAAGATTCATACTTGAAATCCTTTGCTACAAATCTAGAGGTTTGGATGAAAATCTCGTGCTCCAACTCCAACTTCAAGTGTGAAAAGTAACTTTATGAGCCTCATTTATAGCCAAATTCTTGAGAAAACTTATGGACTCTAAGAGGTTTTATCAAATTTAGGGTTAGGGTTCGAAAATTTTTGAGTTTTGGGAGAAACAAAGTCGGAAACATTTGAAGGATTGAAGGGCTTTAGGTAGCACTTTCTGCACTTTTGACTCCGTGGACATCGCTTACCGGCGACTGCAATGACTGACTAGTGACCTCACCAGTGACAACAATGATCTTATTGGGCGACCCACCAGTGACCTCATCGACTGAACGTCAACTTTATCAATAGAACAACGACCTCTCAGACTGACCAGCAACCTTAACGAATGAATAATGACCTCATCAACCAACTGGAGACTAAACATTTTCTTGTTTTCGTTTTGCAAAACATTTGTTGAAAAACCATTATGTAACACGTTGCGAGATGTGTAGGATTTTACAGATCTCAATTTTGATTTTTCTTAAAAATTACGGTGATTTTAATGATGTACAATTTAAGAAAATAAACATTGTCCGCGAATTTGTGAAACTTTCGATAAGAAGTTTAAGTTTCAAGGCCCAAGATAGCACAAGGGACGTGCATCAAGTCTAGAAAGCGTTATACATGCTTTAGAAATAAATAAATAAATGCAGTTACCGAGGGGTTTAGGAGCGCCAGATTGTCATTCTCTCTTCATGTAAGTATTTTATATCTCTACAGATGTCTGTTCAATCAGCTAGTATATTTGTAAGGAGACAGCTCTCCTAGTTGAAGTTCGATCGATGACCAACCGGAATTCACTTTGTGAGATGTGTGTGTGTGTGTGTGTGTGTGTCTATATATATATATATAAAAGCAGGCTCTTGGCGGGATGGAAATGGAAACCAATTGATGCCACTGCTGCAAAAGAGGCCTAAGGGGACAGACAGCGTTTGTTTCTTTTGCTACTTATAGAGACAGATATCTGTCCCCATTGGTCAAAGGGGACATATGATGGATGTGTACCTATTGTAGGTGTTCTTAATAAGAACTTCCTATTGCTAAATGGAACAAATTAGTTATCTCTCCCTAAATAACTATGTGGGCCCCATAATTTCTCAAACTACAATAGACTACAAATACATACATTTGTACAAATACAATGCACCAATTGAGGACACTTGAACAATTCAGTAGTACTTGTTCCAATAGTGCTTCAACTTCATTTGTAGAATCACATGTTTCTGCCTGGTTAGAGCTTGCCACAGATGAATTAAGCCTGGAAAACAGTTCAAGAACCAGCTAGTTAATTCTATAAGTACAGCAAGGTCAAGTATGTGGCTTATGTATGATGCACAACTGTAATCAAAATAATCTAAACTTGAACTCTAGACATCGATCCATTAGTAGATTCTTCTATGAACCTCTAATTCTAATTTCCCTCCCCACTAAACTTTAGTTACAGAGCTGAATCATAATCAAACATAGCTGAAAGAAGATAAAATCAAGCTGTCCAGCTACAACAAAATAAATAATCAAACTAAAATTTTGAAGTCGTTACTTGGACGCAGGGACAGTAATAGTAAATTAATTACCAAATGTAATGGTTTTATAACTTCAAAACCAAGATTTGAGACCTGCTCAGGCTCGACCCTCTCCATGAGTCCCTTGAGCTGGTCTCTAATATCTCTAGCACGCTTCATACTCCTTTCCTCTCCAAGGTGATATCGGGACTTTGAATACCAAAGCATTCACTTCTGCTCAATCCTTCCCAGGACTTGTTAGTGCCCTATAACAATAAAAAATAAGGCTCACAACGCATCTCACACAATACAATAATAGTCAAATTGCTTTCCTGCAATCAATACATGAGATTCACTAACTAAGAATGATGCAATCTAGAGCAACTCCAACAGCTTCTCTATAATTTCTGTATTATAGGGAGGCAAAAGTCAAAACTTTAGCCTTTTTTTCTTCTCCAACTCCAACAGATTCTCTATTTTACAACAATCCCTAAAATCTCCATAATTCTTTCTTAAAATTTTAGAGATTACTGTAAATTTAGGGAATTTGGTTTTCTGTTTCCTCACTTTACCTAAAATGGGGATAGTCATAGGGAATCTGTTGGAGCAAAATAGACTTATTTTTCCCTAAAGTAGAGAAAAATCAAAATATAGGGAAGCTGTTGGAGTTGTTCTACTAAATGCTTATACAATTTGAAAATAGAGAATCTTATTTTATAAACTCAACACAAACAATATCATTTACTTGTGCTCTGTTATGCCAATAAAAAGCTGGACGTGTTGAGGATGGACTTGATGTTTCTCCACCTATCATCATTAAGTGTTTAACTGTTCTGTAGAATATATTTGGAATCAATATTGTACTATATGTAGGTTCAATCAATCTAGCTAGACAACACAGCTGGAATATTACAAAATCATATAACTCTAACTCAATTGGACTTCACAATTCGAAACCCTAGAAGATTTTCAAAATTCTCTTGAACTTAAAATAATTCCGATGTTACAAAGATTCATTTCATGAGAACCATGCTTCATTCATAAAGTTATGTAGTGCCCTTGTAGTATACAAATCAAACTGAATTGGAAGATTGAAATGAAAAGTAGCATCATTATGAATGTGTTTCTGTGTGAGAATACGGAACGGGAACTAAGCATGGATCATGATGGGGAGAGAGAGAGAGAGAGACAAGCATATATAGTGGTTCACCTTGCCCTTGAGGCAAGGCTACGTCCACTTAGAGATTCTACTAGTAGTGAGGCCAAGTAGCCTTTGATAGTGATACAAGTTGGGGATCATGGATCCATCATTCTCTAAGAAGGGGAGGACTTCCCTTTATAGCTAAAGGAAGTCTCATTCTATTCTATATTTCTGATGTTGGACATAATACACATATTTACTTCTCTTGAAGCCTCTTGGAGAGCATGGGAGGGTGGCCTCCTAGCAAGGTACTGGCCGACCTCCACCATAGCAAGGTAGCTCGGGTGTCGGACTACCGAATGCATGTCGTAGGCGGGACTAGCCATGCCGCGGGGCCCAAGGTCGTTGCTTATGCTTGGCGGTATATGGTATAAGTGATATCAACAAGTCCCCCAAGTCCCCGAGTAAGAGGCGCTTCTTGGTTGGGGAGTTTAAATATGATGCCGCCAAGTATGAGTGATGACCTTGTTGAACGCCATACCCATACTAGTCCCCCAACTCCGTAAGTAAGAAGGGACTCTTCCGGGTCTTGTGAAGTTTCCATGACAGGTTGGTGCCACGGGGCCCATCATCTAGCTAGTACCTGCAAATAAGATAAGGGTGTACAAAGAGCATATTGATTGCGCTAGAGCAATCTAAGTGACATTTGAGTCAAATGCATCGAGGTGCATGAATGTTTATGTGAAATGCATGTTACACATGGTGTGGATGGTTATATTTGTCGAGTGTGAAATACGACATATATGAGATCATATGAAGTACATATGATGCATAGATGTGTGATGAACACGATGACATGTACATAATGATATGTATATGTTGTATGCATATGATGCGCATGTGTTAGGACCGGGATTGTTTATTACTTGCCGAGTCCCCCAAGTCACGTAGTTAGTAAAATCGAAGGTAGGACTTGAGTTCGCTCGTGTCGAGTGGGTGATAGGTTGTGTGAGTTTTGTCCTATGGTCTTATTAATGGGATGTAAAAGAAATTTAATTGTTGCGATCAACAATAGGCGAAAAATTTCAATATTTCCATTAATAGACCATAAGACAAAGTATGAGCGTGTAGCTCAATGATAGTCCCAGTCGGGTACTATCTCCACTTGTGATAAGTGGTATGAATAAGTCTCCCAAGTGTAGAGAACGCTCGGGAGGTGAGGTGACTCAGAAGCAAGGGATTGGACCTTGGCTTACCCGTTGGGGGTACCTTGCTCGGGTAAAGGATTTCTGAGGGCTTGAGCCTCCTTGACCCGTTGGGGTCGAATGAGGACCTGTAGGCCTCTGGTACCCGGTGACGTGGCCCCGGGTAGGATGAGGAATTCTGCCTCGTAACCCCGTGGGGGTACCCGGTGGCTTTGGCCTCCGGTACCCTGTGGCGTGGACTCGGGTAGAATGAGGGATTGTACCTCGTAACTCCGTTGGGGTACCTCACTCGAGTAGAGGATTTATGAGAGCCTGTAGGCCTCGTGTACCCGGTGGGGTAGATAGGCTTGAGCCTTAGCACCCTGTGGAGTAGATAGGCTTCGAGCCTCTTGTACCCGATGGGTAGATGAGGGCTTGAGCCTCCTTAACCCAATGGGGTTGAATGAGGGCCGGTAGGCCTCCTTTACCCGGTGGCATGGCCCCGGGTAGAATGATGGCTTTAGCCTCGTAACCCCGTTGGGGTACCTCACTCCGGGCGAGGATTTTAAGTACCGTACGTTACACTTATTTAGTGTCATATGTATACATGTAGCAATTTTTAATTGACAGACAATTAAATTAAGTATTAACACGTAGGCATAATAGATATGATATCGAGACTATCACATTTTGTAGGCATGCTTAGATTGTAGTAATCAATGAAGCATGTGAAGTACAACATTAGCTCAAATTAAGAAAGTGCAGATGAGAACTTATTTGGAGCCGCTCATAAGTGGTGGAGATATTGTAGAAGGATTGGAGTTGCCCATATATAAGACTCCGTCGGCTAGCGAGTTCCGATATAGTGCATTCTCTTTTTCTCATATAAGAAAGGGTTCCCTGTTGGGGTGATAGTGCCTCGTAAACAATAAGCAAGTAGCCACTTATTCTTGTATGTAGCTGAGAGTTCATGTATTGGAACATAGTAAAATTATGATCTTGTCACATTAATTGACAACTAGACGCTTGAATCTCGCAAGCGTAGGCGCGAGTATAAACTTGTATCTCCCTGAAAATATTGAGTTATATATGCACCGAGTAGCTATATGTGTGTGCCCTTATATAGAGGATTGGATTGGTGTGCCGATAGTACTTATAAACATGGTACGTGGCATGGCCATAAGTTCATCCCTGGCCATAAACATGCACATGCGTAGCAATAAAGGGAGAGGACATGTAAGATAGACATGTTAAATACGTGCCTCGCGTTTGAATTTATGACATTTAGAAAAATATTTGTAGCGATATAAAATTTGTAGGCATTGGAGCCCATATAGAGAGAGATATTTGCACAACTATATTTGCATGCAGTTAGGGGTCGTCAACGGGCCGGGCCGGGCTTTATTAAAAATAGACGGATCCAAGCCCGTCCATATAAAGCGGGCTTTGCGGGCATTTTCGGGCCGGGCCTTGCGGGCTTTATGTATAAATAAATATTTAAAGACACAAATATTTTTTTTTTAATCAAGCTTTGGAAATTCATTGGATAATGATCAAATACAATCAAAGATAACATATCTATAATTCTATATTGTACCCAAAAAAAATCTTTATTTATATATAGATACTAATTTATTGATAAATAAATTTTTAAAGGCACTAATTTTTTATAAATCTATATTTATACATCATACACTCCAAAGAGCAACATATAGCAATTCAAAGAAAATGAGAAAACTGACCGTTGGATGTGATTATTAAAATAAAATAAGAGTGTGGTTAAAAATTTAGTCAATTTCACCATAGTTTCAAACCCGATCGGATTGGTCAACTGTAGTCACTTGCATGTTTTCTTGGTTGACCGATGGCGTGATGAACGCAAAACTTGCTTATTTTTTTACATCACGTTTGTAAATATTTCATCGATGGATGTGTGTGGACATAAGATAAAAATTTCAATTTTTAATTACAAATACGATGGCCTATACTAATTTGTCTCCTAAAGTTGTATGACTTATACATTGCATTTAAATTGTTGAGGTCCATTCTAAAACAACCGTGAAGTGGAAGATGAATTTGGAGAAACCAACCGCTCGATTGAGAGACTGTAATATTTTATGGTGGTTGTAAAAAATACAGCCAATTTGGTTTTCGTTTCGAATTCGATCAACTAGGTCAAACCTACTTACTCTTCTAAACCTATATTTATATATCACACGCTCCAAAGAGCAACCCTATCAATTCAAAGAAAATGGGAAAACCGACCGTTGGATGTGATTATTACAATAAATTATGAGCGTGGTTAAAAATTTAGTCAATTTCACCATAGTTTCGAACTCGATCGGATTGGTCAATTGTAGTCACTTGCATGTTTTCTTGGTTGACCGATGGCGTGATGAACACAAAACTTGTTTATTTTTTTACATCACGCTTGTAAATAATTCATCGATGGATGTGTGTGGACATAAGATAAAAATTTCAATTTTTAATTACAAATACGTTGGCCTATACTAATTTGTCTCCTAAAGTTGTATGACTTATACATTGCATTTAAATTGTTGAGGTCCATTCTAAAACAACCATGAAGTGGTAGATGAATTTGGAGAAACCAACCGCTCGATTGAGAGATTGTAATATTTTATGGTGGTTGTAAAAAATCTAGCCAATTTGGTTATCGTTTCGAATTCGATCAGCTAGGTCAAACCTAGTTACTCTTCTAAACCTATATTTATATATCATACACTCCTAAGAGCAACCCCTATCAATTCAAAGAAAATGGAAAAACCGACCGTTTGATGAGTTTATTATAATAAATTATGAGTGTGGTAAAAAATTTAGCCAATTTCACCATATTTTCGAATCCGATCGAATTGGTCAACCGATTGTTTAGAATATATATATATATATATGCACATATTTTATATAGAAGTATAAGACACACACACACACACACACACACACACACAGATATATATATATATATATATATATATATATATATATATATATATATATATATATATATATATATATATAAACACACACACACACATATATATATAAAATATTTTACGGGCTTTTACGGGCCGGGCCTAGCGGGCCTTTGGCGGGCTGGGCTTTTGCGGGCTTTTTAACGGGCAGGGCCGGGCTTTTAGCCCTCAGGGCCGGCGGGCCTCCATCGGCCCACTTGATCCGCAGGCTTTTTGATGAGGCCTACATGCAGTGATGTAAATGTTGGTCGAGGATGACCAAGATGAGTTTGGACCAAAGCTCATTTATGAATTAAGTAATCATGATGTTGAAACCAATATATGGTAACAATATGGTAAAAGCTTTAAGTATTGGCACATGCTGTCATTGACTTGTAGGCGTGAGTAGATCAGATAAGTACACTATGCCAAAAAATGCTTCAGACGATAGATCAGATCTGTCGTCTGATGAAGTAAAAATCTGTTGTCTAGGTGACTTCCGTCTCTAAGCCATTCAGACGACAGATATTCTCCGTCGTTGATAATGCACTCAGACGACAGATTCTCTGTCGTCTGAAGTACCTAATATTGAAGAATCGGGGTCTATCTGTCGTCTAAAACACCATACCACTACATATTAATGTTGTTGGAAATTCACTTCATCAACGGATTCAAAAAATAACTGTCGATGTAGTTAATGTAAGATGACGGAGTTTTTGTTGTTTCTGTCGTTTGATTGAACCAATATTAAGCTTAGTTGATGCTTCTGTCATCTGATTTAAAGAACAATGACAGTTATGTGTTGACTGATTTCGTATGCAACAACATTTATACCGTGAGTTATGTTGTTTGAGATTTGTTTGGACCACCTAATTCTGTTGTCTGAGAGCTCTTTGAACTCTACTTTTCTATTGTTTGAACGTGGTAGAAACAACATATCAACCACCTATTTCTATTGTCTGAGAGCTCTTTGAACTCTACTTTTCTGTTGTTTGAATAGGTAGAAACAACATATCAACCACCTATTTCTGTTGTCTGAGAGCTTTGAACTCTACTTTTCTGTTGTTTGAACTTGGTAGAAACAACAGATGATCATTTGTTTCTGTTGTTTCTATTTTCTTGATACAACATAAATTGTGAAACCTGCATATATATGTTGCCTTTCAACCATTTCAACATCATTCATTTACAATCATCAAAACCATAAAATTGGACTAAAATCTGCATTGAAAATGATGGCTACGTTTCATTGCATCAACATCATCCAAAATACAATCCATAGTTCCAACTCTAAACCTAGCCAATAGTTACATAATGATCAAGAGAACCAAAAAACCATCTTATCGATCTCGATCATTTACCTAATATTGCACTAAGTCAAAAACCTATAAGGTAAAGAAAGAGTAGCTAGGCAAAGCAACTGCATGCATAATTTAGGTTCATCAACACTTTCCATCAGTTATATATAAATGCACAAAAGCAGTTCATGATGCTACTCATCTACCTTAAACAGAACCAAAGTTAGAACTTCATAACATGATTTGCCCATTCAGCTCGAACCACATCAATATCCTTCTGTGTGTAAGCAAGATTTGATTTCCTTTCCCACTGAAACAAGCAAATACAGCAAGTTATTAGGATGCAATCAGATTTCATATTATAGGCATATTTCAGATTTGGACATAATAAGGTTCATTAAATTTGAGAAGCAAATGCAGCAAGTCCATTATAACCAAGGCAAATAATCAAATTTCTATTTGGATATGCGTATCAAAGGGAGAGCCAACCAGAAATTTAAAACCATAGACCTTCAACCATGACCATTTTTTTACCATAATTCTGAAACTTGATACCCAATTTGTTAATTCCACTAGTGGAGATATATATATACAGACACTTAGAGCATGTGTCCAGTACCATAATTAATGGTAAACCAGGTTTACTGGGATTCCACTTATAATAGAAGCACAACCAGCCATTCAAATTATGATTAATTCATATATACCTTTATAACAATTGACCACAACCTAATCTTGCAAGATCTTTAACGTTTCCGACTTTGGAGAGGCTAAAAACTCATCTGAGTGCAGAACCCATTTCTCCTTCACTCCTCTCCTTGACCAGAAATCCTACATAACCCAATAAACAATCATATATATACTGAACAAACATTTAATTCGGTCAAAAGCTATAAACCCAGAACCAAAAGATAAACACCCAACCCGATTTCAAGAACAATGCAGATAAAGAACAATGCAGATAAGGGAGTTAAAGCACATTTGGTAGCATAGTCTGCCCTCTAGACGTGTGCAATTTCATAATTAAAATATCATAACCATAACAAGGCAGGCCACATCAACCAAAGTAAAAATAATTAAATGGCATTCACATGATATAAACATAAAAGTCAGAATCAAAATTAATCAATAATCCCCGTGATCTTCATATTCACAAGATCGATGCCATAAGTATATGAACAGAGGAAACAATAGAAGGAAAAAAAAAAAGAATCAAAATCTATATCATGTATATATTTTCACAAGATTGATGCCATGAGTATATACACAGATCAAGGGATGCAATAGAAGAAAACGAAAAAGATGAGAATCAAATAGGAAGAAATAGGCAAAGAAAAACGATCGATGATACCTGTCTCTTGAGCCAGAAAAAACAATCAGCACTAAACCAATTCAGCTTGAATCCAAACCTGCAAGAAGAGCAAAACAAAGCAAGTTGAAAAGGTACCACCAAACACAGAGTCAACTCCTAACCAACATATATGACTTTTTCAGACTTTTGCTTCCACAAGAAAAGAAAACACAAAATTCAGGATGTACATGCATGAACCAAAGATTTTCATCTCACAACTCCACCGTCAAATCCTGCATTAGTTGTATCAATGCATTTAAGAATTTCTTAATTTATACATGGTCGTTTACTCCATCAAAACAATCGTTTGCCCCAATTTTTTACTTACCCTTTGATTGTACTACTCGGAAGGACTTTCCGACCAAGCGGCTTTACTAAGCCCACCGACAGTTCTTATAAATGTCCTCCCACTCTCTTATCTCTCTTCTCACTGCCTCTCACTTACTCAAACCTCAGTTACTCTCCTCTCTAATATCTCTCCTACACTACTTAGAATGCAGACTATTTCTCTGCAATTGCTTTATTTACTGATGTAGAATGACAGCCAAATATTAAGACATAAATAAGCATTGTCAACATAGCTCCAAAAAAAAAAAGCATTGTCAGCAGAGCATTGTCAACTCCTCAACTACACCAATTATGTGATTTTGAGTACGACCAAGTATCAATATGCAATTTACAACACAAAATCATTAACAAAATCACAATCTGGACAATTAACCAACAACACATAACTCTAAATATGGATTTCCCAATTACCTTTTCTATTCAGTTTGCTGTTCAAAACCAATTTGAGTTCTTCAATTCGTCCTTAACATGAGATCCAATAACCCGACCAAACTGACTTTGTCTTCCATTGAGGAGTGCAGCAGAGTGCTTGTTAATTTTCAAAATCTGCAGCAGAACAGCAGTGATCAAAACAGAAACCAAGATTAACAACTAATCAAAAGTTAAAAACTCATCAAACTAGTATAATCTTCTCTGCTCACATATAAGTATGATCCATGTTAAGAGTAAGACAGACATTACATTCCCCCTTCAAAGAAACTTTAAAAATCTCTACAACAGACCTTCAACCATTTGAAGTCCAAAAACATCGATCATGCTACTACAGATCTCAATCAAATTGGTTTAGGAAAATAAACAACCATGTGTACATATTTGATGTCATAGACTACCCAGGTTTCTCACTTACAAAAAATGGACTAAAGTTGCTGTCTTGGAACCAAACAAAGGAAAAGAAATTACAAAACTATAACTAGATATACAGAACACAAACGAAAGTATCTGATTCTTTTCATTTTATTAAATTAAATTCTTTAGCATCCAAGATTTTCAAAAGATATATAAATGAACTTCACATTTCAGAACAACATACAGTGCTGAGTACGACCAAGTATCAATATGCAATTGACAACCCAAAATCATTTAAGCATAAACAATCTGAGATAACTGCTATTGACATGACTTATGCTTATTTATATGAATTAACCCACCTCCAATCCACCTAATAACCTCCGTTCTAACCAGAGGGATATCGAACATAGACATTGAAAACAATCGAATATCAATATCCAGTTACAATACGCAAAATCGAATTAACCCAAACCAAAATACATGAATCGAACCCGTCTTGAACGTTAGGGCTCGACGAGGGAAAGGCGGAGCTCTGGCTTTGGGTGGAGAATGGTCGGATTCGGTGAATTAGAGAAAAGAGATGAGAGAAGAGGTGTGTCGAAGTCAAAATGGATGAGAGAAGTGCTGCTCCGACATTGGGTGGAGAACGGTCAGAGCCGGAGAAGGAGGATGGGAGCCGTCGGGTGCTGGTCGGAGGCGGAGGATGAGGATGATGAAGAGGAGGTCGGCTGTCGTGTGGTTAGGGTTGAGAAGGAAAATTTCTGTTTTTTTTACTAAGTGTTGAGAAAACTCGGGGTATAGGCATCTGCTAGTTCACATTAAGTTTTTTTTTTTTTTTTTTTTTTGGCAAATAGTTCACATTAAGTTTTAGTACGTTCAACCAAAAAAAAATTTTGTCCGGATAAACTTTTCCATTTACTCAGACAACAGAATCTGTTGTCTGAATTTTCTAAATTATAACAAACTTGAAAAAGTTGAATTGGAGTTGATTTTAATACCATTTAGACGACATAAATAGTTAAATATGTTGTCTGAAGACGTTCAAAAAAATCAGACAACAGAAAAAACGTCTTCTGTCGTCTGAGGGGTATGGTATGAAGCATTTTTTGACATAGTGGTAGTATTGATGGCAATGAACTCAACAAACATAATGTAGAGTTTGATAGCCACTAGACATTGGCTGGAGCAATACTTTAAACCATTAGAGATTTAGAGACAAGCAATTAAGTATTGTGTTGCCGACAAGTTTGTGTACATATAGAAATATCTCATGCCTGGATATCAATTGAATGAGCAATCATAAAGAGGTAATTATCATTGAATGCTTCATGCATGTTAACATGTGGAAGCAGGCATGAATATGTAATATGTGTGTGGCCACAACGTTGGCATGTGTATTGCATGATTGACTCTGTGAGTCAAAATAGAGAAATAGATAAACTATTGGTTTTGAAGACTTAGCTCGGTGGTTAGCTATATTGAGCACCGTCCTCGGTTCCAAGGCCAGAATTTTTAATCCAGATTCAGACTCACATGGAGAACAGCGGTGACTGAGAGTGGGATGCTTGTATTCCATATGTGAAGGGAGGAAGGCATAGCTTCTTATCTGCTGGAAGTGGTTGACGTGCGTCAACTTTCATTACTTTGTTCTGGGAAGACAGAGCGTGCTGCATCTCAGGCAAGACCTGTGGAAGGTTGCCAATTCAATTCGTCCCTGAAGCAAGACCCGAGAGAGTACTGGGTGTACTGATCAGTTTCTCCCTTTGTTTTTTTTTTTTGATGTCCCGGAGGAGACAAGGAGATCCCGGAAGGATATGTGCAGGTACCCGATCCCAAACTCGCATATAAAGACAGGTGCAGGTTGGGGCTGTGCCGTAGAACCTTGTTAGAGAACCAGATGATCAACGGGAACGCTGGTTTTTCTTCAGTGCCTGGAGAGATTGAGCTAGTGCCCGGACAAGAGTAGTTGAAAGTTTTGATCGACAAGTTTGACCCGGACATGACCAACGAGTACCGGTGATGGTTGTGATGATACCGGAGGCCTCGACCAAGAAGGTAGGAAAGGGAAAACTCCTGATGACCCGGAAGGGTGCGAGCGGCCCAGGTAATTCGATGAGTGGGAGCGATCAGGATGACGGTCCTGGTGGCAGCAGCGAGACTCAAGTGGGATGTTGGAGCTACCAATGTCATGAACTGTCGGTATCGGAGGTTGCAGCCGAGAGAAAAACAAAAAACAAAATTTTTGAATCCCGGAGCGTCTCTGATGTTTGAATGAGTTGGTGAAGGAGGTGAAAGTGCCGGGAGGTTGGGTACCAGCTTCGGTGATAGTACTGTGATCTGTTGGTATCGGTGATGGTGAGGAAGCAACCGAGAGTTCCCGGGGGAGGGAAGGACCCGCCTGTTACCAGTATGCCAGGTCACCACCGGTATGCCGAAAGGAACAGAAACCCAGCTTTCCTTTTCTCCTCCTTTCAACCCCGGACGAGTGTGATGCTTAGAAAGGGGCGAGAGTTGGAGGAAACCAGCGGGTGCCGGAAGCGAGCTCCGGGTTGGGTCACTGAGGTGTAGTTTGCTTTCTTTCTTTTTTTTGTACCGGGAGGCAGTGAAATTTTAGCGGTAGCTGTCGTTGAACCCGGAGAAGAGCTTGACTGAGGCTTTGCCTGTAATGCCTGTACGGGTTTGCAGGAGAACCTGGGAACTAAAATTTTTTCCATGTATGCGTAGTGGCCGGTGTGTAGTTATTTATGTATGGAAGGAACATAATTGAGTGTGGGGGATAAATGTGTCCTGAGCTAGCAGTCATATTCGACCATGCACGTTGATACATGGCACCAGTAGTAGTGCTAGCATGTGTATAGGCAAGATAGTTGGCATGAATGAATTATGTGTCATAGAATCAATCATGCTGGACATGTGTGCATTTGAAATAATAGGATTAGCTGACCACAGTCATTTGAAATAAGATAAGACGAAAGTACTCATCTGTAGCCTGAAGTGCATTGCATGGAACAGAAGCAGTCCGGGGTCTTCTGACTAAATTGTTGGGTGTGAAGAGAAAATTGCAGATGTGCCAATTGCTCATGTATCCGGAAGCTTATGTACCCGGAAGCTTTTCAGATACCCGGAAGCTTGCGTACCTGCTGACTCGTGTACCTGGAAGCTCATGTACCCGGAAGCTTCTCAGATACCCGGAAGCTTGCGTACCCGCTGGCTCGAAGGCTTGGGTGAGGAAGAGGGGTGTCTCGCATGTACCCGCTGACTCGTGGTACCCGTACATGATTCTTGCTCAAGCTGCGGGGTGTCTTGCACATACATAATTGGTGGTACCCGTCCATGACCCTTGCTCAAGGTCGGAGGCTCGTACCCTAACTCCTAGGGACCCTCCTTCTAGCGCCAATGTTTCTGTGTGAGAATACGGAACGGGAACTAAGCATGGATCATGATGGGGAGAGAGAGAGAGAGATACAAGCATGTATAGTGGTTCACCTTGCCCTTGAGGCAAGGCTACGTCCACTTAGAGATTCTACTAGTAGTGAGGCCAAGTAGCCTTTGATAGTGATACAATTTGGGGATCATGGATCCATCATTCTCTAAGAAGGGGAGGACTTCCCTTTATAGCTAAAGGAAGTCCCATTCTATTCTATATTTCCGATGTGGGACATAATACACATATTTACTTCTCTTGAAGCCTCTTGGAGAGCATGGGAGGGTGGTCTCCTAGCAAGGGACCTCCACCATAGCGAGGTAGCTCGGGTGTCGGACTACCGAATGCATGTCGCAGGCGGGACTAGCCATGCCGCAGGGCCCACCTAAGAGGTCGTTGCTTATGCTTGGCGGTATATGGTATAAGTGATATCAATAGAATGCTTGTTAATATTTGGCAAAAATAGGAGCACATGAATGACCTGATGATCAGCTATATATGGTTTCAAGACAAACCTATGAAATCAACACCACCCTATCATCAATGGGAAAAGAACCCATTTCAGCAGCCACAGCCCACTTATAAAAAAATAAATAAATAAATAAAAAATAATAATAATAATAAACTCTAAATTGAACCCAGAGTCTGATCAGGTTCCAAACAAACCAAACCACACTACATGCATTCCTCCAAAAGACAAACTTTAATTCAGTCAATGCAAGAGCAAAGGAACATTCACGGAATAAGAATAAGAAAACATGAATTCAACCCTAAAAAGGATAACAACCAGACAAAGCTATAGGATTCCCAAAATTAAAATGATTATTGAGATACAAAATGGGATAAAAAAAAAAAATGGCACCTTGATATGTTCTTGGGATTAGCAGCATTTGAGAAGCTTTTTTAAGTTCTTCAATTTCTCTAATGCCTTCCAAGATCTATGGCCTCACCGCACTAGACACACCCGATCTGCAGAACACAGAGCCACCATCGGGTAACAAACCCCCCAGAAAAAAGGCACGAAACCAACATCCTCTCATGCTTGAGGCGCGTTCTAGATGAAACACTAGGTCACCTCGGTAAATGTCAGGAGAGGTAGAAGATAGGGTTGAATAAAGGTTATGTACAATTCACAATGGCATCTGTGCCCAATCTGTCTCCATTCATTGCTTAAAAGGCACAGATGAGTATTTGTGCCTATTTGATCTGGGCCTTTTTTGTAGTAGTGATAGCGAGCAATGTTTGTTCTACCGAATTAAGTGGTCCAATACTAAGTTTAGTGGCTTTCGTATCCCATTTTAAAGTGGAAAATCTAGAATTCCACTCATGAGTTGTTGTACAATAATAGTTCTTATGTCGTAATAAAAAAGAAATTCTACCGAAATAAGTTGTACGACTTATCCCATGCATCTTTGCTTTATTAGCCCACACACTGCAAATATTTCAGAAACTGATCAGACTCCAAGTTCAGCTTGCCTAATATTTTCATTGTGATCATCTCCTCCCTTCGCTTCAAACTTGATATACTTGTACCACTTGGCACAAACTATATAGACCATGAGATCAGCTGTAGTCAAAGCTGCTAAGAGAAAGTAAAACCTATCCAGATGACCTTTGTTAAGGTTTCCAGGTATCCATCCAAATATATTATCCCTACTAGAAAACTTCATCACTATCGTAACCAGCAAACTACTCACATAGTTTCCAAGTGATATTGAAGTCATGCAAAGTGCACTACCGAAGCTCTTTAACCCATCAGGTGCTTGACTGTTGAAGAATTCTAGCTGACCCACGTACATGAACACTTCGGAAGCTCCGACGAGCACATATTGAGGAACTTGCCAAAATATGCTCAATGAACTTCGACTCTCACAATCGGTAGTGACGCAATTTGTTCTTGCATATTTTAACCTAAAACACTCCACAACTCCTGCTGAGAGCATAGCCATGATGGCAATGACTAGACCAATCCCCATTCTTTGAAGCTCGGTGAGACCTTTTTTTCGTAACCTGATAACGAGTGGGTTGAGAACTCGCCGGTAAATGAAGATAAAAGTTGCCACACTGAGGATGTCGAAACTTGACATACCAGCTGGGGGAATGTGGAACTTGGAGATGGTGGTTTTCATTACGGCACCTTGTTCTACAAAGAGGGAGGCCATTTGAGTGAAAACTACTGAGTATAGTATTGTACATAGCCAAATTGGAAGTAATCTCAGTACGCATTTAACTTCTTCTACTTGTGTCACTGTGCAAAGCCGCCATGGATTTGGAGCACATCCGTCTATTTGGTTGAACTTCTCTGATGTGACGATTGCTGCCCTATCCAAGAACCTGTTGTTCAACATGTATGAATCTTATTTAAAAATAGATAGAGAATTAATTAATTAAGATCAGCAGACCGGACCTGAGGCAAGTCCCAAGAAATAGCTGCCTCAGGCCCAAAGTCCAATTATCATCTTTATTATTATTATTTTTTTTTTCTGAAACCCTAGAAAGTTAGGGGGTCCAATAAATTTTTTTTATCATCATATGTTGTTGTGTGTGTATGTGTGTGTGTATCTATATTAGATGAAAGCCCAATCATCATCATTTAATATATATACACTTTTTTCATATATATATATATATATATTAAATAAAAGTTATCACCATTAGGAGTAAAAAATTTATTATATTTATATGATAAAGAAGAGTAAACATACATTATATGCAACAATGCAATTACCCCAAGATCAAAGAAAAGTAAATCTCTCATTTTTGTAGACCATTCTAGCTTTAACTTTTTGTTGTAGAACATCTTTTGAGCATATTCAACAACATAAATAAAAAGTGAAATATAGTTATAGGCTTAACAATTTGCTGCAGCAATACTAGTTATTTCAAATGTTTTATCAAATCATATATTGCCGTTTGGACAAAAGGGGAAAAAATAGGAGATGAAAATATAACTATTCAAAATTCCTAGCTAAACATAGCTACCCATTTTACTAAAAATTATATTTAATTTTACTTTAGCTACTTTGTTGGAGATGCTCTTAGCTATTTTTTATAGTTCAAATTTGTAACATTTTTAGCTTAATCTTTTAAATTTTGGTTTGGAACATATTCGGCCTTATTATATTAATACAAATATTTTAGATATTATATTTTGTTTGATTTTGAGTTTATAGATTTATTTCAGGAAAATTCATATAAAAAAAATGCATACTACAATTAGAGAGCCCAACTTTTAAAGACCTTAAAAAATCACAGATTTGACCCTGAAGATCCGACAACTATAATGACTCCTAAGTTTAAATTTCAATAGAACTTAAAAAATGTGAACTTACTTGATTCCTCGAGTGTGAAGTATTTTCCTACTCTGATTTTCAGAGCATTGTTTCCCGTGTTCCTCATACAAGTCATGTCCATCTGACGTGATCTTGACCTTCCATTTTCTTGTTGCAGCAACCAATACGTGACATAACCTAGAAAGAGGATTGCCCTGAGGCTTAAAATGCCTATACCTTGGAGTTCCGCAAAGAAACAAAATCAATGCCATGCCAGCAGAGCCTGTAGATGCCCAAAACCCTACAGTCCATATTCCTTTATCCTCAAAATACCCTAATCCTGTGTTAGAAAAGAGGGAGCCAAGATTCAAAGCCAAGTAGAAATAGCTGAAGAAGGCAATTTTCGAGTGACCTTCTTTGGGGTCATCCTCATCAAACTGATCCGCTCCAAATGTAGCTATGGTAGGTTGGTAGCCTCCATTCCCTAGTGCAATGAGATATATGGAGATGTAAAACAAGCCGAATTCAAAATTCGAATGGTCTCCACATGGAGATTGCTCATCACCGCAACCTTTAGGCTTGAGCAGGAATAGGTAGGTTGTTAGTGACAATAATGTCAAGCCCTGTAAAACAAATTAATTACATGAATATATACTAGCAAGAATTTTTGTATAAATAACGCTAACTAGATATTCTGTGTACACGACTACGGCCAAAAGGACAAAAAAAAAAAGGGTAAAAGTTAGAAATGATCCCTTTGATTTGGGATGATACTCAATATTAATCTTGTAGTTTCAAAATGTTTAATTTTACCCATGTGATTTGCGAAATTGATCACAGTTGGTCCAAAAGCTAATTTTGACAAAAACTTCGCCATGTGAAAGTTATGTGTAAGGATAAGTTTGTCATCTTAATAAAAAAAATCAAAACAAAAAAAAATAAATTAGAAATTTTATAGGAAATGAAATTAAAAATAAATAAAAACCAGAATTCCACAACCTCCTAATTTTTTTAGTTTCATTTTTCCAATACTATTTAATTTAATTTCTTTTAAAATAGTAAATTGAAATGATTATCCTTGCACATGAGGGGTTTTCGAAATAGCATTTGGACCAATATCAATTACTTTTGTAAACTACAAGGGTAAAATTAAATATTTTTAAACCACAAGGTTAATTTTGAGCATTACTCCAAACCACAAGAACTATTTATAATTTTTACCAAAAAAAAAAACCCTAATTTTTACCAAAGAGGAACCATATATCTGCTTAATTATATCATCTATGCTCATATCATATATGGCAGAAATTTTATCGTACAGGAATTTATTAATAGGATTTTGATTGGTAATAAGAAACTTACAATAACAAAAATAACTTGAAAGATTGCACAAGTTTTGTATCTCCCCCAGTAAGCATCACTAAGAAAAGCCCCAAGAAGAGAGAAAATGTAAACTGTTCCGGTCCATTTGCTGACATTGTTTGCAGCCTCAGCGTTGTCTTGTCCCAGTACCCTTGTCAAGAACAATACCAAGTTCACTCCTACTCCAAAAAATGCCAATGTTGCCAATCCTTGATTCACTAATTTTAGAGAGAAAATATACTGAATATAAGTTTAACCAATAATGAAACATAAATTTGACTAAAGAAAGAAAACTGTATGAAATATATAACGATATACCATAGTGAATTATGGTTCAGAATATTATCATAATGTTTAGGAACAAATAATTGATATGTGAATATGTGATTAGCCTTGTTTATTTTGTGAAAAATGTGGGATCTATCCATCTAAAATAAAAAAATAAAATAAAAATTAAGAAGTATGTACACTGATGATGGAGAAAAGAACCAAACTACTATCCAAGTTTTGACAATTGAGACTCATCAAGACCCAAATTTGAAAATTTAGTACAGACGTGGCTTTTGGTATAATCACATAAAACATGTCGAGATTAATAAGATAAATTCATGTTGTAATTAGTGTGTCTATATATATGGAGCTTAATTAGCTAGGGTTAATTATGTACCTAATATGAGAATTGCAGCAACCCAAGAACCAGTTCTCCCTCGGATTGCAGGGCGGCCATTCCAATCAACGGCTCCATCCATCGTACAAGTTTCTGTCATCGTTTGGTTCTTTTCTTCTTCGTAGCCCTGAAATAATTAATATTGAATTATTGATTGAAGTTTTTATTTATAAGAAGTAGTGCATCTAGCAATTAATGACTAGATGCATTGCCCTAGTGCAGGTAAATGGCAGTTGTTAAACATATCCATCACAAACCTAGTATGGAAATGAGTAAAAATGGGGACAGCTAGTAAAGAAGAATAAAGAATCGATCATCACAAACCTGCTGGTCTTTGAAAGTATCTAAGCCGGCCATTGCTAGCTATCTATATAGCTGATTGAAGGGACCTCAGAAGAACTAGCTAGCTCTAGCTTAATAGCACTGGCCACCCAGAAAAGTTGGAGTAGTGATATTAGTACTCGAAGAGGAACGGAAAGCTAGCTAGCCAAGATGGGTGTTTGCTTTGAGTTGAGGGAAGTAGGAGCAGAGATGGTTTGGTATATATAGAAGGTGGCCAAATTTGAAGAACGGCTGTGATTGTTAGATGTACTGTGCTGTGAGCACACGCCTAAGAAAGATGAAGATAAAGGAAAACCCTACGCAGGTTGATTTGACAGGAAAACTGAGCAAGCAATTAGGTCCGTGGCGAGAAGGAAATCCTTAGGTAGAAGCTATCAAACATATACTGAGAAAGAAACGTGAAATTGTTTGATAGATGCAGTCATCACAGCAAAACCAGGTACCCTTATCGATCTGTGTCGACGTGAAGACATTGAATTAAGCGGCTGTGAATCAATTTGGCTGATCTGTCATGATATCGACATGTTTGAAACAGATTCATCTTTTAAATTTCTACTAAGCATATTCTCTGTTGTTACTGAACTTGATTTCTGCACTTCTTCGTGATTTTAGGAAAGTTGTTTCTTTCTGTGAAGTGCCAACAAATTAAACACATTGATTGTCCACTTTATCTTCGTGGTTTTGGGCACTTAGACTTGACATCATCAAAACCTTTGCTTTAGATTGATGGATATAGCAGCCCCATATGGTCGGTTTGTAGGACAGCATAGACAGTAGCAAAGTAGCAACCGGCAACCTTGTTACTATTAGTAGTAAATATCAATTAACCCATAACACACGAAGTGGTAAATGTGTCGAGAGCCAAAAATTTTGAACACGAGAACGTTAAACAAATTTTTTTTTGTTAGTTCGGCACTAACTAGTCATCCACTAATTGAACTCAACTCAAGGCCGGTCACTCACAAAAACGAGGTTTATGCTTATTTATTGGAGATTTGAGTCAAAACTTTTTAATGGCAGTGGGGCCGATGAAGCACTAAAACAGACCAAATGGTCATTTCATTCGACCTCTTAATGTTGCTAATAATTGACCAGACATGCCTGCCAAACAACTTTGTTTTTCGATCGATGACAAGCTTGCCACACAAATATGTGTGGCAGATTCATGACTTTTAATGCATGGCCACAAAAGAAGCAGTCATGCATCACTCAAATGAGGAGGACGTACTATATTGAACAAAGCTAGATAGATATAGTTAAGGTTTGCATGCTGATTAATAAATTAATCTTTTGAATGCATAAACAAATTAATGATTGATTAATGTTCATCTAACAATTCTTTAGTTGTTAGTTCTGGGAATTCAGCCTCTATTGTACACCAGAAGAAGAAAAACTAAACTTCTTAGGTGTAAAGAAGAGAAAATTTATGCTAAATAGAGCCTAATGAAGACTAGTACTGCTCGTTGGTGGTGGCAGCTAGGTAAAGTGGAGAGACATATTAAAGCTTAAAGTGGTAGAGTAGCTATCAGCCTAGCAACTAGATAAAGCGTTATCTATGAGAAAATTCTGAAGAGGAGCCGGCCAACCAGCACTAGCTAATTGTCTTTTTTTTTTGGTGATGGGAATCAATTAAGCTACTCCAAAGCTAGTCTAAAAGGCTAAAAATAGAACCAACTAGTAAGTCGGATGGACAGGCCTAAACGGACAATAAGGAATAGGAAACTTAATTTCCAACTGGGCTCAGAAAAGTCAATATAAGAAAACTAACCCTTGTAAAAAAAAAATACTAATGCATAGGCCCAAAGAACAAGCCCAATCCAAAACAGAAAACCTAGCTACTGCAGACCACCTAGCGCCGCCGACCATGTAGAATCGCCGATGTGTCGCCGGAAGCAGTACACCAAGCAGTTCCATGTTGAATAACCGATGCCAATCAAAACCCAGAACACAAATCATATGAAAACCAACAACCCAAGGAAGAAGATCCCTCAAAACAACCTTATACTCGCCACCATCAAGACCCAAACCAAGAAAGAGTCGTGGCTGCCGAAAGAGGACCGAGAACCAGAGCCTAGAACCAGAACCATGGAGAATGGGGGGTGACGAACCCATGCGTGAGCACCCATACTCCCCTAGGTAAGTGCCTTGCACTTTATCATTGCAGCCACAGTAGCTCTCATGGAGGTTGAGAGTGAAATGAGAAGACTTGTTTTGGGGTTGGGTAAACAAAGATCTGGAAAGATGTGGGATTGATTGACACTGAGAAAGAAAGAAAAAAAGAGATGAGGAACAATGTCCTCCCGATCTGGACAGTGCCAGGAATGAACTGGACATAGCCAGAAAATACCACAAAGGGAGCAAAAGAACACCACAAAGGTGAGACAAGAGCAGAAGATTCTTGAGGACGCTGATAGGGATGAAGGAGAAGGGACCTCCCCCCAACTCTTAAGGCCTTCAATCTAGATCCAGAGGGATTAAGATTGGGCAAAAGAGAAGGGGGAAGAGGTTTTTTTTTTCAGATCTACTTTCTCTCTCTAGTGTTTAGAGAGAGAGGGTCTCGAAGTATGTAGTAAACAGTTCCAACTCACTCAGTTGGAACTGTTTACTAAGTAGCTAATTGTCTTATTTAGTTCAAAGCATTTGGACACATTCTCTAGTTCTAGCAATGAATTAAAAGGTGCGCCTCATGTGCACCTTAAGGCGTAAAAAGAGCGAGGCGCTGATAAAATTGAGTTTGTTTTGCTGCCGAGGTGACCAGGCGCAAAAGGTCCGTTGAAAGCAAACGCCCAGAATTTTTTTTATTTTATTTTTTTGACACCAAAACGACTGTTTTTTTTTCCGATCAATTCGAGTTGTTTTTCTTGTTGGATTTTTGTTTAGACCAGATAGTTGCGATCAATTCGATGTAGACAATGACATCCTTACTGGTTCGATTTTTCTTTGGATGGTTTCATGTTCAATGTTTGATTCGTAATGTGTTTTTTGGTTAAAAAGAATATGTATTTCTGATATATGCAGTCAGTATATTATTGAGTTTGTAACATGCTATATGTTTGGGGAATGGGGAGTGACATCAGTGGTGGCCGGTGTTCTATCTCAAGGACTTTATGAGTTTCGACACTACAAGATTCCGAGGCTCAACCCAAAAGTTTGCTGGTATTGGTTAGCTGCGGACTGTTTGAATCCAACCTCTGCTTTCAAGATCCTGTAAGCTTCCCATGCCATTATCCTTCTGTTGTTTCATGAATGTCCGGAATTTGGTTATAGTTAGATGGTGACATAAGTCATGATATGTTTAAGATAATTACACTTTGATGCATTTTGTTATCCTGCTCCCAGTACTTATAGCTCATTTATACGTAAAGCTTACACCTTACGCCTCAAGGCGAATGTCGTGCTGAGGCTCTCCCAAAAACGCCTAAACTACGCCTTAACCTTTTAAAACATTGAGTTCGATCTAGTGCTAGATTGTCCGACCCCTAATTTTCTTTTGGACTTCTTTAACCAGGTTTAGTGACAACAATATAACTTGCTGACATATAGCACTTTATTCCGGCCATCATTGATAGTAAGATCGAGTTCAACCCCCTTCTCCTGAGTCTACATAAAGAACCATATCAAATAATTAGAACCATGTTTAGGGCAGACGGAGCATTGTTATTCGAAAGCGAAAGGTTTGAGAATAACAGTGCTATATGTAGCTGTAGGTGCACTAGTTAATTTCTTCACTTAGTTGTTGTTTGAAGGCTCAGCTAGCTTTTGGCTCTATTATGTATGAAACTGATTTCGCTGAATATATGAAAACAACTTATATGGTCACATTAATCTCAATTTGGCTCTATTCATACGATGTGTAAACTTTAGCTAGCTCGGTTATCAAAGTTTGGCAGGGCATTGTCATTGTCTTTTTGGAAATAGTTGCGCTTTCGATCGACGCTCTGCTCACTTGATCGAAAATGAAATATTTCTTGGTCTCAGGCATCGACATTTCTTCGATCAGCGTACATAGTTAAGCTGAAATAGAAGTCCAAGTCCATTGATAATATCATTTCATTTTTTTTTTTTTGAGTTGAAAAGGTCATACTATTATGAAGTTCAACAAGCAGTACAATAACGGCTTGCCCATAGGGCCATTAAAAAAACCATTACATAGCGTACACCAAACAAGCACACCTGGAACCAAGCATACCTCAAAGTATACCCCTAGTACACCTACCTTTTTTGAATAAGCGAAGAAGCAAGAAACTAAATAACTCCGAAATAAAAGGGGAAATGATCATTTACCCAATTTCAGCTTAAAAATTGCCCACTTGCTCCACTAACAGTTTTTAAACCCCATTTACCCAGAACACTCTAAGAGATTATTTCCCTAATACCCAATTAATTCTTTTTTTATTCTTTTTATTTATTTTTGGGACTTTTTTGCCCTCTCCTTCTTTCTCACTTAGAGAGAGAAGTCATCCTCCACCTTGCTGTGCTCCAGTGACCAGTGGCCGGCCGAGGACTCCGGTGACCGGATTCCGGCAACCGATCACCGGAATCCGGCATCCGGTCGCCGGAGTCCCGAATCCGGCTACCGGACTGGTGACCGGATTCCGGCGTCTGATTTTATTGCCCCCTAATAATGCCCAGTAATCATATTATTGCCCCCCAATAATCATATTATTGTACCGGACTGTGACCGGATTCTGGCGTCTGTTTTTATTGCCCCCTAATAATGCCCGGTAATCATATTATTACCCCCCAATAAACATATTATTGCCCCCCAATAACAAGTCTATTAGGGATCAATAATTAATGAAAAATGAAGATGTTTATAATTTTGAAAGTTTTAGTAGGGTTATCCAAATAAATAATCTCACTATTGCCCCTCAATAATCTTATTATTGCCCCAATAAACATATCATTGCCCCCCAATAATCTTTTTACTTCCCCCCAGTAATCTTATTATTCTCTTCCAATAATCGTTTTATTGCCCACTAATGATCTTATTATTGCCCAACCAAATCATAATAAACAAAACAATCACTACTAGCAACATCCCATATTGAAATCGACCAATTTTTTGGAGAAACAAACCACCGCAACAACCATTGGAGGCCTCCTATGCATTTTACCAGAAAGAGGGGCAAAAAAAAAAAAAAAGAAAGAAGAAGAAGAGAAGCCTGAATGACGACATCAGAACCCCGACCCGGACCAAAGCCCGGACCCGAACTCCGGCTGCCGTGTGGAGCTTCGGAGGTCTGATGACGACCCTGGCGTGGCGGCGGAGCATCGGAGGTTTCTTCTCGTGGCAGCGGTGCTTGCAATCGGAGATGCAGTCGAGGTCAAGCATCTCACCGCGGAGCTTGTCGGGTATGGCGCCGACGAGGACAAGCTTCGGAGGTCCTAGGTTAGAATGGGCTGGGCGATGGACAGGCCGACGTTGCCGGCGCCGATGACGGAGATCTTGGTCTGGTCGTTGGAGGAGGAGGGAGGGCGGCGCCGTGGATGTGCTTGAAGAAGGCCTGGGTTAGGTCGATGATGAAGGCGGTCTGGCAAAACCGGCTGGGCGATGCAGTCGGCCGGAGGTGGAGAGAGAGAGAGAGAGAGAGAAATTGGAGGTGGAGATCGGGGGGAGAGAGACAGAGTCTGAGAGGAGAGGGATGAGTTTCAATTTAATTAATAGGGGCTAAAATGTCAATAGATATTAGATTGGGTAAATGGGGTTAAATAACTTTTAGTAGAGTAAGTGGACAATTTTTAAGCTGAAATTGGGTAAGTGGTCACAACCCCAAAATAAAAAGCCTACGAAGCTACTAGTAACTTGCCGATCTTTTCCACTCAAGCAAAAACTAAAATAGTCTCAACACCCTCAGTTGAGGTAATCACCTCCTCAACCGGATGCAGACCCTCTGCAGATGAAACCGAAGCCACTTCCTGCTCCTCCATCTTGTTCCCAGCATTCTGTTCCTTCATCGGTAACTCCGAATCAACCACTGCAGTCATCACCTCTTCAATAGTTTCAGCAGGTTCCTTATCTGTAGGGACATGAGAGACCACCACCTCATCCTCAAGCCTTTTGAGGAAACGTTTTCTTCCCTTAATCTTAACACGGGGACACAGGACATCATCCACACAACCAACCAATTTGGCTTTGTTTTTGGATCCTTTGGGGCAACCCGCCTTCTTCTTTTTTTGGGGAGAAATTATCAATCTGTCATCCATCTATGGAAGAGAGAGAGAGAGAGATAATTCTGCAACCCCAGCCAGATTCGGTGCAGGCAACGCCAGCAACTTCTTCCCTGGACGCATCATGATCTCAGCTGGCCTCTTGAGTCCACTAAGAGACCCTGGGTCACTACCCAATCCAGGAGCAGTAGCACCCCCATTCTTGAATGCCTGAATAAATAAAGCACCAGGAGAAACAGTAACCTGATTGCTCTCCAGACCATGCTTAGGCTGCACGGATAAAGGAATCGGCTTGACTATCTTCTTCAACAAACCAGCTGCCTGTAGCCCGGAGTTAAGATGAGCAGAAAAGAATGCAGCTTGGTTTTTGTGATGTGTAGCCCTAACTGCAGCTTCCCTTTGAAGCAACCCCAAACCAGAAGTAACCCTAGGTTCATTCAAACCATTCCTAGGGTTTGATAAAACCCTAACCTCTCCAGACTTAGCCCGAGCACCTATTACGGAGCCATTAGCTCCACCACCAACTGCAAAGAGCGATAGACCCGCCATAGCATGTACCGGCGGAGGGGATGCAGTGTTGCCCTTTCAGTGGCAATCAGCTTGTCACAGCCATCCGTGGAATGCATGAACATCCCACAATCTCTACACAATCCTCTGGTTTTTTCATAGACGATCGTGAGATTCACATCGACTGCTGCAGAAGAGGAGAAGCTACGGAAGATCCTAAAGCACCAACGAATATCGACGACCAACCGGATCCTCTGCTCTTCATCCTTCCTATTCAATGCCACTTGATCGAAACGGAGAACCCGTCCAATTGCAGATCCAATCAAGGACAAGGTTAGTTTGTTACGTAGACCAAAAGGAAACCCTCTAACAGTAAACCAGAGTTCCAGAGAATGAATTGGGATACCTTCCACATCAGATATACCATCATATGGCACTAACAAGAGCATAGTATTACGATAAAACCATGGACCACCATGCAGAATCCGATTCCTGTCATTTTCATTATCAAACTCAAAAACAAATCGATCCCCAACTTCTCTGATCGATAAGCCTTCCCTCATCCTCCAGATCGTTGACATAGTACCAAGAAAACCAGCAGTATTTGTCTGCCTCGTCAACAGCCGTCCCACCATGTAGTGATGGGGATCTTGCAGCGCCGCCTCCCCAGCAAAGCCAAGGTCGACGTGTGCGTCGTCAGAGAGGGAAAAGGCAATAGCAAGGCTGGCAATGGGATCCGACATGGTAGAAGGAAAAGGTATTTTCAAAGAGGAACGACGAAAAAAACCCTAGCTAAGCGAGAGCGGCTAGGTCAGATTTCAATGGCTGAAGAAGTTCAAGGTTTATAAATATCATTTCATGGTTTCGCTTGCAATATATTGGGCTTGTTTTTATGTGGATCCCTTCTAAGGAAGACCACTAAAATGAGGACTAATTGAGGACTTTTACGTTAGACAACCCACTTTTCGATCACATTTCTGCAAATCAACCTTTAAGATGTTTAGATATTTATGTGTAGATCATTTGTGCATTTTTTTAACAAAATTAAAAATCGTTTAGACATTCATAATTGTGATTTATCAGTCATGAACATGAACGGTTCATATTTGACAGTTTTGGTTCGTCCATTATTTTTATCTAGTTTGGTATCTTAACAATTAACAATTTGGAAGAAAATTTTCAGAAGTGATATACTCGTGCATACATAAATATCTAACAATTGATTTGCCGTAATGTAATTGAAAAGTGAGTCTCCTAAACTGTTGATTAGAAAATTTTCAACTAGTCCTCATTTGAGTGGTTCTCGTTAGAATGGCTTCCTGTTTTTATGAGAGATTCTAGGTTTTTTCAAGAAGTTAACCTTTTAAATTCATACGTCAAGCAATTACAATTAAACTAATCTAATAATCTAATATTGTTCAAGTAAATCCAAAATATGTGTCTGGCCCAAACTCTAGGTTACTTGACCTAGTGGTAGTAGAGTTAGAATTAGAGATAATCTTAAAGAATCTTAGTAGATATCCAATCAATGTACAATTATGTTTCCATGTACAACTCTATCTCTATGTTTGTAATCCTCTATATAAAGAGGCCCCTATTATCAATAAAAGCATGACTCTGATCCATTCTCTCCCAATTTTAGTTTTCTTTAAACACGTTATCAGCAAGAAGCCCTAACCCTAGTTTCAAGAAGCCAAAAACCAAAAAATCCTTTTTCCCATTCGCTGCCATTCGCCGTGCACCTCTCCTACGCGTCCGTGTGCCTGTTCCTGCTGCAAGCCTCTGCCACTACTTGACTACGCATAAGTTCGGTTGCTTGCCCATATAGCATCATATCCACCTAGCACCTGCTTCGCCATCTGCCTCGACCAGGATTGCAAACTGGTTGCAATCCTAGCTTAGGATCGATAGCACGTCGCGAGCCAGCATGCAGTACACGCCCCAAGCAGCACACCGCTCCTGCCATACACGCCCACAACATCTGCCTAATGCGCAACCTGCCAGCAGTAGCCCCACGCGCTTCTCGTCTGCCAGTTTCAGCAACTAGGATTGATAGCAGCCTGCAATACTATAACATGGATCGAAACCACGATGCAATCCTACAAATCGGTTCGCCTGTACTGGACTGAAGTTCGTCTGCAATTCTACAACTAGGATCGAATACGCTCTGCAATCCTGAGAGGTGTGGTTTACTAAAAGTTCCTGTTTTTGAAGTTTTTATTCTTTTTCTCTGAGACTTGCAACCTCCCTTCTTCTACCCCCCTTTCTTCTTCATAGGGAAGACCAAAAGGCGAACTGTGGGGGTTAGTGCTCACTCCAAGCTTGGAGCTTGTTGAGATCTCCAAATTTAGAGTTTGTAGAGAATTTATGATTGACCACTTACATCATTGTTTCAATCTAATCCAATACCTCTTGGAATCGGATTTCTTGGAAGCGACTATGCTCAGAAATTCCTAATTTCTTGTAAGCGACTACGCTCAGAAATTTTAATTGCTTTCATGGTAGCCTTTTTCGCTCTGAAACTAACCCTTTTTCTTGTTCTCTTTCAGGATGAGTAACCTGAACAAACTGGACTTCGCTCCATTGGGAACAACTGGCTCTGGATATCATAAGTGGGTTCGTGATGTCCGCCAGCATCTCAAGGCCGATGGAATCCTGTATATGATTCTCGAGCCTAGCCAAGATATGTTAACTGTTGAGCAAGCTCAAGCTTTGGAAGCAAATAGAGCAACCGTCGAGGCAAATAAGGCGAAAGCATCATCCTAATGACTCGTCATATGGATGATTCGCTCCAGTACGAGTATATGAACGAAGAAGACCCCAGAAGGCTGTGGGTCTCACTCGAAGAAAGATTTGGCAACGTCCGTGACTCCTTGCTTCCTGACCTAGAAGTGAGATGGCATAGCCTCCGCTTCTATGATTTCAAGTCAATTATTGACTACAACTCGGAAGCACTTTGCATTAAATCCTTAATGGAATTCTGTGGAAAATATATCACAAATCCGATGTTGATTGAGAGGACTCTCTCTACCTTCCCCGTCTATGCATTGATGGTTGCTAAGAACTATCAAATCGATATTACTGCAGGACGGATCACAAGGTTTCATGAGCTCATTGGAGCTATGAATGTCGCTGAAAAGTATGACACCATCCTTGTGAAGAACTATAATTTGAGACTCATAGGAACAGAGCATATTTCAGAGTCCAATTATAGTCACGCCCCTAATGGAGGGCGCCAAGAGCAAAACCCTAAGTGTAGGGACAATTCTGGACGTTCTGGTCCATATTCTCACTCTAATGAGGAAGGTAACAGCCCAAATAGGCGAACATGGAACCGAAGAGGTCAACGTGGAAAGAGAGAGAGAGGCAACGCCTCTGGCCATGTTAGTGGCACCACCAACACTAAGAGCCATCCAAATGACGCTTTCAAAGCGCTTCAATCAATGGAGTCTGAGCACAGAGATGAATGTTCCTGATATGGAGTATCCGGTCATTGGGCACACATTTGTAGAGCTCGTGAAGAAATTGTCACCGCCTATAAAGCATATTGTGAAGCAAGAGAAGCTCACTATGTGGAACAAGAAGATCAAGAAGATAATATAGATTGAAGGGTTGAAGACTTCAAATCTGGCTGGGATCAATAGATTGTCAATTCTGTTTAAGTCTTTATTTTTCCAAGAGATGTAATAGGCAATTGCCATATATTGTACTAAATGCCATTGGTTTAGTTTTGATTCAAAGTAGGCTCATCCAAACTCAATATGATGTCTAGGAAGGTTTTGAGATAAGTGGTACTTAAGTGAGCTTTGCTCCACCGACATCTCTCTACTCGCCTGGTCATATTCATTTTGGAGTTACCGAAAGAAGTCAAACGACTACCTTTGTTTTGCATTAGCTAGCATTTGGATTAGATTCTCTTAAATGGTTAAGAGACAATGATGTACTCCGTTGGCTAAATGAATAAAATTTCGAGTTCTTTTCATTATGACTCCATTTTGATTTTGAGCATATTTCTTTGTGACTATGATGGCTGGGCCATCAGTATTAGTTCAAGGATATGGAATAGCCCAAGTTCCTCTTGTCAAATGGCACCTTGATTACTGTCATAGAAACTCTCTACGCTCCTAGGGAAAATCGCACCCTATGAATAGCCCACGGATTCCATGTGAAAACGCATGTAGAAAATGGAAATGAGTTCCTTTGCAATATTGCGAACAAATGTGCATCTTAGAGAAGTTCATGTGTCTCTCTAGTGGACTCTATGTCACTATTCGAGCTATTAAATCCAATAAAGTCATGAGATAAGATCTCTTGGATTTAGACACATATTGGCTTTGTAACCACAGGATAAGTCATCCTGGTCATGATATGATGATCCGTCTACTAAAGACTTCACACAGACATCCATTCTTTCAAGCGAAATAAAGCACGAATCAAAGGTTGATTCCTGGACTAAATATGACCGGCGCCGCTGCCTATGGCACCGCCGCCATCCACCACCAGCCTAGGGCTGGCACAGTCCCTATCCATAACGCCATGGATAACGTCTATCATGATGATGGCGCCCCAGGTGATGCTACAACCACCAACTTTGCTTCGAATAGCGTTTCAGACGCTTAGGCCCAACCAAAATCCTCATTGGTTGCTTCTAAGGCCTCTCACTCGTTTTACAAAGCCCATTCCTTAGGGAAATTAGGACTGAGACCGTCCTATGCAAAGGATATGAAAATACTCATTTTGTTCTTACATATAATCATTGGGGATTTTGTGGACTGATTCAACCAACTTGCGGACGTTTAAATATTTCATGATGTTGGTTGACATGCAAACACGCTGGTCGCGTGGTGTGCCATTGTCCACCTGTAAATGCTGCTTATACTACACTCCTAGTACATATCATATGACAACGGGCTCATTCCTCGGATCATCCCTATTCAGTTAATTGGACTTGACGATGCTAGAGAGTTTACATCGAAGACTTTCAATAGTTATTGCAATGGGACTGATGTTGGACATCATATTCCCATGTACACACCCAAATGGTCTCGTGGAAATGACTACGATGGTAGCCCAAAAATTGGTAATGCGCACCAATCTCCTTATATCCGCTTGGGGTGATGCAATATCGCATCCAGCTATGCTAAGTCGTCTACGACCCACTGCCACTCAATCTATCTCTGCGTTACAGCTAGTGACTGGGTACCAGTATCGTACTTACGCATATTTGATTGTACCATTTATGTGCTATTTTCGCCGCCACAACACATTATGATGGGTCATTTCAGACAAATGGGCCACTAAGATGGATTTGAGACACCAACAATCGTCCGCCACTTAATGCCCTTGCTAGGCGATCTCATTACCGCTAGATTTGTGAATTGTCACTTTGATGAGACAGTCTTTCCGTTGTTAGGGGGAGATAAGAACACAGATGTTCAACAGGAATGACAGGAATTGTCGTAGTCTGTCCCTACTATGTCTCATCTCGATCCCCACTAAAGTGACAAGATCACACAAATATACTGCAAACATGCCTGCAAGGATGGACGTTCCTACAAGAGGACTTAGCGCCACCCTGCATGGAGGTAGGCATGGCACCAATGTCGTAGAAAGTGGCACTCTGGCGTTACAGGCCATGGCCCCAGCTAGGATGCATGGAAGGCCCGTGGGTTTGAAAGATACTTTGGCACAACCAATCCTTGGATCATCGACACTCAAAATCCGTCTCATGAGTATCTTCCAGATTATGGTTATCGTTGGGGGACGCCTCAATGTTAGAACTTATTCCTAAGAATATAGAGCTCTTTGAAAATTACATTAGTGTACATGAGACGTGGGATAGAAACTCTATCATAATTGATGATGTAGTCGAGCATTTCATTTGTCATCAGTTTATTGAGTCCGATGATATTGAACCATGCTCCGTTGATGAATGAATGCCAACGTAGAGAGATTTGGCTTAAATAGAAAGATGCGATCCAGGTTAAGTTGGATTCTCTAACGAAGAGGAAGCTTTTCGAGCCAGTGATGCTAACACCTCCTAACATAAAACCTATTGACTAATGGGTCTTCGTTAGAAAGCGTGATGAGAAAAGGAGATGGTAATCTCGCCTTATGGCGCAAGGCTTCTCACAAAACGTCCTGGAATCGACTACGATGAGACATTTCTCTAGTAATGGATGTCATTGCACTCCACTACCTTGTCAGTTTGGCAGTTTCTGAATAACTGAATATGCAGCTTATAAATGTGGTCACTACGTATCTCTATGGGGATCTAGATACGGAATATACATGAAGGTTCATGGTGAACTTCATTTACCAAAGTCAAGTGGCTCTTGACCACGGAGCGCATTTGCAATGAGGTTGAAATGCTCACTAAAGTGACTACTTGATTAGGAAGGGATATGCCCGCGTGTTTCTATGACAAGTTCCGGATTCTATCACAGTTCATGTTGGACATGATCTTCATTGGAAGCCCTTAAAGAGTTAAGGGAAACCGCTGAACACTTGAAATCCGAGTTTGAGATAAAGGATCTTGGGAGAACACGATTATGTCTCGGTTTGGAACTTGAGCATCGTGTTGATAGATGCTTAGGCGTTTTGACAAGGTCAAGCCTTCAAGCACCCCCATGATCATCTGTAGTCTTGATGCTAAAAATGATCCTCTTCGTCCAAAAGATGATGAAGAAGACGTGCTAGAGGAATAGTGTCCTACATAAGTACAATAGGCCCATTATTGTACTTAGCTCAATACACAAGACTGGACATCTTATTTGCAATGAAGTTGTTAGTTATTGCGCCATCGCGACGCCATTGGATTGGTGTAAAAGATATCTTTTGGTACTTGAGATGTACGATTGATATGAGCTTGTTCTATCCCTACAGAGACAATGGATTAGGACCCGTCATATGTCAAGAACGCCACCAATAGTGGTCTGCGTTCCCTCTCCCCATCCTAAAACGACATAAGTGTTTTGGAAGGTTTTGCTGATGTTGGGTATCTCTCTGACCCACACAAAGGTCATTCCCAAAATGGTTAAGTGTTCACCATGGGTGAAGACCATGATATCTTGAAGGTCTACAGAATAGATTCTAATCGCTATATCTTCGAACCATGCAGAGATTATTGCTCTTCAAGAAGTGATTTGTGAATGTATATAGATTGGATCCATAATTACGCATGTTCGAAGCAATTGTGGTTTGAAGTCTACCACAAGATGAGCCTACGAGCATTTATGAGTATAATGCTGCTTGCTTTGAGTAAATGAAGCAAGGCTACATCAAAAGCGACAACACCAAGCATAATCAGCGACAACAGACTCTCCTCAAGATCAAAGTGAACTAGGTTCGATCTGAGGACAGTGTGGCAGACTTGTTCACTAAGTCATCGCCCAATTCTACTTTCGAGAAACATGTTGGTAGCATCGTCTGCGGAAGTTATCCAAACTCCCATGACCGTAGTCATCAGGGGGAGATGTCTACATGTTGATCTCAAAACGTGAAGGGTGTGTTGTGCTCTTTTTCCCCTTCGACCTAGGTTATTTTTGTCCTACTGGGTTTTTGTTACTCGGCAAGGTTTTAAATGAGGCAACGAGAGGAGCACCACGTTTAGGCGACACAAGGGGGAGTGTTGAAGTAAATCCAGAATATGTGTCTGTCCCAAACTCTAGGTTACTTGACTTTGTGGTAATAGGGTTAGAATTAGAGATAATCTCGGAGAATCTTAGTAGATATCCAATCAATGTACGATTATGTTTTCATGTACAACTCTATCTCTATGCTTGTAATCCTCTATATAAAGAGGCTCCTATTATCAATGAAAGCACGACTCCATTCTCTCCCAATTTCAGTTTTTCTTAAACAAATATATTAATTTAAGCTATACTTGCGTTTGGAGAAGGGCAGAAAGGCTATTTCATATATCCAAGCATGAATAAGCATATATAAAACATGTGAATGGTTAGGTTCTTAATTTTTATAAGATGTATTTTTAGATTTCTCTAAACTATCACGACAAACGAATGGAAGTGGTTCTATCATGCTTGAAGCTAATATAACGCATGCTCAGGTTTGTAACAATAAGAAGTTAAGTCAATAGCCAAATAAAAAGTTTGATTCACAGAGATCAGCATTAGTCATTTTCATGCAAAATTTCCAAACGGGAGCTGTCTTATCTATCTAGCTGTGTATAGGGCTGTTAGAAGTGGAACCCATATTCGCTTTCAAAATAAGAGGACGAGAAAAGCAACTGATCTTTTTTAGCGCTTTCGATTTAGCCTTCCGTGGAGGTCAAGAAGAAAGCTTTCGATTGAGAAAGAGGAAAAGGGATTGGCTTTCTATTTCGGTTGTTCCTTTTTTGGCCCAAGTACATCATTCTTAGACCAAATCCACCCGTTGAGGTTGGCAAGTCAATACTATCCACTGCTTTTGGCCTTTCATTGCCACCATCTAGGTCAAAATGTCAGATACTGTTCATAAAAGGTCACCGAATGTCAGTTGGAAGGTCAAGAAATTGACCCAGAAAGTGACCCAGAGTGACCTTTTGTGAACAATATCTGACATTTTGACCTAGATAGTGGAAATGAAAGGTAAAAAGTAGTGAATAGTATTGACCTGCCAACCTCAACGGGTGGACTTGCTCTTACTAGTTATCAAAGGGCAAAGTGACAGCTAGACCCTCCTATATACTCAATCCACACACGACTCTTTGTTTGTCAATCATGTTGTTTATTACTTCTCTAGCATGATAAACCATTTGATAATTGATATATATGAACAAGCAGGAGCAATTTAAATATATTTAAATATATATTACATATATACACTATGATCAAAATGTACAGTATGCCCATATCATGCCTTGCATCCTATAATCTTGAAGCCTCTTTCGGCTTAAGAAAATTGTGGAAGGGTTAGAGTTGATGAAGATGTTCATTTTGTTGTTATGCTATGTGTACTTGGCTTGATATGGTTGAAGACAATTACAGGCCGTGGAACCCTCAACGCCCAGGGTGCAAAAGTCATTCTATCAACAGTCAACATGACTGTGATAGAACAAAACTTTGCCCACACTAGACTTGAAACTGAAAGTCCATACTGACACTGTGATGCCCCAGAAATTCATATTTATTTTCCGAGGATTTTCCGGAATCTAATTTGTGGTTATTGGACGATTTCGTGGCTCGTAGATGGAGTGGAAGTGTTTCGGACGAATTTTTATTCGGAAAATATGACTTTAAGGGGGTTGCAAAGGTTGACTTTTGATACGTTGGGATTCTCTGAAAACGTCCTTCACGAAAGTTGTATAGCGCGTCGATACGAGTTCGTAGACATGTGGAACGCGGAAATCGGAGTTCGTATGAGAAAGTTATGGCCATTGGAAGAAGTTTCCATTTTGATATAAATAGAGAATTTCCGGAAAATCTTTCATAATTCCATTTTCCTTTTCCGGAAACTTTCCTTCTCTCTCTCTTCTCTCTCGGCTGCACCTTCAGAATCAAAAATATTCGACTGACCCGACCCGAACCCGACCGGCTCTACCCTGATTTTCCTGCGATCTCCGGCGACGGCAGACCACCAGACGAGCCCAGATCAGTTCGCCTCCTCCGTGCGCTCCTCCCTGTGGTATTCTCTAGCGTTGATTCTCACTGTGTGCGGCGCTGGAAGACGGTGAACCTTGAGGTTTTCGGACCCGACCGGAAATCCTAGCTCCGGCAACGGCACGGCTTCAAACTTCCATCTTTGGGTTCGTGGGAGCCTCCTTGATCGATCCTTGGTGTTTGTTTGGATCGATTTACGTGGAAATCGGTTCAACTCGGATTGAGCAAAAATTTAAAGCTTGTGAGGTAGTTTTCGATCCTTTATGCTTGTTTTCTGACTTCGAGCTAGTTATGAAAATTCACAAGCATACTTAGATGAAGAACTTTGTTGTTGGGAGTTTTGTGAAATATTGAGTTTTGGCCGGCGGCGGTGCGCCACCGCCTGTGGTGGCGTTATGGCGGCGTTCTGGCCATGTGAGGAACTGTTTCTGGTGTTATATATCTTCTACTCGTCGATACGAGCATTTTGATATATAATATGCAGATTTTGGAGTTCGTATGAATTTGTTATGATTTTTACGGTTTCATACCGGTTGATTTATTCAATCCGTGAGGATCTGAGCGTCCGATCAACTTGTGGTTTGGACGTATCGATCGTGGATGTATTCCGGAGACTTTGGGAGGTCTCGGATGTGGTTTCGCCTCGATTGGCATCACTTTGGGGATTGTGGTTCAAAATAGGGGTTTCGGACTTAAATCGTTTTTGGATTGTTGCTAAGTTGAAACCGTATGTGATTAGGTACTTGACGAAGTATTTTGGACTGTTATTTTGTAGATTGGCTGCTTTGTTCTTTATTGAAGACGCAGCGGGAGTTTCGAGGTAAGTAATCTCACAAGGTTCAATTTCGAACGGAACACCTTTATCGTTTTGAGAGTTATTGATTTAACTGCAAACTATAGTTGGTATTAGTAGGCATTCCTGAGTGGATGACTACGTATATATATATATTTACGTGAAATATATATGTTTTGGTGGTTTGTGGATTTATGAAAACAATATGCATAAATGATGCTTTTTATTGTTTTGGGTTGTGGCTTTCCGGAAAACAAATGATTGTGGAATTGTTGAATTCGATTTGTTTTGAAAAAGCGTTGAGATTTGGGTATGAAAACAATACGCATGATTATGCTCATTTATTGTTTTGTGTTATGGCTTTTCGGAAAACAATGATTATGGAAATGTTGATTTCGATTGTTTTGAAAAGCGTTGAGATCGTGTAACGTTTTGAGTCCTGTGCGACTGTTTTAACGTTTTGCTCCAAGGGACAGTGAGGCCCGAGGAACAAAGGTCTATGACCTTGGGCATGCAGTATATCGTAAGGTTGAACATTGGCCGAGGTGACAGGTTACGATATATTAAGATAGAGCTCTAGTCTGGCTGCCATATAGGTATAATTCATGGGGTAACGGGAATTGGTTATTGATAACTCATGACATTACGTGTTTTTAGGGAACAAGTGTGAGTTGCTTCCTTATTAACGGTTTTTGGGGGGACAAGGTGCAAGTTGTTTCCTTATTAACGATTTGATAGAATTCAAGTGTGAGTTGTTTTCTATGGTACGATTTTGGTACAATTGATAGAAATCAAGTGTGAGTTGCTTTCTATGTTATATTGATAGAATTCAACTGTGAGTTGTTTTCTATGGTACGATTTTGGTACAATTGATAGAATTCAAGTGTGAGTTGTTTTCTATGGTACGATTTTGGTACAATTGATAGAAATCAAGTGTGAGTTGCTTTCTATGTTATATTGATAGAATTCAACTGTGAGTTGTTTTCTATGGTACGATTTTGGTACAATTGATAGAATTCAAGTGTGAGTTGTTTTCTATGGTACGATTTTGGTACAATTGATAGAAATCAAGTGTGAGTTGTTTTCTATGTTATATTGATAGAATTCAAGTGTGAGTTGTTTTCTATGGTACGATTTTGGTACAATTGATAAAATTCAAGTGTGAGTTGTTTTCTATGGTACGATTTTGGTACAATTGATAGAAATCAAGTGTGAGGTTCTTTCTATGTTATATTGATAGAATTCAAGTGTGAGTTGTTTTCTGTGGTACGATTTTGGTACAATTGATAGAATTCAAGTGTGAGTTGTTTTCTATGGTATGATTTTGGTACAACTGATAGAAATCAAGTGTGAGTTACTTTCTATGTTTCGTTTTAAAAGGAACCAAGGTGTAAGTTGCTTTCTTTTATTTCGATTTGACAGAAAATTAAAGTGTGAGTTGTTCTCCTTTATTTTGTGACTTGTGCATGCGGGCTTTTATCTCGTGATTTGGTGTGAGTTGTTTTGAGTTACTCATACGGGCTTGCAAAAGCTTACCGGGTTTGTTCTATGGCAACCCGGTGCACTATTCAAACGGTGTAGGGGTTAATCTTGCAGGTTAGGATAATCGTGGTTGAAGCTGAGGTAGCTGGTTGGCAGCAGAACGGGTAGGAAGCAAACTTTGTTGGTTTTGCCATTGTTATGACTTCCGCTATGTAGTAAACTCTGAGGAGCATTTACGTTTTATCTTGTTGTTGGCAATTTAATTCGTAAGCTTATGTAATATATGACTCTGTGGGCGGGTCAATATTGACATAGTAGGTTCAGGGCATCAATATGTAAGTAGTTAAAAGGGAAAAAGTTTCTAGGTATTTGATATTGATGATTGAACGTTTACGCATATATAATTATGGGGTTATATATCGATTTTTATTTGTGTTAAAAATCAGGGGCGTGACAGACACGCTGTTGGAATCAAGAAGGCCGCGACTCTAAACAACAGAAAGGTTGACTAACAATGCTTCTTTTACAAGATGATGGGAAACTTTGTTACCCCTTCGTCTTATAAATCACCAACTAGAAACCTGAAAAGACTTAACTAACAAGTTAACTTCAACTAAGCATAACCAAAAGCACAACGCAGTTATGGCAGATTCAACTAAACATAATCAATTTATAACCCATGCCTAGGAATAATGGAGCCATTACATCTCAACTCACGTCCAGCCAAGACCAATAAACTATACAACCTCACTTGTGCCAACACTAACTAGCCACCACCCTCCACTCGACCAATCCGTTGATCGACCTAGTCTACACTCCGAGCAAGAGCTATCTAACCCATTACCAACTTCAGGAAAAATTTAACTATGAGCCCACTCTTTTGTGACTCTGACCCGACCAAATTGGATTGCTGGACACTTAGACATGGGACTACAATAAAACGAGCACTACCATCACCCTATTGTCGACACTATGCCATCACCTTCATCTCTTCACCGTCATATCCTTGGCTGTCACCTCCCCTTGCTTGTACCATCTTAGATATATCAAAATCATATGGAATTACCAGATACAGACCCTCTCATTTGGTCGCCACCGTAACACGCCCACACAAATTCCTAACATCCACCTGTGTGCAGATCTGATCGACCCCATCGACCGCATCCTTGTGAATTCCAAACTTAATCCACCCTTGACGACACCAACCCATCCTTGAGATGCTTGTGAGAAGAAGATAACCTCACCCAACAACCACTAACCCACCACTGCTCCTTTTCGCCATCGCCTCCGACCCAAAATCATACGGAATCTACCATCTAGAAGGCCAAATCTATGATTTCCTATGCCTTAACTCGATGTGCTCCAGACCTAACCGTTTACACCTCTTAACAAACCTGGAAAACCAGACAGAGAAAATTATAGTTCATCTGACGACAACTCCCCTAGGGCGTGCCGCCGACAAACACTTTATTAGCAAGGAAAACTTTTTGGTTAGGGAGTTATAACTCTAATGTCAACAAGCAAGAGTGACATCTGGGGCGACGCCCGTACTAGTCTCCCAACTCCGTAAGCAAGAAGTACCTCTTTGCAAAGGAGGTGCTGCGAGGGGAGGATGTCTTCAAATTGTATAGAGCGTTTACAAAATAAAGTGAAAACATGTGCATGTAGAATGCTTAATGTTCCGGGTAACTCATGTGAGTTGCACCGATATGTATGAGCATATATATAAGGTGTATGACACATAATGATGCATATATGTGAATGATGTCGAGTGTGTTCGACAATGACACATGGGTCACAAATGCACAATAGTCATGCGAACACATGAAGTGCATATAATGCGTAAATGTGTGATGTGCAATGGTGCATATGATGCATAAATGTATGATGCATACGATGATGAAGGATCAAGGAGTGTTGTTACTCCACCGAGTCCCCGAAGTCATTAGTTAATAAAGAAGGAATTTACACATTCTTTTATCGGATTGACTGAAGGTAAGAGTGTGTAACTCATAAATTATGAGCATATAAATGCTTATGTTAGATTGATTGTTTTGGTCGCATTAATGAAACATGAAAAAAATTCAATTTTTGGAACAACAATGGTAGAAGAATTTGATGTTACCTTTAATTTGAGTTGTGTCGAGAGGGCGTGAGCAAATAGCTCGGAAGTGCCATGAAGGCATGAGTGGATAGTTCGAGGGTGCTAGGATGGCATGAGCGTAAAGCTCGGGAATTTCATGATGTATAAGAGGGTAGATCAGAAACGATGTCGTGAATTGTGAGCCTAGAGCTCGAGCATGCCATGAGGCATGAGCGGATATCTCAGAGATTACGTCATGAGGCATGAGCGTATCTGTTGCTAATTATAATTGGCATATATCAAGCATAACTAGCACAAAGGCTGTGCATATTGGCCCGGCACACGCTTTATACACTTTTAAGTGGGCCCCTTGCTAGGCCGTCTGAGGAGTCCCTCACTCCCCGACGGATAAAAGGCCTTAATGTCGGGCAAATTATTTGATGAGGGGAGCTTGCGCTTGGGCAGTGGGCATTAGGTTACGATCCTAATATTGAGGCCTTATGCGTCAGGGGTTAACTACAAGATAAATGGCGGTTGTGAACCCGTTAACCTGTCCCTAGCGGCAGATATGAATGTGTCATGTCCCGCGGACTAGTAGAGTCTAGATCTGTGGGGTCTCTTTCCGATGAGGAGAAGTTTGACCGGTGTTTGTGTGCTTGACAAAATATGGATGTTCGGGAATAGTCTAAGCTTGACGCTCCATGTGGGTGACTAATGACCGCCAATGGTTTGCTTGTCCTTGTCCGCACAAGAAGTGTCTGGTTTGGAATGATATTGATCTTGTTTCCTCCAAATTCAAAACAAAATAAGAGATTAGTATTTGAATCACATAATGCAGGTGACTAAATAAGAGCAGTTCGTTGATATATGTACGAATGAACCAATTCCAGAGAAGTACAAGTAATAGAGCCATATTGATATTGTGCATGTCCGATATGAGTTTCAATTTGTAACAACGACATAGAGTGTCCAGTGTATTAGTATGGTTAATAAGTGACTAGCTTGTACAATGGTATTTAAATTAAAATGGACATGCGTAAAGTGTAGGGTTGTGGATATGTATATGATCATAGCAAATCATGTGTTTGAAGCATGATTGAATTGTAGTATGCATGTTTAAATTGTGTGGCTGAAAGTTAATAATATAGTCAATGCCCCAAGAATCGCAGTATGCATGGTACATGGGCTTAAGGATGCTTGAAAGTGTATGCCCTTGCGCACAAAACTCTGACCAAGTGCACCTAAGCAGATAGCATTTGTGAACAACAATAGATATCCACATGCCTCATCATGCTAATGTTAGGACATATGCCAGAATAACTGTGTGCGCTACGAACATAGATATGTGGTGGGTATAAGCATAACACAGAAAGGAGAAAGAAAGCTTAACTTTTACTTCATATTTGTTCACTGCCATAAGCGCGCGGGCAGATAGTCCGGATGGGTGATCATTTTTTTGCGGCTGCTCAGCCGAGAACATAGAAGATATTCCATGGTGGAGGCTGAGCGAAGATGCTTGGTCATAGCTCAACAGCAACCTTGGTTTCTGAATCAGTCAATTTGGGTGTAAGGAGCATATTTGGGTGTCCAAAGAAGAATTGGATAGTGAAGTAGAGTGGATGATTGCTGGGTACCGGTGTCCGCTACAGGGTTGTCCGGCAAAGAATCAAACACGAGGAGTAGTTTTATTGGGTGGGCAGTTTGTGTCTGCCAAGGTGAAGATGATAATAGGTATGTTGAGCACAAGGTCAATAGATGCTCAGATCTAATAAGTTGAGCATGCCGGTATGGTTACTTCGGAGAAGACAAAGAATGGCCGATCTCGCTGAAGAGATTGTTCGCCGAACGAAAGATTGCCCAGAATTTAGGGGTTATTTTTTGTTTCTGCTTGAATTAAGTTGATGACAGCTTGGCGAATTCATAGTGTATGAAGCCTGAGTGTCCGAAGATCGATGGTCTACTTCGGCAGAGAAGGAAGAGAAAGGATTATAGCGGAGGTTATGAATTGCAGCGGAGATTATGAATTGTGCGGCAAAAAGAAGGAGATTTGGGTGCGTAGATGAGAGAACGGCGTTGGGCGAAGAAGATAGACTAGGTGTACGGAGCAAAGAGTAAAGAGTGTGGTGGCCAAAGCTTCCGATTTCGGATTGGCCGCTGGTATATCGAGGAAGATAGAGTAAACAAGATGGTTGTCCGGGTAATGGGTTGTGGCTGCTGGGTGCCCGGCCTGTGGGAGCAGCTAGAAGAAGACCATGGGTGTCTAGAGAGAGTCTCTGGGTGTCGGGCAGAAACTGGCACCCACACTTGTCTCCTTTTCTTTTTTGAGTGGATGACTGCTGAACTATAAATTTGCTAATTTTATTTTCATGTCCGACTGAGGATGCACTTTGCTCATGTTCTCACAAACCGCGTCAAATGTTAGTGAGTGATTTTGGAGGGGATGTGTTAGAACAGTGCACAATAAGCAATGTATCACAATTAATTGTAAATAGATATAAATATAATTACGAAATCAAATGACCAATGTAATTCAATCCTAATATATGAACAATTCTAATATATATATATACACACACACACACACGAAATCAATTTGCTTGAAATCAAAGAAAGAAGGAATGAAATCACTAACTTGATTTGCGATTGATATAGGCTTGCTTGCAGCAATCTCCTAAGACAGAAATTTGTCCCTACTCTTGTGTTTGTAGTTCCTTGGACGTCTATCTTGCAGGATACAACTATCAGATTCAAGTCGAAGCACTTCGACTTGAATCCTGGCAAACTCTACTATGTGTTTCTCTTTCAGAAGAAGGAGGGGGAGAGGAGAGGAGAAGCATGAGTTCTGTTGCTTCTCGTGTTCCATATATAGACCATGGAAGTACAGTTGCAACTATTCGTTTAAATTCAAACTCAATCAACAGTTGTAACTGTTGATAACTGATGCAAAAAATGCAAAAATGCAAAAAATGAATTTATTTCGTTTTGGCCCAAGGCCCATCTTTGATATGTGTGTATATATATACAGCGCTTCTCCGGTGCGGACGTCTGCACTTTTTGCTTAGGTGCGGATTTCCGGTTTTGACCCACTTTCCGATCACATTTTCACATCTTAGCCGTTCAGTTTTAGGTCATAATGTATAGATCACCTCTACAAAATTTCATCCAATTTGGTGATCGTTAAGGCATCCAAAAATGTAATTTACCATTATAAATACGAACGGTTCCGGTTCGACAGATTCGGTCCGTTCGTGTAAATTGCAATTTTGGATGCCTTAACGATCATCAAATTGGCTGAAATTTTGCAGAGATGATCTATACATTAGGATCTAAAAACTGAACGGCTAAAATGTAAAAATGTGATCGGAAAGTGGGTGAAAACTGGAAATCCGCACCTTTTTCTTCGGTGCGAATATTCGCACCTGAGCAAACTTATATATATATATATATATATATATATATATATACACACACAATAGGGCATAGGTCTATATTCCACCCAATATTGGGCCTTGCCTCTCTTTGTCCATTTAATAAGTGTTGCAAGGCAACACTAATAAGGTCAAATTCCTTATCCCATTTCTTAGATGTGGGAGGGACTCCCACATTTTCCAACAATACCCTACATTTTCTATTCAAACTTGACAAAACCCCACATTTGAATAGAAAATAAGCTACGAAAATGATTTTGTAACTTATCGTCATTTTAGAGAACTTAGAATCAATATGCGTCGAAAAATGTGTCTTTTGGACTTGAACCTTTCCTAGTGATAACTTATCTGGATTACTTAGTGAGGCAGTGAATGAACATCTTGAACTATTCACTATTGTGTAGTAATACAAGACAATAAGTATCACACATATATCATCTTGACACATTTCAAGTTTATACCGTTGTGTTCATTTTGGTCCTGAACAAATCTCGACTTCATGAGAGCTCTAGAGAATTTAGCCATATCAATTCTCATGGATGCGACCCCACATCACTCTCATATAGGTAACGCTAATCAAGAGTATCTTGTACTACTCCTCTTAATTATAAGATATTAGCGTCATTAAGAAAATTAATTCATCCTATTCATCTTACAAGAACATACACATAATTCTTTGTCATAGGAATGAGTGTAATCATGTGTATTTCACTTTGAGTCTTCCTCAACTAGTTTGCCTATTGAACCTAGACCATGGGATCTCCCATTAGCTAGGTTAGGTTTCCGCCAAGTTTGACTCATTGAATTGGCTTGAGGAAGTCATCTAAGTAAACATGTATAGCACGTTCTACAATGGAATCTGAATTTTTAGTTTTGGATAAAGCTGCCGAAGAAACCGAATGGCTTAGAAATTTCGTGGAAAATATTCCATTGTGGCCTAAGCCTTTAAATGCCTTTGTATTCATTGTGATAGTATGGCTGCAATAAATAGAGCCAAAAACAAGGTATACAATGGCAAATCAAGGCATATAAGGCGACGACATTGAACAATACGACAATTGCTCTCTAATGGAATTATATCATTGGATTATATCAAATTAAAGGAAAATATAGCCGATCCTTTGACTAAAGGCCTACCAAAAGAGCAAGTTGTGTTTACGTTGAGGGGAATGGGCCTGCATTGTTATTATTAATAATAGGTAGTACATTAAGCTTGAAGAGCCCCTCCATAAGGTAGCCCTTTCCTACATACATCCCAACCCTTGGTGAGTACAAACTTATCAGATTCAAACACTAACTTGAAGCCTTTGTTGCTAAGAAGGGAACTAGAAATCAGATTCTTTCAAATCTCAGGAACATGCAGCACATTAGTGATTGTGAGTTCTTTTCCGGAAGTGAGTTTGAGAACCACTTTTCCCTTTCCTCTCAAAATAAGACAATCACAATTTGGTGTGATATAGTGGAAGGTAAAAATAGAGAAATATAATTTATTTCTTATGCAGATGATATAATTTCTACAACACATTTTGCTCAGCTCAGAAAAATGGAAAAGCATCTTTCTAGTTTCACTGCAAGCAATGTTTGTTTCACCGAAAGAAATGGCCCAATATCATATGGTCTAAATGCATTCGTCTCGATCCCATTTGAAAGTGGGAAGTTCTGAGTTCCACTCACGAGTTTATATTGCATTAACAGTTCTATATAATAATTAAAGAAAGATTTTACCGAAATAAGTTGTACGACTTATCCCATTCATCTTTACTTTATTAGTTTATTAGCCCACACACTGCAAATATTTCCGAAAATGATCAGACTCCAAGTTCAGCTTGCCTAATATTTTCATTGTGGTCATCTCCTCCCTTTGCTTCAAACTTGATATACTTGTACCACTTGGCACAAACTATATAGACCAGGAGATCAGCAGTAGTCAAAGCTGCTAAGAGAAAGTAAAACCTTTCCAGATGACCTTTGTTAAGGTTTCCAGGGATCCATCCACTCATATCATCCCTACTAGAAAACTTCATCACTATCGTAACCAGCAAACTACTCACATAGTTTCCAAGTGATATTGAAGTCATGCAAAGTGCACTACCAAAGCTCTTTAACCCATCAGGTGCTTGACTGTTGAAGAATTCTAGCTGACCCACGTACATGAACACTTCGGAAGCTCCGACAAGCACGTATTGAGGAACTTGCCAAAATATACTCAATGAACTTGGACTCTCACAATCGGTAGCGGCGCAATTTGTTCTTGCATATTTTAACCTAAAACATTCCACAACTCCTGCTGAGATCATAGCCATGATGGCAATGACAAGACCAATCCCCATTCTTTGAAGCTCGGTGAGTCCTTTTTTCCGTACCCTGGCAACCAGTGGGTCGAGAACTCGCCTGTAAATGAAGATAAAAGTTGCCACGCTAAGGATGTCGAAACTTGACATGCTCGCTGGGGGAATGTGGAACTTGGAGATGGTGGTTTTCATTACAGCACCTTGTTCTACAAAGAGGGAGGCCATTTGTGTGAAAACAACTGAGTATAGTATTGTACATAGCCAAATTGGAAGTAATCTCAGTACACATTTAACTTCTTCTACTTGTGTCACTGTGCAAAGCCGCCATGGATTTAGAGAACATCTGTCTATTTGTTTCAACTCCTCTGATGTGACGATTGCTGCCCTATCCAAGAACCTGTTGAATAACATGAATCTTGTTTAGAAATAGATCGAGAATTATCAACATTTTTTTTTTTAAAGTCTAAAAAGTTAAGGGGTCCAAAAAAAATTTTATACCATGATATGTTTATATATGTATCAAATGAAAGCCCAAAAGTGTGTAAATATTAAACATGTATCAAATGAAAGCCCAAAAGTGTGTAAATATTAAACGATGATGATTGGGCCTTCATTTAATATATACTAGCATCTTCATACACACTTTATGTGTGTCATTTAATCTGTCGTGTTATAAAAATAAAACAAAAAATAAAAAAAATAAAAAAATTTGAAAATTAAAATACAAACAAAAAATTTAATAAAAATGTTGTTTTTTTTGTCCACTTTTCATGGTTGATGACAGTTCTTCCTATATTACCCATTTTTAATAAAAATGTTTTTCTGCTACATTTTGATAAATCATGGGCATAAGAGGTTATTCAAAAATTTAACCATTCTCTTTAGGAATTGGCTTAATATATAAAATACAAAAAAAAATAAATAATAAAAAAGTAGTTTCTTTTGTCCACTTCTTGTGGTTAAAGACGATTCTTCCTATTTTACCCATTTTTTATAAGAATATTTTTCTGCTGCATTTGGATAAGTCATGGGCATAAGAGGTAGTTAAAAAATTTAACCATTCTCCTTAGAATTTGGCTTAATATATAAGAAGACTAGCCTTCCTCCACACATGTTCTGCATGTGCAAGTAATTTTTTTTTTTTCAGAAAATAAAAAATAAAAGATAATGGAAGAAAACGGTTATTGCAGAGAGAAGTTAGTGGGAGAGAAAAGTGAGTTGTGGGATTTATTTTGTTTATTTTTATTAATAAAAATATAATTTGTAATTGTCGTAATAGCCCTTGTGATTTAATTAATTCTCAAAGTATTTTAATCTCTTAAGGTCATTTCTGTCAAAAAAAATTATATTGGCTAACAAAGCCTCTTCTCTTAATAATAATAATAATATATATATATATATATATATATATATATATATATATATATATATACTATTATTAAGAGAAGAGGCTTTGTTAGCCAAAACAGAAAAAAGTACCAAAATGACCCTGAAATATTAAAAAATTATACAACTCATAAAACAGATAGGGGTGATATAGTCAAATAACAAAATAAAAATAAAATATAAAAAAAAAAGGTGAAAATGAGAAACAGATAATCAAACTACCCACTTTCATCATTCCATGAAAAACTATCTACTCCTGTAAATAACTTTCCACTCCCTATTAAAAAAAAATTCAATTTTCACACACATAGTATATATTAAATAAAACACAATCACTATTAGGAGTAAAAGGTTTATTAATTTATAGGATAAAGAAAAGTATATATACATTATATGCAACAATGCAATTACCCCAAGGTCAAAGAAAAGTAAATTTCTCATTTTTGTAGACCATTCCATCTTTAACTTTTTGGTGTAGAACATCTTTTTAGCATCTTCAACATCGTAAGCTTTAATTTAAGTAAAGTAAATTAAAAAAATGAATTATACCTATAGACTTGACAATTTTGCTGCAGCAATACTTGTTATTTCAAATGTTTTATCATACCATAAATTACCATTTCGATAAAGGAAAAAAAAAAGTTATAGAAATATTACTATTCAAAATTCCTAGCTAAACATAGTTACCCATTTTTACTAAAAGTTAAATTTAATTTTGCTTTAGCTACTTTGTTGGAGATGCTTTTAAATTATTTTGTATAGTTTTAATTTGGAATATGTTTAGCTTAATCTTTTAAATTTTGGTTTGGAACATCTCCGTCGTTATTATATGAATTTAAATATTTTGAATATTATATTTTATTTGCTATTTTATTGTTTGATTTTGAGTTTATAGATTTATTTCAGGAAAATTGTTATGAAAAAAATATAATGCATACTATGATTAGAGGGCCCAACTTTTAAGATTTTTCAAAAATCTCAAGTTCGGCCCTCAAGATCCGACGACTATAATGATTACTAAATTTAAATTTCAATAGAGCTTGAAAAATGTGAACTCACTTGATTCCTTGGGTGTGAAGTATTTTCCTACTCTGATTTTCAGCGCATTGTTTCCCATGTTCCTCATACAAATGATCATCTCCATCTGACGTGATCTTGACCTTCCATTTTCTCGTTGCAGCTACCAGTACGTGACATAACCTAGAAAGAGGATTGCCCTGAGGCTTAAAATGCCTATACCTTGGAGTTCCGCAAAGAAACAAAATCAATGCCATGCCAGCAGAGCCTGTAGATGCCCAAAACCCTACAGTCCATATTCCTCTATCCTCAAAATACCCTAATATTGTGTTAGAAAAGAGGGAGCCAAGATTCAAAGCCAAGTAGAAATAGCTGAAGAAGGCAATTTTCGAGTGACTTTCTTTGGGGTCGTCCTCATCAAACTGGTCCGCTCCAAATGTAGCTATGGTAGGTTGGTAGCCTCCATTCCCTAGTGCAATGAGATATATGGAGATGTAAAACAATGTGTATTCAAAATTCGAATGGTCTCTACATGGAGATTGCTCATCACCACAACCTTTAGGATTGAGCAGGAATAGGTAGGTTGTTACTGACAATAATGTCAAGCCCTGTAAAAGAAATTAATTACATGAATATATACTAGCAAGTAGCAAGAAATTTTGTATAAATAACGCTAACTAGATAATTCTGTGTGCACAACTACGGCCAAAAGAAAAAGAAAAAAACCTAAACTTTACCAACAGAGGAACCATATATCTGCTTAATGATATCATCTATCTATGCTCATATCATATATGGCAAGAATTTTGTCGTACAGGAATTTATTAATAGGATTTTGATTGGTAACAAGAAACTTACAATGACAAAAATAAGTTGAAAGATAGCACAAGTTTTGTATCTCCCCCAGTACGAATCACTAAGAAAAGCCCCAAGAAGAGAGAAAATGTAAACTGTTCCGGTCCATTTGCTGACATTGTTTGCAGCCTCAGCGTTGTCTTGTCCCAGTACCCTTGTCAAGAACAATACCAAGTTCACTCCTACTCCAAAGAATGCCAATGTTGCCAATCCTTGATTCGCTAATATTAGAGAAAAAAATATACTGTATATAAGTTTAACCAATAATGAAACATCAATTTGACCAAAGAAACATCCATATTGCAAAACAAACAAAAAAAACTATGATCTGGATTAACAAAAAACTTTGTAATTGTCTACTTGTTCGTCCCCTCCAAGAATCACTTTCTGGTTTCGCCGTTAAAAGTACGCACACCAAAAATGTAGGCAATTTCCTCACAAAATTTTTCGTGGTTGAATTGATAGAGATTAAAAAAAAGAATAAAATATTTTTGAAAATACAAATTTTATTGTTCAAGGATGTTTTGGTAAAATTAAGGAGGTGTACTTAGCTTTTTAAATATTAAAAAAGTGAATTTGAGGTTTAATAAGTAAGAGATATCTAAATATCAAATTTGGAGGTCCAACTAGAACCACCCTAAGTTTAATTAATAATGAAACATAACTTTGACCAAAGAAAGAAAACTATATGAAATATATAACAATATACCATAATGAATTATGGTTTAGAATATTATCATAATGTTAGGGTTTGAATCTCTATTCACACACCATTTTTCATTTTTTATTCTTTAAATGTGAATTCACACACCCTTTTTCATTTTTTATTCTTTAAATGTAAAATTCACATGCTACTTAGATGTATTAACCAAATAAATGTGAATTTAAAGAATAAAAAATGAGTCATTTTTTATTCTTTAAATGGTAAAATTCACATGCTACTGAGATGTATTAACAAAAATAAATGTGAGTTTAAAGAATAAAAAATGAGAAAGGGTGTATGAATAGAGATTTAAGGTGTGTTAATAATAACACCCAATAAAAATTAAGAAGTATGTACACTGATGATGGAGAAAAGAACCCAAACTACTATTTTAACATTTGACAATTGAGAGTCATTGAGACCGAAATTTGCAAATTTAGTACAGACGTGGCTTTTGGTATAATCACATAAAAATGTCGAGATTAAATAGATAAATTCAGGTTGTAATTAGTGTGTCTACATGGAGCTTAATTAGCTAGGGTTAATTATGTACCTAATATGAGAATTGCAGCAACCCAAGAACCAGTTCTCCCTCGGATTGCAGGGCGGCCATTCCAATCAACGGCTCCATCCATAGTACAAGTTTCTGTCATCGTTTGGTTCTTTTCTTCTTCATAGCCCTGAAATAATTAATATTGATTGAATTTTTTATTTATAAGAATTAGTGGTGCATCTAGCAATTAATGACTAGATGTCTAGATGCATTGCCCTAGTAAGGTAAATGGCAGTTAATTAACATATTCATCACAAACCCTAGTATGGAAACTAAAAATGGGAACAGTAAAGAAGAAGAAAAAATCGATCATCACAAACCTGCTGGTCTTTGAAAGTATCTAAGCCGGCCATTGCTATCTAAAAATAGCTGATTGAAGGGACCTCAGAAGAACTATCTAGCTCTAGCTTAGTAGCACCACCGAGAAAAGTTGGAGTAGTGTGATATAAGTACTCAAGAGTAGCGAAAAGCTAGCTATCCAAGATGGGTGTTTGCTTTGAGTTGAGGGAAGTAGGAGCAGGGATAGTGGGGCATATATAGAGGGTGGCCAAATTTGAAGAACGGCTGTGATTGTTACATACTTACATGTACCCTACGCAGGTTGATTTGACAGGAAGACTGAGCAAGTAATTAGGTGCGCGGTGAGAAGGAAATGTTTTGGAAGAAGCTGTCATACGTATATTGAGAAAGAAACGTCAAGTTGTTGGATACAGTCATCCACAGTAAACCAGTTATCCTTATCGATATGTGTCGACATGAAGACATTGAATTAAACGGCTGTGAATCGATTTAGCTGATCTGTCATGATCAAGAATTAAAATATTTATATTTACATATTTATCAGAATTTTTAAAAAGAGAAATATCAGAAATATTATGGATATATCAGTGATATCTGAAAAAATATATATTTTTTGAAAGAATTAATATTAGAATTACATATAAATACATATGAATGTCAACTTCATCTACATTAAAAAAAAGACTCTAGGTGGTTGAAAATTCGCTCGCTGATATACAAAAGTACAATAATCAAACAAAAATATATGACCAATATAATATGAATTGTAATGATGAACATGACAGTTATAAATCTCTTTAGAGCTGCCCAATGTTTTCTCTATATAAGGATAATAAGGATGAATCCAACTGAATAATTGATCATGTACTTCTTCATATTGATTATATCCACAAGCGTTATAACCATATTTCTCCTCATCCATATTCACTTTGAGAAGATTTCACCTCACCTATATTCACCTTAAGGAGATCTCTCCTCACACAGATTTGCATTTAGAGAATTTCTCCTCACCCAGAATCGCCTTTAGGGGATTTCTCCTCACCCAGATTCGCCTTGAGGAGATATTTCCTCACACATATTTGCATTTAGAGAATTACTTCTCACTCAGAATAGCCTTGAGGAGATATCTCCTCACACATATTTGCATTTAGAGAATTACTTCTCACCCAGAATTGCCTTGAAGGGATTTCTCCTCACCAAAATTCGCCTTGAGGGGATTTTGCTTCACCCAAATCTGCCTTCAGAGGTTTCACTTCAATGTATTTTTTTTCAAACAGATTCATTTGCCTCTTTATTAGACCATATTCTGGCTAGAAACTGTTGTTAAAATTTTACACCCTGATATAACTTCCATATTCATAATGTACGTTTCTCTGTGAATAACTGAGTTTTTTTTTTTTTTTCTCTATTAGATTTTACAAATATTTCTTCATTTTATCGGAGATATATCGCAAATATCTAATATATTGAGAATATTTGACTATATCGAAATTTCTCAGAAACAGTGGAAGATAAGATATTGTCTCCCCTTGATATATTGATTTCTCCAAAAAAAAAATATATCAGAGGATATATTAGAAATATTACAGACATTTCAATTGGTCATGAACTCATGATATCAACATGTTTGAAACCAATGACGACGCGGTGAGGTTTGAGTGGGGCCACTACCCCCAGTGAGACTTTGATTTTTCTTACCCAACTCTTCTATTTTTTGGCTGATCCCCGATCTTCGCACCTTGTATTTAATTGTATATGTATGATTAATGATAAGAGCTGCGACTTACCGTCTTCACAAGTCCTACTACTATTAAACAAAGTATAAGAGCACTCAACTTCTATTAAACAAAGTATACGAGCCCACAAATTAACCCATAACACACGAAGTGGTAAATGCGTTGAGAGATAAAAATTTTGAACACGAGAAAGTTAAACAAATTTTGTTTTTTTAGTTAGACAATAACCAGTCATCCACTAGTCGAACTTAACTCAAGACCATTCAATTACAAAAACAAGATTTATGTAATTTGTTGCAGATTTGAGTCAAACTTTTTAGTGGCAGTGGGGCTGATGAAACACTAAATCAAGAACAAAAGGTCGTTCCATTGGACCCCTTAATGTTGCTAATTGACCAGACATGCTTGCTACACAAATATGTACGGCAGATTCATGTGTTTTAATACATGGCCACAGAGGCAGCAGTCATGCAGCACTCAAATGAGGACTATCTTGATCAGAACTAGATAGATATGGTTAAGACTTGCAAGCTGATTAATAAATTAATCTTTTGAATGCATAAACAAAATGATTGATTAATGTTCATCTAACAATTCTTAGTTGTTCTTTCTGGGAATTTAGCCTCCATTAATTCTACACCAGAAGAAGAAAAACTAAACTTCTTAGGTGTAAAGAATAGAAAATTAATGCTAAATAGTGCCCAATGAAGACTGTACTGCTCTTTGGTGGTGGTAGGTAAAGTGGAGAGACATATTAGAGCCTGAAGTGGTAGAGTAGTTATCTGATCTACGAAAAATTTCTGAAGAGGAGCCAGCCAACCGGCACTAGCTAATTGTCTTCTTTAGTTCAAAGCATTTGGACACATTCTCTAGTTTTAGTGCTAGATTTTCCAACCTCTAATTTACTTGTGGACTTCCTTAACTAGGTTTAGTGACAGACAATATAACTTACTGACATATAGCAATTTATTCCGGCCATCATCGACAGTAACATCGAGTTCAACCTCCTTCCGGAGTCTACAAAAAGAAATATATCAAATAATTATAACCATGTTTAGGGCAGACGGAACTAGCGTTTTTATTCCAAAGCGAAAGGCTTGAGAATAACAGTCTAATTTGCTATATGCCTGTAGGTGCATTAGTTAATTTTTTCGCTTAATTGTTGTTTGAAGGCGATCGATCAGCTAGCTTTTGGCTCTATTATATATGAAACTGATTTCACTTAATATATGAAAACAACTATGTGGTCACATTAAACTTCAATTTGGCTCTGTTCAAACGATGTGCAAACTTTAGCTAGCTAGAGCTAGCTGGTTATCAAAGTTTGGTAGGCCATTTTCAACGTCTTTTTCGGAATTGTTGCTTTCGATTGACACTCCCGGCCTGCTCCCTCGATCAAAAACGAAATATTTCTTGGTCTCAGCAGGCATCGACATTTCTTCGATCAGCATACATAGTTAAGCTGAAATAGAAGTACGTCCAAGTCCATTGATAATATCATTTCATGGTTTCGTTTCCAATAATAGGCCTTGTTTTTATGAGCTATTCCAGGTTTTTTCAGCTAGTTATCCTTTTAAATTTATACGACAATTGAACTAATCTAACAATCTAATATATTAATTTAAGCTATACTTGCGTTTGGAGCAAGGCAGAAAGGCTAATTTCATATATCCAACCATGAAGCATATATATATATAAGACATGTGAATGAATGATATATACAAGAGTAATTAATTAGGTTCTTAATTTTTATATGATGTACTTTTATATTTCTCTAAACTATCACGACAAACGAATGGAAGTGGTTATGTCATGCTTGAAAGCTAATATAATGCATGCTCAGTTTTCTAACAATAAGAAGATAAGTCAATAGCCGAATAAAAAGTTTAATTCACAGAGATCAGCATTAGTCATTTTCATGCAAAATTTTCAAACGGCAGCCGTCTTATCAATCCAGCTGTGTATAGGTAGTCAGACTTGGAACCCGGCCATAATCGCTTTCAAATTAAGAGAACGTGAAAAGCAACTGGTCCTATATTCTTTTTTATGACAGCAACTGCTCCTATATACTCAATTCACGCACGACTCTTTGTTTGTCCAATTGTCCGCCAACATGTTGCTTATCACTTTCTTAGCATGATAAACCATTTGATAATTGATATACATGATGAATACGCAGAGAAAATATATATGGGTGTGTATGGCGCTTTCACTAAGAGATTTTTTTTTTTTTTTTGTTATTTTAAGGGATTTCTTATTAGACTCACTTTTTTATTGTATATCGCATCTCAACCGTTCAAGTTCTAGGTCTATATGAGTAGATCACTTCTGCAAATTTTCAACCAAATTGATAATCGTTAAGGTATTTATAATTGTGACTTATAATTATAAACATGAACGGTTCAAGTTGGACAGATTCGGTTCGTCTATTGATTTAATCTAGTTCGATACTTTAACGATCATCAATTTAGTGCAAAAGTGATCTACACAGTGAGACCTAAAAACTAAACGGTCAAGATGCCAAAATGTTATCGAAAAGTGGATCCCACAAGGAATCCTTTAAAAAAAAAAAAAAAAAAAAACAAATCTCTTAGTGAAAGAGCATATATATATAAGAGGATCAGAAGCGGATGTCCACAGTGCCCTAAAACTGCGGACGTCTATGCTTCTGCAGCGATCAGAGGCAGACGACGGCGCGGCTCTTGCAGGACGGAAGCCAGACGTCGATCTTAAGCTTCTTCTTGCATGTGGACTCGCCGGCTACCAGTTTGCAGTCCACCTTGATCGGGCTTAAAGATTCAGGTGAGGTCGCTGTCCAGAACCTTCGACCTCGATCTCCTTGGCCTTCATCTTCATGGTGAAGCTGTCCAGGATCCTCTAGTCTCCTTTCGGCCAGAGCCACGTCGTCGTCGGCTCCTGATCGCAGAGAAAGTATGGACGTCTGCCTCAGAACGGGCTTGTATATATATGTATGTGTGTGTGTGTGTGTGCAAGAGTCACACCGCCGTCGGCTCCTGATCGCAGAGAAAGTATGGACGTCTGCCTCAGAACGGGCTTGTATATATATGTACGTATGTGTGTGTGTGTGTGTGTGGGACCCTTCCACTAAGGGATTCCTTTTTTTTGTCTTTTCTAGGGATAGGGCATTAGACCAACTTTTCGATCACATTTCGACATCTCAACAGTTCAGTTTTTAGGTCCTAATGTGTAGATCATATCTGCAAATTTTCAGCCAAATCGGTGATCGTTAAGGTATCAAACTACAATAAATCAATGAACGAACCAAATCTGTCAAACTTGAACCGTTCATACTTATAATCTTAAATCGTCATTTTAGATGTCTTAACGATAATCAATTTGGCTGAAAATTTGCATAAGTGATCTACACATTAGGACCTAAAAGCTGAATGGTTGAGATTCCAAAATATGATCGAAAGTTGGTCTAATTCCCTATCCCTATAAAAGACCAAAAAAATGGATCCATCACTAAAAGGACCCTATATATATATAACATGTATGTCTCTACTCAAATCCAGGAGGCGGATTACGCCCAGTTGGTGGCTTTTGAGCTAAGACAGACTCTTCTAAAACACTTTTGTTTAGTTTTCAAAAACTTGTTTAGATGAGTAGACTTTGTATATCTCATTTAGTTAGTTCTAGTTCTAGATTCAGTCTTAATAAGATCCCAGACATAGTTGATGGAGAACAATTTGAGTACCATTCAAATGATAATATTGATTTTAATGATTGGAACATACCTCAATGAACAAACCTCTCCCACAACTATTAATTTTGAGGTTTTTCCTCTCGTTCACCCTGAGTTAAACATAATTAACAAAATATTTAAAATAAATTAGAAATATTTAAACAAAGATATTGAGTCAAAAGATAATATTTCACGAAGAAAAAACTAACTATTAATTACAAGAACAATGAGTTAAAAACTTTAGCAAAAGAAATTACTGTTGAAAAGCAACTGCTCCTATATTTTTTATTTTTTATTTTATTTTTTATGACAGCAACTGCTCCTATATTTTTTTTTTATGACAGCACCTGCTCCTATATACTCGATTCACACGACTCTTTGTTTGTCCATTTGTCCACCAACATGTTGCTTATCACTTACTTAGCATGATAAACCATTTGATAATTGATATACCCGACGAATACGCAGAAGCAAATATATGTGTGTAGGGTCTTCAACCGGGATCTTTTTTTGTCATTTTAAGAGATTCTTTATTAGACCTATTTTTTAATCGCATATCGACATCTCAACCATTGAATTTCTAGGTCTATATGAGTAGATCACCTCAGCATTTTCAACTAATTAATAATGGTTAAGACATTTATAACTTGAATTGATAACAATTCAAGTTGTATAGATTTAGTTCATCTATTGATTTAATCTGGTTCGATACATTAATAATCATCAAATTATCTGAAAATTTACATTAGTGATCTACACAATGAGACCTAAAAACTGAACGGTCAATATGCCGAAATGTGATCGAAAAGTGAATTCCACAAGGAATCCCTTTAAATGACAAAACAAAACCAGATCTCTTAGTGAAAATTTGCATAAGTGATCTACACAATGAGACCTAAAAACTGAACGGTCAAGATGTCGAAATGTGATCAAAAAGTGAATCCCATAAAGAATCCCTTCAAATGACAAAACAAAACCAGATCTCTTAGTGAAAGGGCCTTCACACACACACACAAGCCTTCCAGCACGCGCGCGGCTGAATGCTTTCTCAACTTCCTTTCACCTTTAGCTCATCCCTTACCAACTGGACAGCAGCTTTGATTCGACTTTGGTCCGAAACTTGCTTCGTCGAGTCATCCGTTTCTTGTCTATACCATTGCTTTTCATGCACCAACTCTTTAATTATAGTCTGAGAATGATCTGTCTGTTCCTGCTCAGCTCCTCAAATAGATCCTCATAGAACTCGCCAAAAAAAAAAAAAAAAAAAAAGATCCTCAAAGAAATCCTGCACACAAAAACCACATCAAAAAATTTAACAATTTCAGTTAAAATCGAGTAAAGCATCTTGCACAAAGCAGAGCCTACAATTGCCACTTGAGAGAGTCCTGAACGGGATACCTAATTCTCATCTGTATGTGAAGTGATAAAACTTAATGATTACTGGCAAAGTAGCAACTGAACAGTCAGAATTAATGCCCAATGAATGTCAAACATGCATTGTGGACCATGAATACCTGAAAACTAAACTAAAATCTAAGTGCCTATCAATGAAGAAAAGAAAATCAGAGTCAAATACCGATATGCTTTGCAAAGACTTAATGAAAGATAACATGAAGACATCTTTATAGATGACAACGTACTACCTTCATGGACAATGTCATGATCTTCTTGTAACATATATCCGTCGTCCCTGCTGTTGCAAGAAGACAAATAAGTGCAGCTACTCCTTTTGGACCAAAATCATAGTATCTCCACTGCTTTGTTCCAATCTGCAGATACACAGTATTTCAATACAAACCAACAAATCAAGTCACCACCAAAATTGAACAAACCTATAATTTAATAAGCAGAAAGCTATACAAATAAAAATAAGAAAAACTTCCCATTTCAAAACCCGACAATTAGACAGAAATAAAAGCCTTCAAATTAAAATACACAAACTTGATGCTAACCCATGATATATACTGTTGATAATTCTAAGCCTTAGCAGCGAAAACATAAACTTGATTGCAGACAGTGAGACAAACATAGTAATACCAAAACCCAATATCAAAATGAAGCTAAATACTCGATCTTTACATAAAAATGTGGGGGCAGTTATATTCGTACTGATGAAGTGAAAAAAAAAAAAAGAAAAAAAAAAAAAAACATGCTTCAGTTTGGCGGTGAAGTGGATCAAATGCCAGACCAAACCTAGATAGATAAACCCACATACCAACATTCATAGACACCACCCAGAATTGCATGCACGGAAATTCAAAACCCGATCAATCACACCCAAAATTCAAGCTTACCTTCTCTGTTCTGTCTTCTCCCGAATGTCTTCTTTCCCTTCTTCCTTTGCTTTCTTCGCTCTCTCTGTCTGTCTCTATGGAGCGAAAAAACCCAAAAGCGAAAGATGAAAGTGGTGTAATCGATCAGAAGAAATTAAAAAAAAAAAAAACGATATACCCAGATTCGTGTTCTTCTCAGATGAACCCAAGAACCAAGATTCGCCTTGTTCGTGCTCTTCCCGTCCCCATGTTCTTCCTCAAATCAAAACCCAAGAACTGTCTTGATTCGCCATGTTCGTGCTCTTATCTCTCTCTCTCTCTCTCTCTCTCTCGAATCAGTAGTCTCTTTCAGTTTCATATTGGAAATCGCATCCCCTTCTTCCGCTCCTGTCGCCTTACTCTTACCCCCCCTCTCTCTTTCTCTCTCTATAACTGTATAGAAATGAACCATATGTCTCTCTATCAGAGCGAAACTAAACCATCCCTAGCCACGTCTCCTCTCTTTTCCTCTGTGTCGGCAAAACCCAGAACCAACCGTCTCTTTCTATTTCTCTGTAAATCATGCGAAATATCAAGGGCAATATAGGAATTTCAAAATTTTGACCAAAGGATGAACAGTGACAGTGAAGGCCTCTTTGCTTTATATATACTAGCAATGTTCTCGCGGGTGATATTGTGATGTTAATAAAAAATAGATCGACTAAAAAGAATAATGGTTATTTATTTTTTGGACATAAAATAATGGTGATTTGGCTGTTTTTTCAATTTACACTTTTATCTATTTATATTTTATTAACTTAATTTGATAATTATGTTATTGAAGGGTATTATAGGCACTTCAAAAATTGGTGAAGCCTTTGACACCAAAAGAAGGCCTCCATTTATAATAGTAGAGATATACTAGCCTTCCTGCTTGCGCTTACGCGAAGGTGCGGCGATTAATTTATGTTTGATTTATTATGATTATTTTATATTGTAACAAATCTTGTAAATGAAAATGGATTTTATTGTATATACAGAAGATATTACAAATGGAAGTGAAAACACGAACTGATCTTTCATTTACAATCCAGCCGTAGTAGAAGCACTGACAGGGAAGATAATCTTGCATATATCTGAAGAGATCATTGCAAATTTGTAAGGCAAAAGTCGGCCAATATTACTCTGGTTAAACTTATCTCAAATAGATGTTGTTGTAATGAAACAGTAAAAAGCTAAATACCATGAGGAAATGATAAACTGAACCTATTTCATGGAAATGTGTAATAAAACATATTTATAATTCAATTCAAAAGTACTGCCATAATTAATAGTGTGTTTTTACTTTAGCCTTTGTAATCCATTTTGGTTAGATAAAGGTGTTATAAGTTTTCTACTTCTCAATTCCCCTGATTCCTCTCTAAATCAAAAATAGAAAAAAGCATTGTGATTATACGTTACTGCAATAATTGCTTTCATACCTTAGTCTTCCTATTGAGTTTGTTGAGACCACTATTTCCTTGCAGATATTTAGCAGCATAAACTCGTCCTCCAATCTATGCTGCAGAGATAACTATTGGACCAACTCCACAGAAGACATCACCTGTCAATAACAAAGAAATAACACTGCACTAAGCAGCTCAAATAAATGCTTTAAAATTATAGGAGATGACGAAGCAAAATTCAATTCTTTGTGATAACTGATAGCAGTACCCTAATTAACACAGTTGGTAGACTTTCATGTCATAATCTTGAATGTCTGCATCGTTGTTTCTGCAAATAGAAGATAAACTAATTTAACAAGAACTCATCAACCTATTTTTTTCTGCGTTCACTTGTGCATCCTACCTACCCTTCTAGAACATAAAGTAAAAAACTGGTCATGATTTTGGACAATAGAAGAGATCCCAATATTAAATTGTCAAAAAAGTTTATGTAACAGAGAAGTTTTTGCATCAAGGTATCAAACCAATCATCAGCAATCATCTTCTCAAGCACGTACAACTGAATTTAAAAGCAGAAACCTGATGAGTGCTAGTTCAGTTTTCATGCCGGAAATGTCGCTTACTTTGACAACTCGCAGTTGGTCGAATGCACAATTGTGGGTATCATCTAACCAAGAGCTTACTTTTGTCCAAATAGCTCAATCTTGTTGCCGATTCTACACAAAGGTGAAAGCTTCTAAAGCATCAGAATCTAAAATTTCAGAAATCCAAATATAAAGTAGGTTAAAATCTTCACTTTAAATTGCATTATAACCGCAACAGAACAAAATGAAAACTGATAGGGAAAAAGGACTGTTTAATTTGCAGGAACTTTAAGAAGAAGGTCAGAAACATGATTAATCAAAAAGCTGTAAACCAAAAATATGAACAAAAACAAAAGGTCCTTTTTTTTTATGCATAAGCTGATTCATATTATTAAACAGGCAAACAAAAAAGGCACCTAATGGTCCAACAATAAACCTGGATCAAATAAAAGAATTGAGTTAACAGCCTCCGATAGCAAAATAGAGATATACCCAAAGGAAAAGTTAAAAACAACAATACAGAGAGCCAAAAATACTTCAAGCTTAAGGATAAATCTAATAATGATCTAAATGTTGCAGTTATTTACACGAAGTCAATAGCAAAAGCAACTATAAACTAATGCAACATGCAATTCCAATTCTATACTAAATTAACCACATCCTTGCTTGTATCTTATAGACTGAATCATAGCAAACTCGAAATTCAGCAACCCAATAAACAGAAAGAACAAAAGCTGGGAACTTCTTGACACAACCTTAATTAGTAAGAAATTATAACTAAAATATATTGGAATCTGACTACTTGGATTGGTTCTTCAACAGGAAAAAATCAAAACGGCTGGTGATTTATACTGCTTTATCAGAGATTTTTTTTTTTTTTTTGGATATAAACGTACTGATCCCAGATAGTGGAGAGGCTGAGAGACTGACAAAGAATAAATTAGGCCTCATCAAAAAGCCCGCGGATCAAGTGGGCCGACGGAGGCCCGCCGGCCCAGAGGGCCAAAAGCCCTGCCCAGCCCGCCAAAATCCCGTTAGGCCCGGCCCGTAAAAGCCCGCAAACAAAAAATATTATATAAATAACACAGAAACTGTTGTGCAGAACACCTAACTTCGCTGAATTACTGGAACTGCTCGGATGGAGTTAGGAGCTGTACCCTATATGCACGGAAAGCCCTATGTGTCTAGTTTCTGAGGAATTTTACAGTTTGTGATTCCGACTTTTCTAGAAGGAGTTATGGCAATTTAAGTGAAGGAATTTCAGCTTGAATGAGAATCTGCAACACAAAAACTGTTGTGCAGAACACCTAACTTCGCTGAATTACTAGGAACTGTTCGGATGGAATTAAGAGTTGTACCCTATATTCACGGAAAGCTCCATGTGTCTAGTTTCTGAGAAATTTTACGTTTTGTGATTTCGGCTTTTCTAGAAGGAGTTATGGCAATTTAAGTGAAGGCAGTTCAGCTTGAACGAGAATCTGCAACACAGAAACTGTTGTGCAGAACACCTAACTTCGCTGAATTACTGGGAACTACTCGGGTGGAATTAAGAGCTTTACCCTATATGCACGGAAAGCCCCATGTGTCTAGTTTCTGAGGAATTTTACGGTTTGCGATTCCGACTTTTCTAGAAGGAGTTATAGCAATTTAAGTGAAGGCAGTTCTGCTTAGACGGGAATCTGCAACATCTTTTACAAGTTCATGTCTAGAACCGAACTTCGCTGAATTAATGGGAACTGCTCGGATAGAATTAGGAGCTGTACCCTATATGCACGGCAGCACGGAAAGCCCCATGTGTCTAGTTTCTGAAGAATTTTATCTATATAGAAGTATAGAATATGTGCATATATATTCTACATGTCATGACTACGGTTGACCGATTCGATCGGATTCGAAAATATGGTGAAATTAGCTAAATTTTTTACCACACTTATAATTTATTATAATAATCTCATCTAACGGTCGGTTTTTCCATTTCATTTGAATTGATAGAGGTTGCCCTTAGGAGTGTATGATATATAAATATAGGTTTATAAGAGTAATTAAGTTTGACCTAGCTGATCAAATTCGAAACGAGAACCAAATTGGCAGGATTTTCTACAACCACCATAAAACATTACAATCTCTCCATCGAGCGGTTGGTTTCTCCAAATTCATTTTCCATTTCATGGTTGTTTTAGAATGAACCTCAACAATTTAAATGTAATGATTAAGTCAATACAACTTTATGAGGCAAATTGGTATAGGCCAACGTCTTTGTAATTAAAATTGAAGTTTTTATCTTATGTTCACGCACATCCATCTATGGAATATTTACAGACATGATGTGAAAAAATAAGCACGTTTCGCGGTCGTCATGCCATCGTTCAACTAAGAAGACATACAAGTGACGACGGTTGCCAATTCGATCGGATTCGAAAATATGGTGAAATTGGCTAAATTTTTTACCACACTCATAATTTATTGTAATAATCATATCCAACAGTTGGTTTTTCCATTTTTTTTTAATTGATAGAGGTTGCTCTTTAGAGTGTATGATATATAAATATAGGTTTATAAGAGTAACTAAGTTTGACCTAGTTGATCGAATTTGAAACGAGAACCAAATTGGCTGAAATTTTTACAACCACCATAAAACATTACAATCTCTGTATCAAGCGGTTGGTTTCTCCAAATTCATTTTCCACTTCATGTTTGCTTTAGAATGAACCTCAACAATTTAAATGCAATATATAAGTTATACAACTTTATGAGGCAAATTGATATAGGTCAACGTCTTTGTAATTAAAATTGAAGTTTTTATCTTATGTTCACGCACATCCATCTATGGAATATTTACAGACGTGATGTGAAAAAATAAGCACGTTTCGCGGTCATTATGCCATCGGTCAACTAAGAAAACATACAAGTGACAACGGTTGACCAATTCGATCGGATTCGAAAATATGGTGAAATTGGATAAATTTTTTACCACACTCATAATTTATTGTAATAATCATATCCAACGGTTGGTTTTTCCATTTTTTTTGAATTGATAGAGGTTGCTCTTTAGAGTGTATGATATATAAAGGATTAAATTATGTTTAGTCCCTGTACTATGACCATTTTTTCGTTTCAGTCCCTGACATTCTCAATTAATCTGAAAAGTCCCTAACGTCAAAATTTCCGTCTGAGTTGTCCCTCCCGCGTCAAATTAGGAGTTGGCCTTAGGTGAAATGTCCAATATACCCCTCTGTTATTTCTTTTTCCTTTTTAATTTCTTTTTCTCTTTTTTTTTCTTTTTCCTTTGTAATTTCTTTTTTTTCCTTTTTTTCTTTTTTCTTTTTAATTTCTTTTTTGCTTTTTTATTTTTCATTTTTCCTTTTTAATTTCTTTTTTTTCCTTTTTAATGATCATCGTATCCTGCTGCATCGGTAGCGCCACGTCGGCGAACCAATCCAGATCGACCCGAAACCCCAATTCTTGTTCTCCACGCCGGCGACCCTCTTTTTTTTTCTTTTTTCTTTTTCCTTTTTCCTTTTTAATTTCTTTTTTCCTTTTCCTTTTTTTATTTTTCTTTTTTCCTTTTTAATTTCTTTTTCCCTTTTTCTTTTTGCTTTTCTTTTTTCTTTTTCCTTTTTCCTTTTTAATGACCATCGTATCCTGCTGCATCGGTACCACCACGTCGGCGAACCAATCCAAATCGACCCGAAACCCCAATTATTGTTCTCCACGCCAGCGGCCATTTTTCTTTTCCATCACTATTCTTCTTCTTCACTTCTGGTTTTGGTCAGCTTGGGCATCAAAAACCATCATTTCAACCAGACCCAAAATCCAAATCACCATTTTGAGCAAGACCCAAAAACCTCAGGGTCTGAAAAAATGGTAGTTTTCAGTGAAAAGTTTCCAAATTGAGGCTTGATGTGGAGAGAGAAAGTGAGATTTGAGTGGGAGAGAGAGAAGTAGGCTGTGAAAACAAGAGGGGAGTATTTTAGCGGCGAATTTCCGAGTTGATTGGGATCTGCTTGTGTTTGGGAGATGGCGTCGGCGACGATCGAGGCGAGGGCGGATCGTAACAGAGGGAGATGACTTCAGAGAAGGTGAAGAAGTGATCGATCAGCTCCTAGCCTCTTGCTTTTGCTCGATGTCCATCTCTGCACCGCCAAGTTAGGTCTTTGCTGGGTTTGGTTTCAATTTGGGGAGAGAAACAGATGGATTGTGGAGTTTGATCGGAATAGGATTAGTGGGTTGAGGAAGGAGAAAGTAGGCAAAACGAAAAGAAAAAAAAAAGGAACAAAAGAAATTAAAAAGAAACAAGAAAAAAAGAAGAAAAAGAAAAAAAGAAATGAAAAAGGAAAAAAAGAAAAACAAAAAGGAAAAAAAATTAAAAAGGAACAAGAAAAAAAGAAGAAAAAGAAAAAAAGAAATTAAAAAGAAAAAAGGAAATTAAAAAGGAAAAAGAAAAAAAAGGAGAAAAAGAAATAACAGAGGGGTATATTGGACATTTCACCTAAGGCCAACTCGTAATTTAACGCAGGAGGGACCAATCAGACGGAAATTTTGACGTTAGGGACTTTTCAAATTAATTGAGAATGTCAGGGACTGAAACGAAAAAAAGGTCATAGTACAGAGACTAAACATAATTTAATCCATATATAAATATAGGTTTATAAGAGTAACTAAGTTTGACCTAGTTGATCGAATTTGAAACGAGAACCAAATTGGCTGAAATTTTTACAACCACCATAAAACATGACAATCTCTCCATCGAGCGGTTGGTTTCTCCAAATTCATTTTCCACTTCATGTTTGCTTTAGAATGAACCTCAACAATTTAAATGCAATGTATAAGTTATGCAACTTTAGGAGGCAAATTGGTATAGACCAACATATTTGTAATTAAAATTGAAATTTTTATCTTATGTCCACACACATCCATCGATGAAATGTTTACAAACGTGATTTTAAAAAATAAGCACGTTTCGCAGTCTTCACGCCATCAGTCAACCAAGAAAACATACAAATGATTACGGTTGACCAATCCGATCGGGTTCGAAACTATGGTGAAATTGACTAAATTTTTAACCACACGCATAATTTATTGTAATAATCACATCCAACGGTCGGTTTTCTCATTTTCTTTGAATTGGCAGAGGTTGCTCTTTGGAATGTATGATATATAAATATAGATTTATAAAAAAATTAGTGTCTTTAAATATTTATTATAAATAAAGCCCACAAGGCCCGTCCCGAAAAGGCTCGCAAAGCCCGCTTTATATGGATGGGCTTGGATCCTTCGATTTACAATAAAGCCTGGCCCGGCCCGCCATTATTTAAAAATATAATATGGCCCGGCCCGGCCCGTTGACGAGCCCCTAGAATAAATGAAATAAATTAGAAGCCATGGTAGAGTACCTGGGATGATCAGTTTACTCGATTTCTGTTCAAATCGACTATCATTCTTCTTCTTCTTTTCTTTTCTTCTGTTTCCTGGCTTTCTCGCTTGTTCTCTTCTCTCTCATTTTTTTTTGGTGTCGGCAGAAGCCAGGCGTCCATCGCTTCTCTTTGCTCTCTCCATGATCTTCCACCTCACCATTCTTTATGCATTTACGTTCCTAACCCTCCTTGATGTCTGCCACCTCACCCACACCATGGGCAATTTGGGAAGTTCAAAAATTTGACCAAACAATGAACAGTAACAGGCGCTTGTTTTATATATACTAGCAGGGCCCACCCATTATGTGTGTGGAGAGAAGTTAAAGATAGTGGGAAAACTTTCCATACAACTACCACATTTTCTGTTTTTTTTTTTTTTTTTTTTTTTCTTCTTTTACAGTTTACCATATTATCCTTATTGATTAATTATATTTCATAGTTTTTTAATATATAAAGGTTAAATTAGTAAAAAAAATTAATTTAGGAGAGCAAGCTCTCTTCTTTTAATAATAGTATAGATATATATCATATATATATAAGTCTTTCTATACTAAAGACTCACTTTTCGATTGTATATCCACATCTTAACTGTTCAGTTTTTAAATATATATGAGTAGATCATCTCTGCAAATTTTCAGCCAAATTGATAATCATTAAGGCATTCACAACTGCGATTTACAATTATGAACACGAAAAGTTCATGTTGGACAGATTCAGTTCGTTCATTGATTTAATCTAGTTCGATACCTTAACGATCATCAATTTGGCTGAAAATTTGCAGAAGTGATCTATACATTAGGACCTAAAAACTGAACGGTCGAGATGTTGATATGCGATAAAAAAGTGAGTCTATTCAAGGAAATCCTTATATTTTAAAATCTAAGGAGGTCCTTAGCATTAAGGCATAATGTATGTATGTATATATATCTTGGTCGAAATATTTTGTGTTGAAAATAATTTTTGCGATTTGGATCATTTGGTTGTTTTGAGATTTAATTCTTTGAGGAAAACAATATATTGTGAAAGGGTGATATATATTGTTTTCAAAATGCTTTAAGTTGTGAAAACGATAGCTGTAAAGTGTATAATTGTGATATCGTTTTGTTAAGTTTTGTGAAACGTTATGGGTCTAGTATGACCTTCTTAACTGTTTTTGGTCTTGTGTGACCTGTTTAAATATTTTGGTCTTGTGTGACCATGGGTCTAGTGTGACCTTTTTAAATGTTTTGGGTCTAGTGTGACCCCTTTGAATGTTTTTGGTCTTGAGTGACCATGGGTCTAGTGTGACCCTGCCAAGGAAATCGAGATAACATTGCCCTTGGGTGAATGGTTACGATCCACTAGTTACTCTAGTCAGTTTGCCAATTTATTCGTGGGGTAACTGTGGCGGTTATTGCGACTCATGAATAGTTTTTAAAAGAAGTCTTGAGTGTATTATTTCTTTTATTGTCCATGAGGGACGTTGATTTTAGATTGATTTGTTGAGAGAACATTCATTTGAAATGTCACTAAGGTGACTCATGTTTTCTTGTAAGATAAAGAAATAGTGATTTTGAGTGAGTTGGATAATCTCTTGAACTAATTTTCTACGCAGGGATTACAATGTGAATTTCAAATACGTCATAGTGTTGCCAATTTGTGAGTTTGAAAATGATATTGAGTTTTGGAAATGATCATCTTGTTGATTTATTTTTCGTGAGTTGAAAATGTGATTATGTGAAGTTTCCTTATTTAATTTCGAGTGGATATTTTATAAGCATGTGTTTCTATTTTGGTTGTTTGAGTTTACTCACACAAGATTCAAAAACTTACATGGTTTATTGTGGCAATCTGGTGCATTATTCTATGGTGAAGGGTTTATTCTGCAGGTTAGGGTGACCATAGTTGGAGCTGAGAGGCATCTTGCTGCTGCAGTTGTAGGTTTAGAGATTTGTTAGTCTTCTGTTGTGTAGTGATTGTTTCAGTTTAATTTGTAAACTCTTTGTAAATTGTAATATAATATGTGACTCTAAAGCATGAGTCTGTATTGACATTATAGGTTCATGGCATCTTTGCGTACTTATTTTAAAAGACAAAATTTACTGGTATTTAATGTTGATGTCTGAACTATCACGCCCAATATAATTGTGTGCCTGAATTTTTTTTTTTGTGGGGGTGGACATAATTAGTTAATTACCTCATGGTGCTGTCTTGATCGATGTTACTTGAATCTTCCATCCATGTTCTTCGTAACTAATTTCTTTAATCAGCCATGATAACCACATGTTTCATTTACACTAAAACAGATTGTTCAGAAAATTTTTCAGGGAGATATCCAAGTGGATCTTGTGTTCAAATTAACCAAGTAGAGAAATCCAGCTAATTAGTTCTGGCTAATATTAGTTAAATCTGAGCTAGCTAGAGTTACCTTCACATTGCTCTTTCAGGACTATTCAAATATTATGAATATAGTTGGGATGTTGATTGAAGAAGCACCTTGCCAATTGAAGCAGATAGAGGACAAATATTTCATAACAAACATTGGCTTCCATCAAACGTTGAGTGTGAAAATAAGAAAAACTATGATGAAGCTATAAAAATATCAAACTGGATATGTTTTACAGCATGTCATTCGATTATAGAAAAATTCCGCTAGCTGGATCGATATCAGTCTACTTGGTCGCAGGGATGGAGCCAAAAACTCATGTCAGGTCAGGTGGGGCCGATTTCGAAGTTTTTCCCAGTTAACCTCCATTTGAGTTTTCAACTCATTAAGGTTTTGTATAGTCATGAACACAGAAGAAATAAAGAAATAAAACTTGTACACAAATACTCTGGGAGTGTATTTTGTTGCTTGTGCGAATCTTTATATTATATAATTTTATTAAAAATAGGAGAAAAAAATTCATCATTCCAAATTTGCAATCTACATTTTTTTTTTGAAGGGAATGAATATTCATTAGTATTCACACAACTTTACAAAGTCAATGCCAGGATAGTCCATATACACCAAAGCCTAAGCTCTCGAAGCACATAAACGTTGCTTTTGCATATACAGCCTAATCAGGAAACAAATCCTTAGCAAAGAGCAAAGAGTACCCATTCTAGAACTGCCTGCACATTTAAGGAAATGACTACTAGTCTAGACCACTAAACCTTGACCAAAATGAAGTTACAAAATCCAACCAAAAAACCAGTACATCCGCTTAGAGACCTTCTTGGGGTACATCAATACTGGCCACTAGATTGGACCTGCCTGTTACGTCCCGTATCTCAATTTACCGGTCTACTAGTCATTTGGACGGTAAACGACAATTACTTTCATTTTTTACTTTGTTTCAGTACTTTTAATGGACCAAAAATTTGACTTTTTATTTCGTTCGTCATTTGAGAAAATTTTCTTCACGAAAGTCGTAGAGGAAGTTAAACCGAGTTCGTGGACACGTGGCTCGCCCAAATCCAAGTTCGTATGCGAAAGTTATGATCTAAAAACCTTAGGTTACCATTTCTAAACATGAGTATAAATATGGAAACTTCATCTTAGAATTCACCAAGCCTTACACCGAGCTCTCTCTCAGCCAACCCAGACGCTCGATCTGACCCAAATACATTTTTCGACCATAACTTTACCGTCCGGCCATCGTTCTATCCGCCACGAGTCCAATTTGGACTGCCACTTCCTCCTCCATCGATCTGGGTGGTGTTGCAATCCATCTCGGCCTATAGGCAATGCAGCAAGGGAGAATCCGACCATAAGAGCATTTTCTGGTCGCCAATGATTTCTCCATCCTTCTGCCACCTCTAGCCGTGCCACCGGTCAAGTTTTGTAGCCCTGTAGACGCTGATCAATCCCTCCAAGTAGCTTGAGTCGATTTGTAGTGAGAAAGAAGAATCGAACAAAAATGGGATTTTAGGGTTTCTCCAAATTCTTGAACTTGCGAGGTGATTTCCGGTCAATTCATGCATTTCTAGACTTTGATGTAGTTATGAAAGTTGTTGGGCTTGTTGAGAGGAAGATTTTGACATAAGTGGTGTCACCCAATTTGGGGGCCGAGACGGAGGTGCGTGGGGGCGCTTGGGGGCAGATTTCGGTCTCCTATTTTGGCTGGTTGTGATGTGGGTAGCGTGTAGAACTTGTAGAGATGACTTTGGTGGAAATCGGAGGAAATTTGGTATCAATTGTGATTTTCTGAAGTGCGGAGTTTCGGTTGTCGATTTACGGAAATTCGGGCGTTGGATATCCCTCATTTCTATTATAGAACACTTAAATCGACGAATCAATCTTAGTGGTGAAGTTTAGGCTGAATCCAATAAGAAATGGAGATGTTGGTCTACGAGGGGTTTTCGGGCTTCGTTTTAGAATCGTATTTAATTTTCAAATCATTGTTTACAAAATATAATTTTGTATAGGATGAGGTACCGACCCATTGCTCGACGAGGATCCATACACTTAGGTGCCACGTTAGCCGTATACTGTGAGTTGACACTTTCGTTTTAAATAATATGCATGCAATATTGTTTCGTAAATAATCGTTTTATTTATATCTTGGTTTCGGAATATGAATGTGGGATTGGTTTATTATTTTACCTTTTGGAATTGAATTGTGATTTATTACTTGAATTGATTTCGGTTATGATTTCGGGAATGGTTTTGCTTTATGATTTGATTTTGATATTGAGCTTTTCATTGAATTTTCCGAAACATGTTTATTGATCAAATTGTGAATTTATTTAATTTTGCACTTTATTCATTATCGATTTGGGAAATCGTGTGGTATTTGAAGATCACATTTATTATTATTTTTATGAGCATGATTTTACTGAAGACTTTTCCGAGTGTGGTTGGGAACCGGGCTCGTGCTTTAATTGTGATTATTGTTTGTTGCAAGATTTTTAGGGAAGCTTTTTTGATTTTCAGTTTTCGTATGATTTTTCCTATGCCATACTTTTTGTGATCATATAACCATGCTACCATGTCATTCCGCCTTTCGAGGGGATGTGAGTACTACAGTCACAAAAGCCCTTTCCGCCTTTGTGGTGATGTGGTGCTGCTTTAATTAGTGGCGGTATCATGAAAGCCCAGTACCCTATCCGCCTCTATGGCATAAGGTATGGGAGTACTTTTGGCCTAGGAGGCCTTTACCCGAGCCTGGGAGGCTCACTTGTATGGCTACTACTATTTTCCCCATTTTAAGTTGCTATTTTATTTTACTCTGTAATTGACTAAAGGGGCTAGTCCGATTTTACTTGATCATCAGGGCTGGTCTAGATTTATAATTTATCGAAATTCTCAGTTTTTTTTTCCTACTTGGTTAGTGGGCTAATATTGGTCCAATTTATAAGTTTCCGGTTTTTCGCAAATTCATTATTCTTAGAAATATTTTTATAACCACTTGCATGCATCACCGATTTTTTTGTTTTGAATCAAAGAAATAACTTTATAGATTAAAACTCAATAGAGTTGATTACAATCATATCGTAACACATCCAGAACACTCTCTGGAGCGTCATCCAAACAAGAGAAACTTGTGCTAGTGTCAAGCCAGAATGACCGTTACATACCCTTCCGCTGCCATATACAGACAGAACAAGAAGATGTGGTAGTACCCACAGTGGTACATAGAAATAAGTCCATTCATTGAACACGCCATGCTCCACCATTACAGAATAGCTTGAATCCTCATTCAGTACTACTCCAGAAGATTCGCTAGTACCACATGTGACAAACCAAAATGTAATTCGAATTAACCCTCTGAGATCCCAAATACGAAACCCTAAAAAATTAGAGTTCATCAGTTTGGTCCACACAAGGGCCCAAATACAAGAAGTATCCAAAAAAATTTTGGACACCCAAAGTGTTCCAGCTGATTTGGGTTTAGGACATGAGTTGGGCCACCCAATAGATTTGGGCCACACATTGGGCCTTGAAAGTGATCTGGGCACCCAACCCAAATCTCGCTGTCCTTCTCCTGCACTGATCACAATCACCACCGCACGTATTGGCTTCCGGCCGGCCAAATATCGAACCCTCATACGCGGAGCCCAGGCTACCGGGTTTTGATATCTTTGTGCCTTCTTCGCTGCCGTGAAAGCCATCGTCGTGTTCCTTAGAGACTTCGTTACATATCCGGCCACCCCGCATCGGAGAGCATAGTATCCCAGAACCCATTGCACCATCACCCCTAGCAGCTCCTTGGATCTGCTTAGTACAAAGGTAAATGTGGGAAAGTATTAAATTATCATTTTTCGTTTTATTACGATTATTTATTTTCGTCCACTCACACTAACGTTTTTCAAATACTTTCCCCTAGGCCCTTCGGTTTCAATTGCCCAGTTCGCAGTGTTGCTATTCGGCATTAGTAAGAGTTGAGGCATAGTACCCACTTCCGCTGCTGTCATCTTTTGTAGGTTACCTGTGTTACGTCCTGTATCTCAATTTATTGGTTTACTAGTCATTTGGACGGTAAATGACAATTACTTTCACTTTTTACTTTGTTTCGATACCTTTTATTTGGGTCAGTTTGAGAAAATTTCCTTCACGAAAGTTGTAGAGGACGTTAAACTGAGTCCGTGGACTTGTGGCACACTTAAATCGGAGTTTGTATGTGAAAGTTATGATCAGAAAACTAAAGTTACTGTCCATGATAATTTTTCTATAAAAGGAGAAGTTACTGTGGTAGGTTTCCATTTCCGGAAACCTACCTTGCATCAATTTTCTCTCTCTTCCCCTCTCTCTCTCTCTTCAACAGTGTAGACTTTTCCTGCCATTCTCTGTCATTCGGCCACCTGATGGTGCGCCACCGGTCCGGTTGGGACCGTCTCCTCCTCCCCTTGAAGTATGCAGCGGTCGGGGGAGAGAGAATCGAAGCATTTTCCGAGCATAATCACTGTTTCGATCTAGAGTCGATTCGCCGTTTTCCGGCCACACTAGGTCACAGCACCGGGTGCATTTGGGAGCTGCTAACTTCCTCTTCGTATTCATACAAGTTTCTTGCACCAATTCACAGTGTGGAGGAAGAATTGAAGATTTGAAATTTCTAGGGTTTAAAGAATTTCGACCTCTTTCCTTTCGGGCTAATTTCCGGCTAACCAAGGTAATTTTAGACTTTGTTGTAGTTATGAAAGTTGTTGGGCTTGTTGAGAGGAAGAATTTGGCATAGGTGTTGATACCCGATTAGGGGTTGGCCGGCTGCGCGTAGGGCCCACAGGCCGCCACTATTGGTGGCTCCTGGGGGCTGATTTGGGCCTCCTAAATTTGCTGATTGCATTCCTTGTAACTTGTGAAGCATGTTGGTGTGTGTTTTGTGAAGATTTGAGGAGGTTTAGTATTGATTGTGATTTTTCAAAGTGTGGAGTTTGGGTTGTTGATTTATAGGAATCTGACCATTGGATATCCCTCATTTCTATTATAGAATACTTAAATCGACGAATTGATCGTAGTGGTGAAGTTTGGGTTGAATTCGAAAAGAAATGGAGATGTTGGATTACAAGGGGTTTCGTTTTAGAATCGTACTTAACTTTCGAATCGTTGTTTACGAATTGTAATTTTGTACAAGACGAGGTACCGACCCATCGCTCGACGAGGATCCTTACGCTTAGGTGTCACACTTGCCGTATACTGTGAGTGGACTTTGATTTTAAGTGATGCATGCAAATTCTTTCCGAGTTGTTGATTTATTCATTTATTGTTTCATTTACTGAGCATATATTTTAGTTTCGGATTATAATTTGATTTATTGATTGGATTTCCGTCATGATTTTCGGATATGAGTTTGTGATGCTCGGATTTGGATTTATGATTTATGATTTATGTTGGTTTTCAATGAATTATTTTCCGAGGTGATTTCTGGAATTAAACATAATATTTTTATTCATAGATTTTGAGATTTTTGAAAAGTTTTCGAAAATGGGATTTTCGAGGAAATTATATTCATCTATTAATTCTCGCTTATTTGTTGATGGATTTGAGAATGTTCTTTTAGCGTGTGGGATACGTCGTTGATTTATTTGATTATCATCAGATTTACTGAGTACGGTTGGGAACTGTACTCGTGAGTTTATTTGCAAGATTTTGGGGAAGTCTTATTGGTTTTCGGTTTTCGTATGATTTTACTCCACCATACCTGGGTCATTTTATTTTATTGCTAGCTAGCCTATTAGTACTCCCTCCCCGCTTACTATGTGTTTATGGGTGAGTTCAGCAAAGAGACTAGGAGGCTCCCTTACTCGCATTGTAGGATTCGGGGCATAGCATCTACTGCTGTTGTGTTCCTTAGTGTAGGTTATTTATTGAACCTACTTGTATCTTGAATTATTTTCCTCTTGTAGATTGCTCTGAAAATCTGTGGGACAATTGTTATAGATTATTTATGGATTTGGAACACGTGTATTTCGGATTTCAGTTGTTTATTGTGGAGTTGTTGTGATTTGGGGAGCAGGGTGGCTCCAGGAGAATATGGTTGAATTGTTCGAAGTGTGGATGTGTTTTCTACAGGTTTTGGATAGTCCATTTTTAGGGGTGACTTTGCCGAATTTTCGGTATAGTTATTCCTAAGGTGGGCCTCGCAGTGCCACCTCGGGTTTCAGGGTGACATTCGGTGCCGATCTTGTCAACCTGTTTAACCTACTAGTTGTTATTTCAGTTTCTTGTCATAGATTGCTTTGATCAATCACCTTAGGATGTTGTTCTAAATTTGAAGTATATATATTCAGGGTCTATGACCCAGCTATAAGTGATTATGGAGATTTGTGTAAACTAAATTATGGATCTTGCTTGTTCGATATCTTTTGTTTTGGAAATAATTGTTGAGATGTTTTACTTGATTGTGGAGTTGTTTAGATTTAGGGAGTAGGGTGGCTCCAAGAGAATAAGGTTGGTATTATTAGAAGTGTAAATGTGTTTTCTACAAGTTTTGGGTAGTCTATTTTTAGGAATTACTCTGCAGAATTTTCGGTAGAGTCATTCCTAAGGTGGCCCCACAGCGCAACCTAGGATTTCAGGGTGAAATCTGAGGCAGGTCCTGTCATTGCAACACATGTAACAACATAAAAAACAAGGTATAATAGGGCCAAAGCCCACTACACCCACAACAAATGTGGAGCTTTATTTTAAAAAAAACAAACTAAACAAAAACATAGCCCTAAAGTGTCACATCCCAATTTTTTTTTTTTTTTAAATTTTTTTTTTTGAGATGCAACTCATACTCCAATCATGGAAATAAATTTCCGAGATCGAAATATGAATAATTGGAAAAGAACGATACTAGACAAGTTTCTGAAATTGAAACACAACCTTTATTATAAGAGGGGTTTACACCAACATTTACAACAAAATGTCAACTATATTCCAAGTTCTTGTCTAGGAACCCAAGCATGATTAACAATAACACACATGTATATTACATTATTAAAAACACCCTTGCATTAAAATAACTTCAAACTTATTTATTCGTCACCTGCAAAAGATAAAAAGGGGTGAACAAACATTGCCCAGTAGGAGAAATAAACCTCTTTGAAAATCATAGTTAGAATAGCAATAATGAATGGATGCAACTACTAACTATTCCCGATAATCCACATTGCAAAATAAACCGAGCCTACATGTCCCATACCATGTATTTTACCACGATGGTGACTCAGAGTATTCAACAATGAGAACTAACCCCCACCCAAAATCGATCTCCCTAACCCTCTTTTGCTAGTCATCTTGTCTATTCCCCTTTCGCTAGTCCCGAATTACCCTTTCAATATCCTATACTAAGTGCACATTCACAAGTGGGCATACCTGGGATCTGGTACCTGCTGAGGTTATAGACTCAACTACGCAAAAGATAAACCAACATATTCATTCCAATAGCATATTCACATTACCATCACCACCCTTATACTTCATGTCTTATTAATGCACAAATACTTTTTGAATATGTAAGTGTATTCACTATTCAGCCATACCAAACAAACAGAAACAGAGGACATAAATGCATATAATCATGTACACAACCATCCAATACAATCATGTAAGCAACCATCCAATGCAAACATAGAGGCTCCCCAAGTTTTTCCCCTACCTCGATTGATTTTCACGTTAAGTATCCGGATGAAAACAAGTTCCTATTGCAAGAATAGAATTCATTAGTTCCACACACAAAGAATTAAAGCAAAACTCAGCTAACATACTATGAAAATCTTAGCAGTGAGTTATTTTGACCAAAACAGGTTTTTACTTGACAAATTGAAATATTGCAGTTTTCTGACCCAGTCACCTTAATGTTAAAAACTGTACAAATCTGTTTAAAATATGCTGTCATGGTCTTCTAACGATTTGTAGCTGACATCCTAAAGCAGGGCCAGTCCTGAGCTTTTTGATGCCCAGGGCGAAATTTTTTTTTTTGTGCCCAACTAGCCTAGAATAATAGACATGTAATGATTCTTTCAAATGTCATACTCTATTACATAAAGAAACATTACACAACAGGGTCGACATAAAACCAAAAACCCGTATAAAAAAGTTTACAAATCATCTAAAATGATGTATTCTTGCATTTCTTGAAGCAAAATCATCAATTATCTTTTCGTAGTCAACATTTGCCAACATATTTCTTTCAATGGTTAAAATCGCTAATCCATTTAGTCTATCTTGAGTCATGGTAGTCCGAAGATAAGACTTCAATAACTTCAATTTTGAAAAACTTCTTTCAGCGGATGCTACAGTCACCGGTATAGTCAATAAAATCCTGTAGGCAACCATAACACTTGGAAACATATCCATTTTCTTTGCAAACTCCATAATTTGAATGGATGTCCAAGGCCTATCTGTTTCATATGCCTCATTCGGCAACATCTCCTACAAAATTTATAACTCATAAGCAAATATTTCACATCAATATCAGAACCCTCACCATTTCTCAAAGCATTTTCAAGATTCAAACAACAGCTTTTCAATTCATCATCATCCAATCTCTTATCCCTTCACTTGCTAATTGACTTCTCAAGTGAGCTGTTTTAAATAGTTTACAACAGAAACAAAAAACTTTATCCAGCTTTTTTGAGTAAATCAACCATTTTCTATCAAGAGATTCACCATTTGGTAATTTTCGAACATAAAACTCAGAGGAAAAGTGCCGACCTAATTCATCCTTAGGAAAGTTGATATTAGTTTCTGTAATAGGTCCTTTTTCTACAAGCAAGTCTCTCATTTTTGAATCTAGACAATCCCAAACTCTAGGATCAAAAATATTCAAATCAGCTGATGATTTCAAGCACTCAAGTTCATTGGCAATAACTTCATCATGGCAAGGATTTTCATTATTTTCTGATTCGTCACTTTCATTTTCACCTATATCATCAAGTTCTTCGTTTACCTCATTCAGATTTTCTACAAACTCATTAGAGTGAATTTGTAGTTTAGGTTCATTTACTAAATTCTCAACATGATTTTCAATAGATTCTTTTGTTTCTGTAACAAAATATTTATGTAAAGATCCCCGTTGAGATTGAATAATTTCTTATTCTCTTTTCTTTCTTTTTCTTTTTTGAGAACCTGAGAGTTGTTTCGGAGGAAACATTATTGAAACTAGCTAGACAAAACTCAAACAAGCAAGCCAAAATACTAAACAGTCTAAACTTTGAATGATACACACTAGCATAGAAGTGATAGAACAATAAAACCTGGAAATCTGGAATCAATCCTTTTCCTTCTTGTTTTTTCTTTTCTGATCGAGATTGACTTGCATATCCAACTTCTAATTGCACCTAACATTGAAAATCAAAAATCGAAAACTGATGAATGAGTAGGTTGTCAGAAATCATTTTGAATGATAATTGATAAACAGTGGAGCATAGAACAATACCTGGAAAATGGAAATCTGGAATTGAGTAGTCATTGCAACCAATTTAAAGAAAACACTTGCTGGGTTTTAACGTTTCGAACTTGGGAGAGAGAGGGAGAGAGCAAGACAGCTATGACTCTTGGTCTCTTGCAGTTTTGCCGGCAATATGCTTTTCAGAGGCATGATACCAATTCTCAATAAAGCTATGGCCTAGGTGCCCAAATGCCCGGCACTATTCCATTCCTTTCCCTACATTTGGGGCTTTTTCTTCGGATACCACTATAAATTAATACCAAATGGCAGACACTTTCTCATTCCCTTCTCTACTTTTAAAATTTTTCTTCCACTATCGTTCCATTCCATACATATATAATTTTATATAATTAAATATACAATTATATATATATATATATTTCTGTTTGTACATATATGTATAGTTGTATATATAAATTGTGTGCCCCCACTTGCTCTTGTGCCCTGGGCCGTCGCCAAGGCCGCCCTTGGGCAGGGCCGGGCCTGTCCTAAAGAAACTCCCGGAATTTGAATCACCTGAAATTTTTTTTCCTAGAATTAGTTATGAATTTTTAAAGTTCAGCTACAGTCCCACGTTTTTCTGCAGAAACTGCTACTGTGTGCTAACCTCTTCAGTTTTAATGTACTTTCTAAAACTCCCATTTGTGTAAAACTTTCAGTACTGAAAATAGACATTCTAAAGTGTCAAATAAAAGAAACCTCACTTTCAACAAGACTTTAAAAGATGAATGAAGGCTTTCTAAATTCAACTTTAAAACTGCATATGTTTCCTACTTGGTTCTTGACTCTTCTCAAGTCAGATTTTATTAATCTATGTCTTCCAAAAACTCTAATGACTAAAGGAAACAACAAACCAGATACAAAGTGATTTCAAATTCTTATTTGGATTAATTCAAAGACCAAAAATATAAACTATTTTCCAGAAAACTAGTGAAATCAAAATAGAAGATGAGAAAATAATTAGTTCTAGTTGTTCCAGTAACAACAACTTTATTCCTAACTGAACTGTAGAATCGCTGTAAATCTGTATATAATTAGGATTTTATTTAATTAGGATATCCTGCAATTATGGAAAGATTGTTTCCTATTAGAGTTAGACTACTCCTTTGTACTTGTATATATACACCCATTGTGGGATGAATAGAATCATTGAATTAACCCTGAATTGAAGTATTCTTTTCTACTTGGTATCAGAGCCAGGTTCAATCATTTGAACTTGCGCTACATCCTTTGAATCCTGAATCCTGAATCCCGAAGAACACCACAAACCGCTGCGTATCACCACCGTTGAAATTAAACCATCCTGAATTTCAAACCACCATCACCCTACCTTTTTTCGAAAAAAAAATAAAAAATAAATAAAATTTCCAAAACATTCATATCCATCTTGAAACCCTTGAAATTCCAATCCTGCGAAAATCATGAATTCCTCAATGATGCAATCAGAGAAACAGGCTATGGGGCATTCGGTAACTACCGAATTTCCAGTTATGGCTCAACGCAAACAGGGTCCTCCTCCAGGCTTCTCAGGACCTTCTCCACACCGTCCTCTAGGTAAATCAAATCCATATGCAAACACAAGGTGCATTATCTGTGGGGAATTAGGTCATAGCAAGGAGCGGTGCTATGAAGTGATTGGTTACCCTGATTGGTGAGACTTCACCAAGAAACCGCGAAAGAATCTGGGCAAGGCCGCTGTTGCTACTAAAGAGGAAGTTTACTTAGACAATGCCTCCGCTAATGTAGCGCATTCAGGTATGAAGGGTAAGGTTACTTTTAATAGTACATGGATAATTGATACAGGTGCATCTGACCATATGACCAATGACCCAAGTCTTGTGAAAAACCTTAGACGTTCCCCTCAAGACGTTGTCTCTACTGCTGATGGTACACCAACTCCGGTCACCAGAGAAGGTTCTATTGCTTTATCTGATACCTTAACCCTTGAATCTGTCTTAGTTGTTCCATCACTAGCTTATAATCTCTTGTCTGTTGGTCAAGTTATTTTAGCTCTTGCATGTATTGTGACCTTCTATCCGTCTTTCTGTGTGTTTCAAGACATTCTGACTCGACGGATTCTTGGTTATGGTGTTAGAAGGGGGAAATTATATTATCTGGATCTGATCGAGACTGGAAAGAAACAGAAGCATCTTTTGGGACAAGCTAATCAGATCAACGGGGTCGAGAATGCGAAGGAAGCTGTATGGTTATGGCATCGCCGTTTAGGTCATCTATCCTTTCGTTATCTTAAGAAGTTGCAACCTCAATTGTTTTCATTTATTAGTGATTTGGATTTCCACTGTGACATCTGTGAACTGGCCAAGAGTCACCGTATTTCATATTCACCAAGTCTTAATAAAAGTCCTGTTCCTTTTATGAAGATTCATTCCGATGTCTGGGGTCCTGCGAAATTTCCTTCTCTTTCTGGAGCTCGGTATTTTGTAACGTTTATTGATGATTGCACTCGCATGACATGGGTGTCATTACTGAAGAATAAGAGTGATGTATTTGGAATGTTTACCGAATTTCACAAAATGGTGGCAACTTAGTATCAACAATCCATCAGAGTGTTTCAGTCTGATAATGGTGGAGAGTTTGTGAATGGCCCTATGATTAAGTTTTGCCGGTCACATGGAATTCGTCATCAAACCTCCAATTCTTATACTCCTCAACAGAATGGTTTAGCAGAACGGAAGAACAGACAGTTGATGGAAGTTGTTCGTGCTTCCTTGTTTGGCATGTATGTACCTCGGTCCTATTGGGGCGAAGCAGTAAAATCAGCAGCATATCTTATCAACCGTACTCCTTCACGGGTGATTGAGTTTCAGAATCCTCATCAGAAGCTTCATACACTTTTGACCATCCCTTCTATGCCTAATTTGGAGCCCCGGGTGTTTGGGTGCACAGCTTACGTTCATATTCCCAAGCCTCAACGCAGCAAGCTTGATCCCCGTGCCCGTAAGTGTATATTTGTTGGTTATGCTGACTTCCAGAAGGGCTACAGATGTTATGATCCACTCACTAATACAATACATATATCTCTTGATGTCTCATTCCGCGAATCTGAGCCATATTACTCAGGGGGAGCTTCTCAGTCTTCCCTTCAGGGGGAGAAAGGTTGTGAAGGGAATCCTTGTTCTATTATTGACTTTGATGTCTTTGAAGACTTGGAAAATTTAGAGGAACAATTTGAAGGTAGAAATTCTGGAACAGAGAATGCAACTGCCGAACAGAGTGTTGTGACTTCCGAAACAGAGAATGCCACTGCCGAACAGAGTGTTGTGAATTCCGAAACAGAGAATGCGACTGCCAGACAGAGTGTTGTAACTTCCAAAACAAAGAATGCAACTGCCGAACAGAGCGTTGTGAATTCCGAGACAGAAGAGATGACTTTTCTGGATAGTTTGAATCAAAATCAAGATGTATCTGAAGCTCACACACAAGATATTCCCCCTTCTGCATCACCAACTGAAGAATTCGGTCAGAATGATCCACCTCAGGTACCCCTAAACTTTAATGAGTCTTCTGGGTTAGAAAGTGTCGAACCTAGGAAATCACAAAGGGTTACCAAGGGAATTCCTAAGAAACAATATGAACCAGATATCAAAGCCAAAGCTAAATACCCTATAGCTAATTTTATGTCTAACCATAGGATTTCTGGGTCACATGCACTTGTTGTTGATCAATTATCTACTGTATCTATTCTTAGTAACGTGCAGGATGCATTGATGGATCCAAAATGGACAAAGGCAATGAATGAAGAATTGGAAGCTCTTCAAAAGAATGCAACATGGGAGCTAGTACCTGTGCCAGCTGGAAAGAAGACTGTAGGATGTCGTTGTGTATTTACTGTGAAGCTTAATGCAGATGGAACTATTAATAGATACAAGGCGAGGTTGGTTGCCAAAGGATATACACAACGCTATGGGATTGATTATGAGGAGACTTTTGCACCTGTGGCAAAGATTAATACTGTCCGGATTCTAATCTCACTTGCAGCAAACAAAGATTGGCCCTTACACCAGTTTGATGTGAAGAATGCGTTTCTTAATGGGAATTTGGAGGAAGAAGTGTACATGGATGTGCCCCCAGGTGTTAAGAATTACCCAAGTGACGTTGGCAAGGTGTGTAAATTGAAGAAGTCTTTGTATGGCCTGAAGCAGTCTCCAAGAGCTTGGTTTGGAAGATTTTCAAAGTCCATGAAAGCCTTTGGATACAGACAGAGCAATTCTGACCATACCTTGTTTATCAAACGCAAGAATGGTAAGATTACAGCTCTTATTGTGTATGTTGATGACATGATTGTTACAGGGGATGATCCGAAAGAGATGAATGAATTGCAAAAGTATCTGTCAAAGGAGTTTGAAATGAAGGATTTGTGACAACTGAAGTATTTTCTGGGTATTGAAGTTGCGTGGTCTAAGAAGGGGATTTTGCTTTCACAAAGGAAGTATGTCCTTGATTTACTTGCTGAAACGGGGATGCTGGATTGCAGACCAATGGAGACACCTATTGAGAAGAATCACAAACGTGCTATTTATCCTAATCAAGTTCCAACTGATAAAGGGAGGTATCAACGTCTTGTAGGAAGGTTGATTTATCTTTCACATACGAGACCTGATATTGCTTATGCTGTGAGTGTTGTTAGTCAATTTATGCATTGTCCTAGTGAAGAGCATATGGATGCAGTCTTTCGTATTTTGAGGTACTTGAAGATGGCACCAGGTAAAGGGTTACTGTTTCAGAAAAAAGATGAATTGGAAGTTGTTGGGTACACAGATGCAGATTGGGCTGGTGATAAAATTGACAGACGTTCTACATCTGGGTACTTCACCTTTGTTGGAGGGAACCTTGTCACTTGGCGTAGCAAAAAGCAGAAAGTTATTGCCAGATCAAGTGCAGAAGCTGAGTTCCGAGATATGGCACACGGAGTCTGTGAAATGTTGTGGATTCGTAATGTCTTGAAAGACCTGGGTTACAAGCTTAAAAAGCCTATGGATTTGCATTGTGATAATACAGCTGCCATTGAGATTGCACATAATCCAGTTCAGCATGATAGAACAAAGCATGTGGAGGTTGACTGTCATTTTATTAAAGAAAATCTTGACAGAAAGGTTATTCGTTTTCCATTTGTAAACTCAGAGGAGCAATTAGCTGATGTTCTTACTAAAGGAGTGTCCAGGAAGGTATTTGACAGCTCAGCTGACAAGTTGGGCATGATAGACATCTATGCACCAACTTGAGGGGGAGTGTAGAATCGCTGTAAATCTGTATATAATTAGGATTTTATTTAATTAGGATATCCTGCAATTATGGAAATATTGTTTCCTATTAGAGTTAGACTACTCATTTGTACTTGTATATATACACCCATTGTGGGATGAATAGAATCATTGAATTAACCCTGAATTGAAGTATTCTTTTCTACTTGAACTTCATCTATATTGCAACTTCTTCTATCATCATGAATCCCCAGGTCTTATAATAGCCTATGAACATAACCCAATTTCCAAATTGCATTAACCATTAGAACCAACAAAGGACTTATCAAATCAAAAATAAAAGAATCACACCTGACTTTTTACTCCTCCACTTCTAAGATACAAAAAAAAACTCTCTTTCTCTCTCTCTCCCTTGTTTGTCTATGTATCTATCAACTCAAGGAACTGTATGGAAAACATAGATGGTTCAACCTATTTATAGTATCTGGAAAGGAGGTGTAAACGTAGAAAGCAAGATTGGTCTAACAGAAGGAAAATTGGATATTCTAATTGAAATCTTACCCATATAGGTACTAGACTCGCCACCTCCAGATTGTTGGAGTTCCAGCTCTTGATTCTAGGGTTCCAGCTCTAGCTTCATAGCTTTGGGGAATCACCAATCTGAAACTTGATTTCCAAGGCTGTTAACACCTCCTACTTACCCATGGCGGCGGCTATGTCCTTTGTACTTTCCTAAAGTGGTGGCTGGTGTATCAGATGGAGAAGAATGTGGAGGTGAGGAAGACGATGAAGAGAAGGGACAAAACTTTGAGTTTAGGCGTTGTTGATCTAGTTTTGGTCGTGGAAATCGTTCTATAGGCTGTTAAGTTACTTTGGGTTTGAGTTTTGGGCCAAAAACTTTGGGCTACTCTAATTACTTAAACCCAAAAGAAAACAAGTAAAATCATCTCTAAATAATAATATTTAAACAAATAATTTAGCACAATAATTAAAATTAAACTTATTTTTTTAGAAAATGTTAAAAATTTTAGGTCGTCACATAAAGGCTCTAGCCCAACAAAGACCTGGCCCAAAGATGGCCCAATCCTAGCGCTCTGCCACTGATCCCAAAATGATCTCGCCGCTGTCACAACCCAGGTACTAGCTACCGGCCAACGTCACCCCAAAGCTCTAGAAGACCTCCAAGTCGTCGTTGTTGCAGTCGAAGCCTGGCAACCCTCCCGCCAGCACAGCACCGCTCCCCAGCCAAAGCCATCAGAGTAGCCACCAACAACCCTGATTTGGAAGGAAACTCGATCACTGATTTGTCGGCCGGTCATCCACCCATGAAACTCTGCGATCGGAGCACTCGATAGTCCTGCATGCCGGGATCTGCATTGTCGAACACCACACATCGAGATCAACCTTCGACCAAACCAAAGCCGAGCCTTCACAAAAGTATCCACAGATTGCCCCAAGAAAAAACTCCCCGTCTGGCAACTCTCACCGCTCACCAATGAGGCCAACAACCAAGCACAGCGCAAGAGCCACGACACGAGAACTAAAGGAACTCCGACGAGACCCTGGCCGTCCTCAAGCCTCACTGCTTTCTCTTAGAGACATAATAATGTGGTTTACAAAGGTATAATTGGTTGAGTTTCTTACAAAAATGACAAATTTAAATTACAAAAAGTTAACATGGACGACGAGGTTTTGGCTTGCGAGATGGTGGCGCGATGATCACAGTAAACTGCAATTTTCGCTTGGGTTTGGGCCTGTACTAAGGCTTGGGATCTGGACCCAAACTATCTTTCTTTTATGTGTTATTGTTTTTTAATTTTAGTAAAATGTGGCTTTATGCCAGCAGTAAGTCCTTACCACTTTTTGGTAGAGAGATATGGGCTTGGTCCCGGTATGCATACTCTGTGTGTCTTATCTGGCCTAGAGAGGCGGTGAGCTGTTTCTTTGATCAAATGAACATAACCTCCTAGTAGTAGGATGAAATTGAGTGCCGCCAGATTTATTCCGTGTGGCAACATAGTGGGAATGCTGTGCTATTTGTAATGATGCTTCTTTGTTATAGAGTTATCTTTCCGGTATGTCACCGCTATGTCAAAGCAAATGGAGTAGCCATTCGTGCATTCTTTGCTAATTGGTGCTTTTTAGAATGCATAGATTTTATGGAGAATCTTGGTATTATTTCAGGATGTTCTCTTTATGCTTATTGTAATCTGGGGTTCAGGCTCTACGTCCCCCCCCCCCCATGTATTCTGTAATTTCATTAATCAAGGCTTGAGGGCAGCCGCACCATCCCCATTTCAAAAAAAAAAAAAAAAGTTAACATGAGATGTAATTTATAAAATGGAGAGTGTGAATTTCATTCTCCTAAAAATATTTAAATATTACATAAAAAAATTAGCAAAGCAATAGAATCATTTATTTCAAATTTACTATGAGGTGTGTTAATAAACACGTAGTAGTCTAGTAGAAGTGCCAATCTTCACTCCAATTACAAATTAGTAAATAACTCCTACAAGAAACAAATTACTTATATTTTATAAAAAATTCATAATCTCTCTTTGAGTCTTTTCTACTTTGAAATTGGGTGATTTGAAGCACCTCATTGCAAAGATAAATGCCATTAGATTGATATATAGTTTTTTTTTTTTTTTTTTGAGGTTTGGACGACAGTAGTAACCACACACACCCTCATGCAGTGTATCCCAACGTAGCCGGACTAATCATTGCATCGCGGACGCACGAACCTTTGGTGTTTAATCAACCTAGGTCCCTCAAATCTGCTGGCCACGGGGTGGAGCTGGGATTCGAACGCTAGACTTGGGGGTTCCAGACTAGGCCGCTCGACCAACACTCCACACCACGTGGTTAGATTGATATATAGTTAATTGGTCCACAATAACTTGAAATTTCATTCATTTCATCGTTTACTTTATTAAAATAATCACAATATCTTATTTCGGTCTCATTTTCTATCTTCATTTTCGAGAACTACTCATTTGCTCTCAATAACTGTCCATTAACAATTTAGATGTAGATATATATATAGGCCCATTCTAAAGAGGACCTCCTTACTTTAAGAATTTGAGGTTTTTTACTATTTTACACTAGTATATGACTTAATTTAATGATTTCAACCATTAATTTTCTATACTCCTATGCAAGAATTGTGTCTACAAAAAATTAACTAAATCCATAATCATTTGGTCATTCAAAATTGTGCAAATATATATAGTCTGTTAGATAAAATTAAAACGAGCATTGTGTTAATCAAACAGTTAAACGTTTTCCGATTTAGCTAATTTTTTGTAGAATTCATATGTGTGTATGTAACTAGAGAATGAATGGTTTAGATTATTCAACTACATGCTAAAAATAAAAACATCATCAACTTTGAAGTTTAAGGAGATCCTCCCTATATATATAGGACCCTTCTAGTGAGGGATCCATTTTTTGATCATTTTTGGGATCGTTTATTAGACCAACTTTTTGGTCACATATAGGCATCTCGACCGTTTAGTTTTTAGCAATGTTCTAAAAAACGGTTTGGGCGCCCGCCTAGGCGCTGGGCGTGGAGTGACCGCCCCGATTTTGGGCTAGGCGACAAGGGAAATCGGGTTGGGTTTCTGCGGGCGCCTGGGCGGGATAGGCTGGCATTGGGCGGTCTGGGCGGTGGGCGGCTTGCACATAAATTCCTGGAACTAAGTTATTGCAAATCGAAGCGGTAGCTCTGTCAAACCTCTCTAAGCCTTTCCGTCAATGTGAAATCTCTCTCTGAGACCTAACTGATCCTCCTTTTCTTGCGCTATCAAATCCTAGTCGACTCTATTGGATCTTCACTCCGACATGCGAGATCACGAACATGCCTTGGTCTTTAGCTTTGAGTCAGATCTATTCGTCTCCTCTGCTCTCATAGACATGTACAACAAGTGCGATGATTCATGGAAATTGTTTGACGAATTTTCTCACAAGAATGGGGGAAAACTAATCATCTCATTCGAGAAGTAGGATTTTGACTTTTGATTGTGGCAATGACAAATTTAGGGAATTGAAGTTTGAGATTAGGTTGATGAAGGGATTGAGGCAAGGAGAAATGAAGAGTCAGTCATTTCACTGACGTTGATGATTGAGTTTTGCGACCTGCCGAATTGAAAGTTAAGGACTTTAGGGTTCTAAATGGAAAATTGGGGACTTTTTGAGTTTGGCCCCCGATGAGATAGAGCTATAGATGATGTATTCGACTCATTTGTTGGGTTTTATTAGATTATAGGATAGTATGTGATCAAGCCTACAATAACACTTATAGACTTGCATAGAGACCCAATAAAGAGGTGACATATATTACATTTTCTTTTTGTTTTTGCTAACAAAGTAATAATAAATATGATTATTAAATTCATAAACATTATTATTTATCTATTTTATATCATAAAAATAATTAAAAATTATAAAAAGTATAAACCGCCTAGTCCCGCCTAGACTCCCACCTAGGCCCGTAGGCACTAGTCCTCGGGCCACCGCCTGACTAGTGCCTAGCTTTTTTTAGAACCTTGGTTTTTAGGTCTCTATGAGTAGATCACTTATGTAAATTTTCAGCCAAATTGATAATTGTTAATGTACCAGACTAAATCAAATCAATGGACGAACCAAATCTGTTCAACTTGAACTGTTCATGTTCATAATGTTAAATCATATATAAGAACTTCCGTACAGCATGTGGTATGGCTGAGATTCACCAATCAGTGCATATATAGTGGTGTTTTAGATATTTCACTTTAATAAAGTAGGGGTAGTTTCTAAATACAAACAAAATTTTGTGAGTTTTGATTAGGTTGTCGTACCAGCCACGTGGCACGACTTCCGTATTTAAAGCCTTTATCAAATCATAATTATTAATGTCTTAACAATCATTAATTCGGCTAAAAATTTGCTGAAGTAATCCACTCATAGATACTTAATAACTGAATAGTCGAGATGCCGATACGTGATGGAAAAGTGAGTCACACAAGCAATCTCTTAAATTGCCCAAAAAAAGAGATCCCTCACTAGAAAGGTGTGTGTGTGTGTGTCTATATATATATATATATTAAATTATACACACACCGGTCCATCTAATATTTTGTAATAAAGTCACCTACTTTGGTTCTTCAATGGTAACCTAACAAAAAAAAAGCTCTCTTTATCTATACCCTAGCTAGCAGCTGCTGTTTGCAGCTTTAGGCACTTTGATACATTATGTTGACAACACTAGCAAGATTTTTGTTTTGTATTCACCTTTCTCTTTTCTCTCTTCCATTTTTTTTCTCCTCATCTGTTTAATTGTAGTGGAGGATTGGAGATTTTCTTTTGTTTTGATTGTTATACTCCTTAGGGCTTGACCATACTTTCTCTTTGGTGTCCTAATTCTCAAAAGTTTTGGATCATAATATGGCGCCAATCTCATGCTTTAAGGTTGTGATCCACAAACGTGTCCATGGGTGGATCTAATTCATGGTGGTGACATTCGTAGCATTGGCGCTTGTGGAGTTTCTAAGTCCACATATCAGCTTGGAGGTTCTCTAGGGTAGATGATTGATCTTGGGAGTTAAATTAGGTCTGATCATGATGATTCGACCATATTTTGTGTTGCAAGTGACAGATTCTAACATCAGGGTGGCTGTTGGTGTATGATGGCAGAGACTATGCTTTCTTTGTTAGTACAGTTAGTTCCTAGTACTATTATTAGGCCAAGCCCCATTAATTTTTTTTTTTCCTTTAATTTTAGTTGAACTTATTTAGCATGGAGTCTCTTCGTTCTTCTTCTAAAAAGATGGCTCATTAAGCTTAGTAGGTCGGTAGATACACAGTTAATTTGAGCATAAGATCTTTACCGATTCTTAGTTTGCTCCATACTCTTTATGTTCTTAGATCAACTCCAACAGCTTTCCTATATTTTTTGTATTATATGGAAGCAAAAGTCAAAACTTTATCCTCTTTTTCTTCTCCAACTCCAACAGATTCCCTATTTTACAACAATCTCTAAAATCTCCATATTCTTCCTTAAAATTTTAGAGTTTGCTGTAAATGTAGGGAATTTGGTTTTCTCTTTCCTCACTTTTCCTAAAATAGGGATAATTATAGGGAATCTGTTGGAGCAAAAGAGGCTGATTGTTCCCTAAAGTAGAGAAAAATCAAAATATAGGGAATATGTTGGAGTTTCTCTTAAGTGATAGAGGCGTATATCAGTGTATTGTCAGCTATGAGAAACATACTTTCACAAACCATGCAACTACTTGTTCGTTTGTAATGCGAGTTTTATAAATAAAGTTATGGTTTCTCATAAAAAACAAAATAGTAACCTAAAATTCCGTTCATTTTATTGTTTCAATTCACGATAGATGAGTTCTGTTGAAACAGAATAAACTGTATTTCCAAACCGAAAACAGAAACAAACTAATTACTTCTGAACTTTTTAACCCCATATATACCGTTTTTTACCAACGGATAATACCGCCACCTCAGCATGACAACGTTGTTTGACTTTGACTGACTCATAGAATCTTAATTTTCTGAATTTCATAAAAATAAAAAAAGAAATAAGAAGAGCATAGTTATAGTTAATTTGTAACCAATGAGAATGCAGTAAAAGAGGCGGCATTGCCGTCTCAAAACCCAACTTGCAAGTTGCAACGTCTTCTCTAGTCTTTAAAAATAAAACTAAAATACGAAAGTTTTTTTTTTGACAAAGAGAATCTTCTTCACCCTTCTTCTTCCTCAACGTGACTCTTGCGCTCAAGGTGAGCTCCTATTCTTCTCCTTTTTCTTTGGAATCGAGTATTGCAAGTCTGGGTTTTCTACTTGTCGTTCTGTTTTGCTCTTAATCGATGATCATATGGTCAAATTCATGCAAAGTTTGACTCTTTTGAATCCGTTGCTGCCCCCTTTGTTTTTGTTGTGATTAATCGCTTAATTGGGTTTGTTTTGCGCAATTGTGTTCAAAACGGAGACTCGGGTACTGGGTTGCTCTTGCTTTTCTCATCTGGGTTTTGTTGGAATCTTGATTTGGAGTAGTTGCATGCTTTTAGCTTGAAGATCAAGTTTAGATTTTGTTTTTTCTTGAAGTAGTAAATTGGAACAAATTGGGTTTTGAAGAGAAAGAAGAAAGCAATTGGATTTTTTGAGAAAGAGTGGTGTATAGCATCAAGATCATGTCTATATTTCTGGACAGAAATGGGTGTTTGTATTCGGTATTGTTTTATGCTTGATGATAATGATGCTGGTTATATTGGTCATAAAAAGGAATGTTGGTTATCACATTGATGTAGGAGAAGACTTTGAGCTGGTCGCTGCTGTTGAGTTAGCACTCCAAAGTGTCATGTTGTGTTGGTTGTGGACTTGTGGTTAGTAGGCAAGGCGTTGGACAGCGCCCTCCAAAGGAAATGATTCACTCTTGCTATTGCGCAGACTTTCCACAGCCATTTCCAAACATCAATACTAACCGAGTGGGAGTGATGAGGATTAGTGGCATGGTTTTGGATTGTACCTGAGATTTGAAGGTTGTATCCGGACTTAACAGAATAAACTCCAGTAGTGGTGGGAGACCATAGAGGTTTGTCAGGGTCCTCTAGCGACCCGAAAGAAGTTGCACGGATTGCATTGATTACCTCCAGTGGGAGGAGATTAGAAAGTGAGTCCAAGTTCCAGGCAGGTCAATCTGTTAATGACTTGAGTAACATTCATTGTAGGAACATTCTGAGGTTTATATTGAACAAGATTGCCAGTGAGGCATCGCGGAATCCAAGAGTCATTCTACAAATCAATATGGTTTCCTGAACCTACCTGCCATAAGCTGCCAACAGCAAGAAGCTTTCGACCCTCAAGAAGACTCGACCAAGCCCAAGATTGGGATGCACCACACAAAGCTTCAAGGAAGTTGGATTGAGGAAAGTATTTGCTCTTGAGAACTCTTACACAAAGAGCGTTTGGATTTGAGAGGATATGCCAGCCTTGTTTTGCAAGGAGAGCAATATTGAAATATACTAAACTCCGAAACCCTAAACCACCAAAAGACTTAGAAATACCCAATGAGTGCCAGTTTTTCCAATGCATTCCAGGGGAAGAAGAGTTTCCCAACCAAAAATCAGCCAGAGCGGAATTGATCTGGTTACAAAGCTTGGCCGGAAACTTGAATACCGTCATAGGATACGCTGGGACTGCCATAGCAACAGACTTAATCAGGATTTCCTTGCCCGCTTGGGAGAGAGATGTTTTATTCCAACCCGTGATCTTCTTTAAGATATTATCCTTGACATAAGCCAAAGCCGATTGTTTGGATCGGCCCCATACCGTAGGAAGGCCCAAATAATGTCCTGGATTTGGAACAGATTTCATGCCCAAAACAGAACTAATTAGGTGCACAATATCCGGCGGAGTGTTAGGGCTAAAAAACAACGTAGATTTCTGTTTGTTGATGGATTGACCTGAGGCACAGCAGTAGTGATGAATTGTGACAGAACCTCACAGTTATAGAGTGTAGCCTTAAGGAAAAAGATAGAGTCGTCAGCGAAAAAGAGGTGGCTGATCACAGGGCCCTCCGAGTTAATCTTGATGGCATCTAGCAAGTTTGCACTGCATATCTTCCTAATCATCGTAGAAAGCACATCATTGATGAACGAGAAGAGAAAAGGAGATAGCTAGCGGGTCTCCCTGTCGTAGCCCCCGAGAAGGCTTGAATTTTTGACCAGGAGAACCATTAACCAGAAGAGTGAGCGATACTAAGGTTACACAAGACATGACTAGTCATACCCAAGTTTGGTGAAAACCAAGTTTAAGCAGAACCAGTTCCAGAAACTTCCAATCAACTCAATCATAAGCTTTATTCATGTCAAGTTTCAGAGCGAATTCCCCATCCTTACCAGATTTCAAGAGCTTAAGATGACGGAAAAGCTCATGTGCCACGAGGATATTGTCCTGGATTTGACGACCCGAAACGAAAGCAGATTGATTTTCTGATATAAGGCATAAAGTGGCTCAACCTATTGGAAATGATCTTGGTTAGAATCTTGTAAGCAAAGTTGCATAGAGCGATGGGCCTGAAATGGGAAGCGAGCTGAGGTGCTTCCACCTTAGGGATCAAAGCAATAAAAGTATTATTGAACTGCTCGAACATGGTGGAGGAGTCAAAAGATTCAGATGTTGCAGCAAAGACTACCAACTTGACTATGTCCCAGTAAGATTGGTAAAAGGTGCTAGAGAAACCATCGGGGCCAGGAGCTTTGAGTGCTCCCAGCTCAAAAACCGCAATTAGAACCTCTTCTAATGAAATTTCAGCTAGGAGGGATGCATTCATCTCAGCAGAAACAATTGGATCAACAAAATCCAGCACTGTATGAACATGGTCAGTCATAGTAGCCGAGTACATGTCCCTGAAAAAGTTGTTGAGATGTGCCACAATAGCAGCCTTAGATGTTAACCGCTGTCCAAGACCATCATTTAAACTCAAGATTTTGTTCCAACGTCTATGCATTAAAGTGCTTTCATGGAAAAAACGAGTACTGAGGTCCCCATGAGCAAACCATGAGATTCGGGACCTCTGTTTCCAGTAAATGTTCTCAAGAGACCAATATGAAGCAATCTGGTTTGAGGCCACAGTGAGATCCTCGTGCATCTCTTCTTGATCAGATTCTAGGAGAGATTGAATGCGTTGCAGACTTGTATTTACTTGTTTTCCAAAGTGTGGGAAAGTACTTTTAGCCCAACTTCCAAGAGATGATTTACAAAGCTGTAAATTTGAAGCCCAGGTATTACAGGACGAAGGAGGGTGCAAAGACTTCCAGTTTGATTGCACGAACTGAGAGCTTGCCGAATGGTAAGTCCACAGGCGTTCAAATCGGAAAAGGGGAAATGTTTTGGCCTAATTTGGAGCTGTGTCAATTAGAAATGAAGGTGATATTTGGTAGCAGAATGATGCATTGCAGTTGCCAGGCTTTTGTAGCATATTCTAGGCATTGCTATATATAGTATATACGAGTGGGATAAAGGTAAATAGCAAGTAGTGTACTATGGATCGAAGCCATGCCAATTTTTTCAATTTACTAATAAACTAATAAAGCTTGTCTGTGTGAAGAATATGAGATTGAAGTTGTCAGGCCATAAAATGAAAAATACAGTGGCACCTCCAAGATGTACAGAGGATAGGTGAAGAGGGAGGTATAAGAAGAGACACAGAACTGGGAGAGCAGAGAGTCTGGAGGGTTGACACAGAATAGTCTCAAATATGCAACATACCTATATAAACGTTTACTTGGATAGAAAATTGAACAATTACAACTATAATTGTTTCTTTTTTTTTTAGTAAAATGATGTCAGCCCTTTATTGAAAATGAAAGATTACAACGATACGATGCAAAAATGCATCAACCATGAAAGAAAACAACCCAAAAAGAAAAGATGCAAAAATTGCATCTGAAATACAAGGAAAAAAGGAAAAACGCAAGAGTAGCAACGTCGAAACGCCAGCTAATTTTACACTACGGATTGCAGCCGTGTAGTGAATTGAGTAGTCGGTGGTTTGACTACCCATCGAACTCCAACACACAAATTGACAAAAATTAACTTGGCGTTGGAATGAAGGCACTCTCCCACCTAAAGATCGAAGCCGGCCAAGGGTGTCAGAACATGGCCATGTTGGCAGACGATCTTTCACGAACAAATACCGTAGAATTGGGTCCTGGATCCAATACCAATAAAGCACAGGAGCCCCAATCCATTCTTGCAAACAAATAGCCCACAAAAAAACATGGGTCTCAGTCCAAGTCCAACGTCCACCCCGGATCCCAGATCCGAATCCATTTGCAAAAACCACCCGGATCCCAGATCTGGATCCGAAACTGTGGAAGCCCAAATCCGCTTGTCCACCTATGGCTGCTTCGGCCCATGTCCAAAAACTCTTGAGCCCAGAACCCACTAGGTCTTCGCCCCATACCCAAAGCATCTGGCCAATCGACCTTACCGCCGACGACACACCCGGTATCCGTCGCCGCCATGCCTCCAATCAAAGGGCCGTCGTCTACCTCACCACGCAGATCTCGTAGATCGCCGACTGCCCAAACAAGGTCGCCTACACCAGACCACAACCTGCTCATCGCACCGTCAGAGCCAGAATGGTACAACCTGCTAAGACCACCGTGAGAGAGAGGGAACATATTCAACCCACTACCCGGATCCCACTCCTGCCGACAACCACCGCCACCTTCCTTCGTCAATCCAAAATTCCTTTGGCTCGCCGGCATGACCACACCAACGCCAAAACTCTCCTCAAACAACACTCTACCATCGAAAACAGCAAGAGTCAACACATAGAGGCCAAAGCCTAGAAGTATCTCCATGAATGGAGCAGATTTAGGATGCGACGGCCACGAGACGCGCCGCTCCACAAACCCTAGCAGAGCGCTAGGGGCATAAGCAACTATAATTGTTTCTTATCAAAAGGTGGCAAATTGTGAACAGTTTATCTGTTTGTCACTTCCAATTTATATGTTTAATTTGAGCAGCTCAATGGTTGTATTTTTAAAAGTTAACAAACTAGCAATATATGGAAGATGTAAAACATTTAGGTCATATTCTAGCAAATTCTAGCAAGATCTATTGAATTTGATCATTAAACTTCAGTTTTGTTTTACAAAACGCCATAAATGATCAGTTATTAAAGAGTGTGTATATATATGTAGTAGAGTCTCTAAATTATGATGGGAGTATTTCTTATGTGAGTAAACATGGTACGTGGGAATTAGGGAGTTTGGATATATGAAAGAGAGCATTAATAATTAAGAAGTGAGACCAACACTAAGTTACATCTACGTAATACTCATTTGGATGCTCTGGAACGTGGGTGCACACCTCAAAAATGCTCAAAGTCAACTTTGGATGAAGTAGTTGTAAAATATCACTAGACCAACTTGGTCTTGGTTAGGTATCGATATATCGAGAATGAAGAGACTTTCCTTTTGGAAAGAAAAGCGACGGAAAACGATTTTTACACACTATTTACTTATATATGCTAATGACATGACCAGTTTCAGGTAGGGGAGGTTTTATATAACTGTTGGTATAAAAAAAAACTTCTCATTGCAGGGATTAGCCAGCCAGAATTAACCCCTTTCACTACTAGAAATTTGGCCAAAGGCTACCGATTACTAGCCACTGTTGCCAAGTGGTGCTTGATTGAAATAGTGTTCCACCGTTTCATTATTCAGTGACAAACTTTTACAATGCCTCTGATGATCACTGGGAATGGCCTGAAGTTAGAAGGCATTTTGCTATTATATTATATTTTTTCTTGGTCTTATTATATTAAATTATAAATAGTACTCGTGCATTGTACTCGCCCTTGACAACCTAGATATTTAAATGTATTTGATGGCTCAACGGCCATACTTTTTTCTTTGGTACAAGTTACGTGCCATACTTTGACAGACCAGTACACACTGCGAGACAGTAACTTAATAAAAATTAAATAAAAAATAGAAATATAGAAGATGTTTTCATTCGCCGAACAACACAAAAAATAAAAATATTTCGATCCCTAAAATCACTCGCGAGTCCCCAACCCCCTCTCTCTCTCTCATTCCAAATCGTTCTTCTCTCCTCCATTCTCATCACCACAGCAATCTCCACCATCGCGTTGCCGTGACCGCCGCGGTCATTTGCCACGTCATCACCATACTCGATTTGGCTCTCACTGGACCAGCCTCTCAACTATGCGCTAATCTACATCACCAATAATCCATCGCCGTTTTGGAGTATGGAAGATGATATAGAAGAGTTCTCTTCTCCCGAAGATACTAATTTCTTTGTCTTTTTCTCTTAATATTTTGGATTTTTGCTTATTGATGTTTTGAGTGGAGATGAGATTTTGGGATTTCTTGTGAAAAAAAGTTGATTTTTCATCTTTTTTGATGAAATTGTGAGAAAAAAAAAATGAGGGAAGTGAAGTGGTGTTGATTAGTCTCTGTTTATGATGTGAAGATCGAACATAATTTGGAGGAGGAAGTGAATTTTTCTCTTTTTGTTTTATTTACAAATTTGAAGAAAAAGCCAGCAGTAACCAATAAGATCAACAATCTAGCATTTGTTGAGATTTGCGGATGTAATTTAATGGGTGTTTTGATGAAGGAGACTGACTTTGATAATTTGGGGGTTGCGGTAATGCACAAGGTAAAAACTTTGGGTTTCATTCTGTTACAATGCCTTTTAAAGGCTAGCAGTATGACAAGAAACTATGTATGGTAAATAAATGGTTTAAAGGAATTGGGTTAAACCTTAGGGTTCAATCATTGTAAAATTTATGCGCATAAGCAAGCAGGTTTAACGGTTGATTAATCATTGGCAGAGTTAGTTACAATTTGTTTCTCCCCATATATGGTTTCGCCTTTTGATTTTGGTTGCTTTGTTCTTGGTGCAGCCATTGTTCAGGTCGCTATGCAATCTGCAATGCAAGAAGTTATGAGTCTTTTGGTAGACAGGTCCAATTTTGGGGATACTTTTAGTCCCAATCTCATTTAGTTGCAGTTGACTGATTGTTCAGATTGTAAGCTTCTTTTTTTGCTTCTCTGTATGTGGTCTGTACTTGAGCAAGATAAGAGTCTGTGAACACCATAAATTATATGTTTATTTCAAAGTTTGCCAAATTTGTAGCAGATGTGCATCGGTCAACACAATATCAAACATCCTGTAGTAGTCCTAAAGTCCCATTGCATGGAAGTGGAGTTTTAACTTCTCAATCATCCTACCATATCATTGGAAGAAAAAAGAATCATATTTCAGATGTTCCAGCTTCTGTGGTCTGTACTTGGTCGTCATTGGTATACAGTCCCTGGTGGAAGGAAGGTATGTTAAAAGTTTAAAACTTAACATTTTGCTGGTTTTGTCAGTAACTCTGCATAGATCTAATATTAGTAGCAATTAGGGAGTCAGCTTTTTCTTAGGTTGATGTTAATACATATGGACAGTTTAGAAGGCTATAAAAGTTGATCATGGATTGTTATTAATTTCTGCCATTATAGTTACGATCAAAAAGTATAATGTCTGTTAAATCCAGCTATTGTTCGAATTTCTGCTTACAAAAGAAACAGGAGTTTATAAGCGTTTATTTACATACATTAATATTTTTGTGTGCGTTTATTTATATTAGTTCTAATGCTCTGGTGTTTGCCATCAGGTTTATGTTGGTAAAACTGGGCAGGAATTGACAGGTCAAGCAGCCCACAGACTATGCTCAAAGGTATTTGTGAAATCAATAGTTTGTCCATATTTTCATTATCTTTATGAGTGTATGACTGTATGTGGCTTACACATTGTTACTTTGTAACAGGAAAGTTGAAACAGCCTGTGAAGGCCAGAAAAAGGAAAGCCAAAAAATAAAAATAGATGAATTTCATGCCATGACGGGCATTAGTTGTAATTGGAACTGGTATATGGGTATAGGAAATACAGATTGGAGCCTATTAATTTTTTTTTTTTTTTTTACAAAATAAATGAACATTGACACCGTCTTAATTGTGACTGCATGATAAAAAAAATTAATATAATATAATGTTAGACACCAATCAAATACACCGAAGAGAAAAGGAAATGGTGTGAACTGCCACTGTAAAAGCTGACACAGCAGTATTCGGCAGGTATACTATATTCAAATGTTAAAGCAAAATATGATGAGAAAGATCCACCGATGTTGAAATGGTGTTCTATGCAACAATGGAAACTGCTCCATAGGGGACTGACATGTGATTAGTGGCTGCATAGTGGCTATTGAAGATATCAGTGGCCTTTGTCAACAATGAGCACAGAAATTTGATGGTGTCCTATAGCTAAAATTCTAGTAGTGTTTGGGTGCTTTGAGAATCATAACTATCCTAAAGTCATCAAGGATTGAAGTCTTATTTGTACTACCATATTATATTATATGAGGCTTAATAATTGTTAGGTTTATGATCCTCTGGCAGATTTGTTTTCTTTCTAACCTCATGCCAGAGTTTGCTTTCTGTTTATCTGACTAGATTAATTCGGCTGGAGCTGATGAATTCCTTCTTAATTGGTTTTGTTAATTCATTCTATTCTATGTTTGGCTAATTAATGCTGGTTATTTCCGGATGTTTGTTTTACTAACAGTCAACTAATAACTACTTAACAGAAACCAATTGCTTAATTATAATGCTAAAAAGAGAAAAAACGAGTGCAACTATAATTAATTAAAATAAAATAATTAGGATTAATTAGTTAATTACCTCATGGTTTTGTCTTGATGTTCCTTGAATCTTCCATCCATGTTCTTCGTAACTAATTTCTTTAATCAGCCACGATAACCACATGTTTCATTAACACTAAAACAGATTGTTCAGAAAAATTTTCAGGGAGAAATCCAAGTGGATCTTCCAAGTGGAGAAATCCAGCTGATTAGTTCTGGCTAATAGTTAGTTAAATCTGACCTAGCTGGAGTTAGCTTCATATTGCTCTTTCAGGAGTACTATTCAAATATTATGAATATAGTTGGGATGTTGATTGAAGAAACACCTTACCAATTGAAGCAGATAGAGGACAAATATTTCATAACAAACATTGGCTTTCATCAAATATTGAGTGTGAAAATAAGATAAAAATGAAGAAGAAAAGAGAGGAAAACTATGATGAAGCTATAAAAATATCAAACTGGATATGTTTTACAGCATGGCATTTGATTATAGAAAAATTCCGCTAGCTAGATCGATATCAACTTGGTCACAGGGATGGAGTCAAAAACTCATGTCAAGTGGGACCAATTTTGAAGTTTTTCCCAGTTAACCTCCGTTTGAATTTTCAACTCATTAAGGTTTTGTACATTCATGAATCACAGATGAAATAAAACTTGTACACAAATACAACTTCAACTATAAATTTGATGTGCACCGAGCTAGGCTCTGGGCAGTTGCTTGCGCGAATCTTTATATTATATAATTTTATTAAAAAATAGGAGAAAAAAATTAATCATTCTTAATTTGCAATCCACACTTCTATTTTTATTTTTTAAAGGGAATGAATATTCATTTGTATTCGCACGACTTTACAAAGTCACTACCAGGATAATCCATACATCAGAGCCTAAACTCTCGAAGCACATAAACATTGCTTTTGCCTATATAGCCTAACCGGGAAACAAATCCCTAGCAAAGAGCAAAGAGTACCATTCCAGAACTGCATGCACATTTCAGCAAATGACTACTAGCCTAGACTACTAAGCCGGCCTTGACCAAAATGAAGTTACAAAATCCAACCAATAAACCAATACATATGCCTAGAGACCTTCTTGGCGTACATCAATACTAGTCACTGGACTGGACCTGCCACACATGTCACAACATAAAGATAAAGGTATAACAGGGCCAAAGCCCACTACACCCACAACAAAGGTGGAGCTTTATTGTTAAAAAACAAACTAAACAAAAACATAGCCCTAAAGGCTCTAGCCCAACAAAGGCCTAGCCCAAAGATAGCCTAATCCTAGCACTCGGCCATAGAGCCCAAAACGATCGCGTCGCCGTCGCAACCTAGGTACCAGCTATGGGCCAACGTCACCCAGAAGCTCTAGAAGACCTCCAAGTTTTCGCCATCGCCGTCGAAGCCTGGAAACCCTCGTGCCGGCACAGCGCCGCGCCCCAGCCAAAGCCATAAGAGTAGCTACAAATAACCCTGATTTGGAAGGAAACCCGATCACTGATTTGTCGACTGGCCATCCACCCATGAAACTCCGTGATTGGAGCACTCGATGGCCCTGCATGCAGGGATCTGCATCCCCAGAAACCACGCATCAAGATCAACCTTCGACCAAACCAAAGCCAAGCCTCCACGAGAGGAGGCACAAGTCGCCTCAAGAAAAAACTCCCAGTCCGGCGGCTCTCACCGCTCACCAACGAAGCTAGCAACCAAGCACGACACCGGAGCCACTATACGAGAACTGAAGGAACTCTGACGAGACCCTAGCCCCGATCGAGCCTCACTGCTTTGTCTCAAAGAGATAATAATGTGGTTTACAACAGTACGTTAGATGCACTCACTTCTTTTTATCTTTTATTGGTTGAGTTTCTTATAAAAATGACAAATTTAAATGACTAAAAATTAAATATGGAGTGTAAATTATAAAATAGAGAGTGTGAATTTCATTTTTCTAAAATTATTTAAATATTACATAAAAAACTTAGTAAAGCAATAGCATCAATTATTTCAAATTTACTATGAGGTGTGTTAGTAAACACGTAGTAGTCTAGTAGAAGCGTCCATTTTCACTCCAGTTACAAATAAGTAAATAACTCCTATATGAAACAAATTACTTATATTTTATAACACATTCATAACCTCTCTTTTCTACTTTGAAATTGGGTGATTCGAAGCACCTCATTACAAAGATAAATGCCATTAGATTGATATATAGTTGGTTGGTCCACAATAACTTGAAATTTTAGTCATTTCATCATTTGTTTTATTAAAAATAATCACAATATCTTATTTCGCTCTCCATTTCTATCTTCATTTGCGATAATTACTCATTTGCTCTGAGTAACTGTCCAATAACATATATATATATATATATATATATATATATATATATATATATATGTCCATTCTATAAAGTAACTCCTTACTTTAAGAATTTGAGGATTTTTACTATTTTACACTAATATATGACTTAATTTAATGACTTCAAAAGTTGATCATCTAGATTCCTATACAAGAATTGTGTTTACAAAAAATCAACCAAATCCATAATCATTTGGTCATTCAAAATTTTGTAAATAAATATAGTCTGTTAGATAAAATTAAAACGAACATTTTGTTAATCAAATGGTTAAACGTTTTTCGATTTAGCTAATTTTTTGTAGAACTCATATGTGTGTATGTAACTAGAGAATGAATAGTTTAGATTATTCAACTACTTGCTAAAAATAAAAACATCATCAAATTTGAAGTTTAAGGAAATCCTCTCTAGATCCTCCCTATATATATATAGACCATTTTTGGGATCATTTATTAGACTAACTTTTGGTCACATATCTGAATCTTAACCGTTCAGTTTTTAGGTATTTATGAGTAGATTACTTATGCAAATTTTCAGCCAAATTGATAACTGTTAAGGTACCAGATTAGATCAAATCAATAAACTAACCAAATATATCCAACTTGAACTGTTCATGTTTATAATGGTAAATCATAAGAATTTATGTACAGCATGTGGTATGGCTGACCATTCATTGCACATATAGTGGTGTTTTGGGTATTTCATTTTAATAAAGTAGGGGTAGTTTTGGAATACAAACAAATTTTTGTGGGTTTTGATTGGGTAGTCGTACGGCCTTCCACATTTAAAGCCTTGTCAAATCATAATTATTAATGTCTTAAGAATCATCAATTTGGCTGAAAATTTGCTGAAGTGATCTACTTATAGAGACTTAATAACTGAATGGTCAAGATGTCGATACGTGTTGAAAAAGTGGGCCACACAAGCAATCTCTTAAATTGGCCAAAAAAAGAGATCCTTCACTAGTGTGTGTGTGTGTGTAAATCACTTATAACCTAGCGAGCAGTCGCTGTTTGCGGCTTTAGGCACTTTGTTACATTAAGTTGACAACACTGGCAAGACTTTTGTTCTCTATTTCTCTTTTCTCTCTTCCGCTTTTCTTTCTCCTCATCTGTTTAGTTTTAGTGGAGGATTGGAGATTTTTCTTTATTTTGATTGTTATGCTCCTTGAGTCTTGACTCTTGACCATACTTTCTCTTTGGTGTCCTAATTCTCACAAGTTTGGATCACAATATGGCGCCAATCTCATGCTTGAAGGTTATTGTGATCCACGGAGGTGTCTATGGGTGGATCTAATTCATGGTGGTGACATTCGTAGCATTGGTGCTTGTGGAGTTTCTAAGTCCACAAATCAGCTTGGAGGTTTTCTAGGGTAGATGATTGATCTTGGGAGTTCAATTAGGTCTGATCATGATGAATCGACCGTATTTTGTGTTGCAAGTGACGGATTCTAACATCAGGGTGGCTGTTGGTGTATGATGGCGGAGGCTATGCTTTCTTTGTTAGTACGGTTAGTTCCTAGTAATATTATTGGGCCAAGCCCCATTAATTTGTTTTTCCTTTAATTTTAGTTGAACTTATTTAGCATGGAGTCCCTTCTTTCTTCTAAAAAGATGGCCCATTAAGCTTAGTAGGTCGGTAGATACACAATTAATTTGAGCATAAGATCTTTACCGATTTTTAGTTTGCTCCATACTCTTTGTGTTCTTAAGTGATAGAGGCGTATATCAGTGTATTGTTAGCTATGAGAAACTTAATTTCTTCGTTTGCAATGCGAGTTTTATAAATAAAGTTATGGTTTCTCATAAAAAACAAAATAGTAACCTAAAATTCCGTTCATTTTATTGTTTCAATTTACGATAGATGAGTTATGTTGAAACCGAATAAACTGTATTTCCAAACCGAAAACAGAAACAAACTAATAGTTTCCGAACTTTTTAACGCCATATTATACTGTTTTTTTACCAACGGATAATACCGCCACCTCATCATGACTACGTAGTTTGACTTTGACAGACTCATAGAATCTTAATTTTCTGAATTTCATAAAAATAAAAAAAGGAAACAAGAAGAGTAATTATAGTTAATTTGTAACCAATGAGAATGCAGTAAAAGAGGCGGCATTGCCGTCTCGAAACCCAACTTGCAAGTTGCAACGTCTTCTCTCTAGTCTTTAAAAAGAAAACTAAAATACGAAAGTTGGATAGGTCAAATACAGAGAGAATCTTCTTCACCCTTCTTCTTCCTCAACGCGGCTCTTGCGGTCAAGGTGAGTTCCTCTTCTTCTCTCTCTCTCTGGATTTGAGTATTACAAGTCTGGGTTTTCTACTTTTCGTTCTCTTTTGCTCTTAATCGATGATCATATGGTCAAATTCATGCAAAGTTTGACTCTTTTGAATCCGCTGCTGCCCCCTTTGTTTTTGTTGTGATTAATCGCTTAATTGGGTTTGTTTTGCGCAATTCTGTTCAAAACGGAGACTTGGGTACTGGGTTGGGCTTGCTTTTCTCATCTGGGTTTTGTTGGAATCTTGATTTGGAGTAGTTGCATGCTTCTAGCTTGAAGATCAAGTTTAGATTTTGTTTTTTCTTGAAGTAGTAAATTGGAACAAATTGGGTTTTGAAGACAAAGAAGAAAGCAATTGGATTTTTTGAGAAAGAGTGGTGTATAGCATCAAGATCATGTCTATATTTCTGGACAGAAATGGGTTTTTGTATTCGGTATTGCGGTCTATGCTTGATGATAATGATGCTGGTTATATTGGTCATAAAAAGGAATGCTGGTAATCACATTGATGTAGGAGAAGACTTTGAGCTGGTCGCAACTGTTGAGTTTGTTGGATTTGAATTAGTTCGCATGTTTTATGCTGTTATTACTCATAAATAATCAAGTATAGTAATATTCTGTGAGTGCTTTATGTTTTAGCTAGAAATAAACACCGACAGATTACCCTAGGCGTAACTGTAGTACCGGTAGCTCGACTCTTATTGGCTTTCTCCCTCTGTTACTTAACCGGTTTGGTAATTAGATTGCCATCTACATGTTATTTTATGGTCTAGCTCTGTGTTTAGGGTCAAATTTGCTATCTGTGTCTTTGGTTCATTGTTCTTTTTTTTATGTTATTTGGGTATGGACTGCCAATGGAAACCTGAACTAGTTTGTGTTTCATGAGTTTTGTTGAGTTATGCTAAACCATAATTACTATACTTCTGCATCTACTTGTGCAAGATATTTTTATTCGTGCCATAAGATATTTCTCACTATTCCTGTAGCTTTATGCAAGCAGAAATGATCCTGTTGTAGTGGATAGTATTTGGATTTCTCCCCTGTTCAAGTGGAATCTCAACTTCTTATTCCTATTGACTGTACTAATTATAAAGGAGATATGTTTTGACTGAAGTCTCCTTAATGCAAGTGAATGGAATCTGAAATATCAAATCAAAGATTTCTGGTGGTGGGAGTGAT